>NC_043968.1:19560627-19931877 GCF_902148855.1 Sphaeramia orbicularis | reverse complement strand
TCCTTATCCTCATCTCTATCCCGTCTCTCTGATGGGCTGTGAGTTCTCATGCCTTGAGGCTGATGTGCTGATGTACATGGCATTGACTTTCCGTCCTGAGATCCTACCATCAAGCCAGAACTCATCCTCCACACCAGGCAAAGAGAACTCCATGTGGGCACATTTCTTTTGGAGTCTTTTCAGGGTCAAAGCACTGCAGAGCCCAGAGGCAGCTGTGGAGCCAGAGATTGATACAGCTACGACAGTCAACTTGGCCTTTTGTAACCTGCTGTCAGAGGTGGTGAGCTGCAGATGCTGACGAGAAAATAATATGTGTGTTTTCATTCATATTATCCTGCTTGTATGGGGTTGGAGGATAATTATCTTAACATATCCCAAACTGTATTTTCTTTTGGCAACACATCAAACTATTTGAAAGAAATCAGCAGGATAGTCTCTCCAACTACACAGACAATCATTTAACTGCCTCTCTCAAACAACTCCAAAAAGGCAACTAGATGGAGCAAGAGTTCTAAAAGCTAAGAGCAAACTGAGCGTAATGGTGAGTGTCACAGAGGGGTGTATCCGAAGAAGAAAGAGGAAGCTGTGCTTTTTATTCCCTTAATTTATATGCAAATAATCCTTTCTTGTACAAAAGACAGAAAGATAGTGGGATGAGGGAGACAATAACAGTAGGACCAGTAAAACACAATAGCTCTGCTCTAAATGCCACCTTTTTCAATCTTCTAATGTTGCAGGCTGTAATTGAGCCATTGTATGATATGATCTGTGCTTTTAAAAATATATATATTAGCTGTATTCTGATGTCACCATCAAATATGTATGATTATCACCTATTGTCTTGCCAAATCAAAGTTTCTCCAGCAGCGTTCATTACCCCCCATCATCATCATCCTCCATCATCGTACTCATCACATCTGTCTTGATTTGCAGTATTCTCCGCTGTGACTGGACATGTCTGGTTAGTGTCAAGAAAAGTTGCTCCCATGTGTTAGTCTTGTCATTCAGGGTTTTTGCACACAGAAAATAATTTGAGCAGGGAATCATTAGTGTAACACTGGGATCTTTCTCTGGCTTAACTACTCACCAGCAGAAGCATGAATGTCAAGTAGAAACATTCCAACTGGCTGGTGACCTGCCAGGTGAAAATGTATAAGCTGCCAATGAGGAAACAACTTTTTAGACACAACAACCTTCAAAAATAGGCTGAGTTTATACAGTATGACAGGCCATTATTTGTTTGGTTGGTTTTCAGTTGATGACAGTGGTGACATGGGAAGCCAAATGCAGCATTATCTGTACCCGGTAGACTTAAAGCTGCAGGAGCTAAAAAATCAGAGATTGAGGGTGTTTTCACACCTGGATCAATTGGAGCCGTTGTTCCGGAACAAGTCTTTTGCTCAGTGCGACTGGGCATATGCGAAAGCAGTAATCGAGCTCTGTTCCGGAAAACAAAACAACCGAGCTGAGACCGCTTGGAAGAGGTGGTCTCAGCTCGGCTGCAATCGCTCTGCAGAGCAGTTTGTTTACAGTGTGAACATGACCACAGTGACAGAAATAGACAACTACAGTTTTCTGTACCACTCTGAGTATGATACGCTGCGATGTCACAAACATTACCATAAAGCAGAGCCGCTCTGATGAAAAAGTGCAGCTACAAGACGTAAACAGACAGTAGGCTAATGAGCTTAAGGAGCTTCATACCTTTTGTCAGCTGCCGGATAAGCAAGTGGAGAAAATGAGTTGAGGAGAAATTTGGACAAAAGAAGGGACAGAATGCCTCATTGGCATTTGGAAAGATGAGCATAAATTGGAAATGCTCAATAACACGCACAAAAACTCCAAAGTATTTAAGATTTTCAGTGAGCACATGAAGGAACGTGGCTTCCACCTGTTTACATGGACGTGGTGTTGGAGGCATGGAGCAGTGTGGACACCTGGAACACATTGTAATTAGGGGTGCAACAGTACACATTATACCATCATACCAAACGGTACGCCCCTCACCGTTTGGTACAAGCATGTACCGTGGTACAGCTTATTTGTCATTTTCAAATGACATTTCCGGACAACTCGTGTTTATATTGGAACTTTGCAAGATGACTGACTTACGGAATTCTACTGTCATTGGTTGGAGCAGAGCGCGGAACACAGCCGGCCAGAGTCCCGGCTGTACGGCTTTAATGTGGTCCTAACATGTCTGAATAGAGAACTTATTAACTGAACTTGTTTTAACTCATCATTTTACGGATTACACCTAGTTAATGTTATGCCCAAGCTTGCTGTTAGTAAGTTCTATCATTTCACAATACACAGTCCTAGTACTACTACCACCACCACTACTACCATTAACCATGTCCTTCAGACAGGTTAAATGAACATAGAGTACTGAGATATCCTGTGAATTCTCACCAGCTGAAAAAGCAATATAAAAGGTGGTACTTCAAGGTCTGTTCTGCACATTGTTCTTTATAACTAAAGGCTGTGACTGCAGAGGACTCTCCTCTATGTTCTCTAACCTCTACATTAATGTACTTTACGGTGAATCACTTTAGAATCTGTACTGTACATGTATCTTCTCAATTGTACAACATAGAATCTACAGAATTTGTAATTTATTGCACTAAAGCCTGTGCACTTGGGTTGATGTACTGAATGTGGTGGTATGTTAATGGATTTTATACAAGAGGTGTTTGCTCAATAGCTTTACTAGGAAAGTATAAAATCTGTTAACATACCAGTGCATTCAGCGGCAGGACTCAAATGCATGGTTTTGTGGTCCAGGAATCTTTGCTATGTATCCACAGACTCTATTATTCACTGAATAAAGTATAGAATGTAATGTTTACACACATCTGACGATATCATCAACTTCTCTCCTTCAAACATAAATCCAGTCAGGCCAAATAACATTGTGCCATATAATCTTCATGTTCTGGATCAGCTGATAGTTTACAATATAGCTCTGTTAGCTTAGCTCTGTTTTTAGAAAAACAAAAACAAAAGGAAAAACAGTAAAACCACAATTCACCTCTGTTTTCTGTACAGTTTGTGTTGTCAATAGCTTGGCCAAACGTGGTCAGAACTATCATAATTTAGTCTAAACCCTGGTTTAACAAACAGATAACTAACCAAAAATACTGTAATTTTATATGTTCATAAGCCTCATAATCAAACTCACCCCTGTAGAAGAAACACTGCAATTTCATGATCAAACTCCATTCTTTTCATTTAGAGCTGTGTCCAGTGATGAAAACAACAACTTCTGGCATTTATCAGTGCCACTTTCTTTGATTCTGAAAACTGTTTCAGTGTTAAATTTTCTAACCTAGGAAGACCTGCAGTGTGACTCACTACTCCCTCTAGTGGACACACCTTAGTGCTGTCAACTTCAGAGCTCTTTATTCTAAACACTGATGATCATTTTAAGTAATTTTTATATATTTGAAAGTATAAATATTCCATGTAGCCCCTTAAAAGCTGTAACAAGGAGGTTTCCACCGGACTCGAATGACTTGTTTTGCAGCAGACAGTTAACTCATAATGGCTGAATTTCTTCTAAGTTCACTAGTTCCAGTGTTTCTAGTTTATGGATGTTGCCAGACTGCTGGACTTTCTGCAACACCTAAATGGAACAGGGCTATTGCACAGTCTTATACTTGTTCTATTAACTCAACATTCATATCAAAAGACAGACACACTTCCCAAAACTGTAAGCACAATTCTCCTGCTTCACACATGAATGAACTGCTGAACGTTTAGTTTAAAACTCTAAACACAAAGTAGGGCTGCACGATTAATCGATTTTAAATCGAAATTGGATTTTTTAATTAGGACGATTTTTAAAAAAGGGAAATCGTAAAATCGATTTCATCTTTCTTCTGCCTCCGGGCCGCGCGCCTCCGCGCGCCCGCGGGCTACCATAGGCTCTTCCTGTGACAGCGGTCTGTCACAGAAGTCCGTGTAGTGACCACAGACGTTAAATCTGTTAATGAGCCCGCAGTACTTATAGCAATATAAGCTGTGGCTTCACGCAGGGATCCCGCAATTGAAATATAGCGAGATGGGGATCACTCATCTTCCGTTGTCCCGGATCCGTACCGTACTGTCTTCTTCCGAACCGGGTCTGGGTCTCGGGGTCATCAGCCTCAGCAGAGGAGCCCACACACATCCACCAGCTCCAGGACAGAATCCCTCCAGTGTGTCCTGGGTCGGTCTGTTCCACACACAGATCCCCCAGTTTAAATAGAACCACATGTGGATCACTCATATTAACCTGGTCCACGCATGCACGACTGATGCCTGTCACTGACTGACACTGGTATCACTGCTGTGGACCAGATACCCAGAAAAGGGGGAAAAAAAAAAAAAAAAAAAAAACTTTTCTTTTTTTTTTTAAATAATTAAATTAGTCCTCTTACTTGCCTAATTTTTCATTCACAAATGTAAGTTCTTTAACACAAAACCAAATATTATTTATATTTTGTAAGATGTTGAACTTTATTTAAAGCTGTTAGATAAATGTGGAAACAAAAAGGCTATAAAAAACATAAGTATTTGCTCTGATTTGGACATTTTATTATAGCGTATTCCCCCTGGCAAACTTATGTTATTTTCTTGTTGTATACATTGTTTGTATACTCTACTTCATTTTAAAGATTTAATGAAGAGAAAAAACAAAACAAAACTGTGGGTTCATCACGTGATCCCATCACAGCTTTGAGGTCAGAGCAGTGGCTTGCATTGTGGGCTGCTCATGAAAACGACATGTTGACTTCTGTTGTCTTTTCTAGTTATACCCAAAAATCGAAATAGAAATCGAAAATCGAGTTTTTAGAGGAAAAAATCGGGATTTTTTTTTTTGCCAAAATCGTGCAGCCCTAACACAAAGCTTTCATTTATCACTGTCTACTTACTCATTTAGAAAGCACTGACATTCAGTGTCATTAACTCAAGTCATCACAACACAAACACACTTAACACACCATCCTGTAGGTGGAAAACACTGCGAGTCAAAGTTACTCAGAAAATGGCCAGTGGTCAGTACACTTGTTTTTTGATCCACAAAGGCAAAGAAGAACAGAATAGGAGGTGTAACAGTAACAGGAGGGAGAGATATACTATAGATCACAGGTGTCAAACATGTGGCCCGGGGTCCAAATCCGGCCAACAAAAAGTCCAGTCCGGCCCTTTGGATTAATGTGTGAAATGCAAAAAATTACACTAAGACAGGGCCATAGCGCCAAATTCTGGGCCCATACACAAAAAGTCCTGATGGGCCCCCCGCACACACACACACGTCCACCCATCTGCCAAGGGCCTTACCCACCAACACAATGGCTATATCACAGGGCTAACATTATGATTTAACCATAATTTGCAAGTCTGCTTAAGCTACTGTATAAGAAAACACAACCACGCAAGACTGTATTTACCCATTATATTTCCTGAGTGAACAAGAATGGGCCAAATTTTTCAATAGCCTATAATACTATGGCATAAAAGGTAACCAAACAAAACATGACTCAATAGTCATTTTCCTGTAAAAATACAAAAAAGGCAAAAACAAACAGATTTGAACAAGTATTCCAAAAATAAAAATAGCACAATTCTATACATTCCAGTTTACTCTACAGAAAATGCTGACTGACGGGTCTTCTTGCTGGCAAAATCCCTGATAAGGTCTTTAAAGTCCAATGCTCTTACCAATGTGTTTTCAGTGGAGAGAACTTAGCCTAACAAGTAAAATGCGTTTCTCAAACTCTGTGGAGTGAACCATTTTGCACTTTTCTCAAGGGGTGTTCACAGAGTAGTGACAGCAGTCTTTACTTTTTTGGAATACAATAATATACCAATTTATAAAATCTAATGTGTGAAGCTTGCATATAGGTCGATATTTATCATGTAATTTAGTTGAACAACAGGAAAAAAAAAATCTTAACTTCCCTTGCCCCCCCCCCCCCACACACACACACACACACAAAACTGTGTAGGTTAACGCCTCTGATCAATGGCCGTGCACTAAGATATTAACAATCATTTTAATTCAGGGTCCACATTCAGACCAATATGATCTAAAGTGGGTCGGATCAGTAAAATACTATTGTAATAATCTATAAATACTCGTAACACCAAATTTTTATCTTTGTAAATGTAAACATTATCATGTAGTTACACTAAAACAAAGTATAATTTTGCAAAAAATGTGAATAATCTGAACAAATATGAACAACCTGAACTATCCTAAGAGAAGTAAGTGCAATTTTGACAATAATATGTCTAAATGATAAACTGAAGCATAATATTGTTAAAATTGCACTTATTTTTTCCGTTTGTTGATGTTATTCACATTGTTTTAAAGGATAGTTTGTAGATGTAAACATTTTGATAATGTAATTTTACTTTTTTCACACTAAAACATAGAGGAAAGTTTGGAGTTGATATTATTTATATATTATGTTATTATCTTACTGGTCTGGCCCACTTCAGATCAAATTTAGCTAAATGTGGCCCCTGAACTATAATGAGTTTGACATCCCTGCTGTAGATCCTGATGAGATCCACTTAACTCTGGTTGACTGTGTTCTTAACAATAGGATGTGACTGAGGGAAGATGGACAGAGTGCACTCAAGGATGAACTGTTTCACAGAAGTGTCTATGATCAAGACCTACTTAGAGAAAAATCTATTTAGGAAAATAATTGCAGTAAGTGCAGAGAGATGGACTATCTGGTTCGGACATATATTGTCTGTGACATCAATGAAAATCTAAGTATGATACAAAGAAGACGCCAGATGCTGAGAAGAATACAGTGGTTTCCTTCTTTATTTCTTTATGTATGAACTGCATTTTCCATTGGTTTGCATAAGTAAAAGCACTGAAAATGATTATACTGTACAGTAAATTTATTTTACTTCAGTACACTGGGTATTTGTAAATGCACATATTTGTGATTACTTGTGGCAGAAACAGACTTTTACAGTGGGGTTTCCTATAAAATCTCTGCAGTGACTCTTGTGCCTGATAGAGGAGGTTGGATTTGATGTCAGATTACATGGTTTTGATTGGAGAGTTTGTTTTTGGCATGAAGTTTAAAATTAGTTTTGGGAAATGGAGCATAGATTTCAGGGGGAAAAAAACTGTAATCATAGTGTGAAGAAGAGCTTGGAGGGCAGACTTGAGAGCAGAGACTGAACGGAGTAGGTGAGCAGGGAAGCGGAGCAGACAAATCAGGTAGGGATCAGGAAGGAGACAAGTGAAAACAGGCAGTCAAAAAAAAAAAAAAAAAAACTGAACAGAAAAACCAACCAGAACTGGAATGTTACAGCTGTAGAACACACATCATTAATGTCCATTTCCCCTGCTGTACTGTGTGTAAATGCACACAGCCTCCTTCACAGTTTGGAGACACACTTATGGTTTTTTAGCTGCTGTGTGATGCCGCTGCCAGCTGTGAGCACCAAACACAACATCAATATTCATGTTTCTGTAAAATCTGTCACACATTCAGTGACACATGAACAACATTGTTGTAATAGATTAATTTATTTCAGACCTACCTGAGTCCCATTAAGACCTTTGTGTATGTGCATCTCTAATGAAATAATCTGACGGTTTTGCTCTCTGCATTTCCATTACAGACAATTAATTCTGTGTGGAAATGTAGAAAAAAAAGGCTCAAACACTGTATCTTAGATGCAAAAGATAAAACTTTATGGACATATTGGCCCTGGCATATCATTAACATAATGGGTCTCTGAAGTGAAGCAGATTGCTAATGATAATTTAATTATATTCCGTTTTGTGTCACAGACTGGTTAAATTTAGGAAACACAATATTTAGTTAGGGTTAAGCAGCAAAAGCAGTTGACTTGGTTAAAGAAAAGACAATTATTTGGAATAAAATAGACCCTTTTACAACTGCAGAGCATTTATATCTAAGGCCAATGTCTACATATCAGTCAGAATAGACGTTGAAAGTTGGTCTGCATCCCAACTGTTAATGAAAGTCAGAATGAAATCCCTTGTTACAACAGGTACATCAGGTGTACACGGACGGATGGGGATAGATAGATAGATAGATAGATAGATAGATAGATAGATAGATAGATAGATAGATAGATAGATAGATAGATAGATAGATAGATAGATAGATAGATAGATAGATAGATAGATAGATAGATAGATAGATAGAGAGATAGAGATAGAGAGAGAGAGATAGATAGATAGAGAGAGAGAGAGATAGAGAGATAGAGAGATAGATAGATAGATAGATAGATAGATAGATAGATAGATAGATAGATGTACTTTGTTTATCTCAACTGGGAAATTACAATTCAGCAGCATAACACACAGTAAAAATAGAATGCAAGAGCAAACAAGAATGAAAAATAGAACACAAGAGCGAAGACTCTATACATAGTAAATTAGAAGTATAAAAAAAGATCTGGGTAAAAAAATCTGGATAAATTAACTGTAATGTGCAAAATTAAACTGTAATGTTCAGTATGATGAAGGTGCAAAATGACATTTAAGAACATAGTGGAAATAGGTTTATGACTGGAGTTTAAAAATCAGACAGAGGTGAGTTAATGTATAGTGTTAATGTATCTTGTATTTTTGTAGTTTGTTTCATACCTTGGTCTGCCTTCAGGGAAATATCTATAAGTTATCCATCTGGATCCACAACACTCACAATGAATGAACGTGACTGTGCATACCCTAGCATCAATGAATCTTCAGACACTGACAAGCACACATAGCCCCTTAAAAAATAAAAATAGTATTGTATCCTATCATTTTATGGATTTTTTTTGAAGTCCTCAAACTGACCTATACTTTAAGAACTGATTCACATTCCTCACCACATCTTATTGTAACAATGGCCGAAGCAGTAAGACAATGAGGAAAGAAGATTAATGGTAAAAACTAGTTTTTTTATTCACTCCAAAAATCCAAAACAACAATAAGGCAAAATTTAATTTCATGCATGTTATTATAGCCTATAAAAGATGACAGATATAACTGTACTCAAAGTAAAAGCAGCATACCACAGAGATACTAACTGAACAAATTGAGCTAACACAAGAGGGAGCATATACAGTGACTTAGCCAAACCAGGTAACACACAAGGAGAACAAGATGAACACCAACTATAACTACTTACAAAGGAAACATAACTAAAACTAAATCCTCACCATTGCATCATAGTGTCGTCGTTCATTCACAGAAACAGCGAGAGACATGAGGTCGTCTCAAAGGGGGAGGATTTATTTGGCATACAGGGTAAACAGCGTATCAGCATCTGAGTCCATCTGAGTACCAGTTTGCATTTGGAGACCAGTGTTACTATGGGTTCTTCAGAGTTGTTACACGTATGTGTTTACATAAATTGTAGATAAGTCCATGGCTTAGTTGGCGCCAGTGTATTCTAGAAGGCCTCGACATACTAAGATTATTTCTCACAGCTTGTATGAACTTTATACAGAGTATAAGTGTGTCCAAAGTTCACATGTAGTATAATAAGGCTAAATGACGACATAATAAAAGTAAAAGTATCCACAATAGCCTATGGTTCAGCCTGATGAGCTTGAACCAGGATTTAACAGCTGCATCTACAGCCCCTTTTCCACCAACACTTTTATTACCTGGAACTTATTTACCTGGGTAAAAGTATTCCTGCTAATCTTTCATGCTTTGCAGTCATCTATATGTCCTGAATGTGCTGAATACGCTGTAGGAACGACTCAAAACAGCAACTTCAAACACTTAACAGAGCGTATTCGGCCAACAGCCTTGTCATCTGTCCACTTTTTGTAGCTTCTCTTCTTTTGCTCCATTTTCCAAATGATTAAAACACAAATGAAGTGAAGCTGGTACAAATTAATTAATTAGTTTGCAGCCATGCACTGGCTTAAACATTTTGGGTGTACATAAATGCAGAACACTGCAACTGTTCTATAGCACACAGCCATGCCCCTCAATAATTCAGGGGAATCTGAAAAGTCCTACCCCCTTTTTTCAGTAAAAGTTAGGGGTTGAGGGAAAGTTTTTTTACTTGGGTAATTTCAAAGGAAATGTGCTGAGGTTTTTCAAAAAGTTCCTGGTAAAGTTCCTGCAATGGAAAAGGGCCTTACTACTGGACTAGGATGAGACCTCTGAGCAACTGTGCCTGTTAACAGCAACCAAAGATTTGATATAACAAATAATTCTCAAATTAATATGACAAATAATTACCCTACAGGGTTGTCCAATCCTGGTCCTCGAGGGCCAGTGTCCTGCATGTTTTATCCCACTTCCAACCCACCTGATTCATATAGTAGGCCTATCATTAAGCTCTGCAGAAGCCTGATAATGACCATCAGGTGAGCTGGAAGAGGGAAAAATCTAAAACATGCAGGATACCGACCCTCAAGGACCAGGATTGGACACCTCTGCCCTATAGCATTGCTATGTGTGCACTTCATTGAAACAGTGTACGGTTTAAATAAATACGCAACAATTCAAGTAAACCAATGTTAAAGGCTAATGTGTGGTCAACTAGAATAAAACATGTGAAGGCACCAAACCAAGAGTGATGGTAAAATGAAATAACCCTTTAGGTTCAATAAACTGTTGAGGTGGGAGCATGTGTGCAGCGGTTGTGTTACCTTGTGTGGTTGTGACCATCACGGTAACACTTCAGGGTCCAAGGCAGAACTCGATTTGCTGTCACTTCTCTGGAAGCTCATTATTTACACTTGATGCCTGAGCAGTACCACTATACAACAAGGTCTAGAAGCCCTAAAGCCTCCTTATGTAATGGTGTCACTTGATAGAGTAAGAAACTCTGAGGAAGCACCAGCACTTGGTTTGACTTGTCAGATTTACAGTCCTGTCAACCAATAACCCTTTACAGTAGACACATCTGACAGGTTAAAGTTTGTATGCATTCACACACAGAAATGTGAACTTTATATACTTAGAGACCTTGAAAGCACCGTGGTGAGCTTTAATCTCGCATTCGGTTTGAATCGGTTATATTTCCCCTGGCTATAAGGGAACTGCAGAAAATAGTGAAGGGTTTGTGTTTTCTTTTACTTTATTCTTTACTCCCTATGACTTGCTTCAAGGATTTTTTGAAATTTTTGAACTCCATCTGGACTCAGTAAAGAAAGTTCCTGCTGACAGTGAGGCCATGCTGCAGTTCCACGAGGCTGACTGAAATATTACCAGTTGCTCACAGAGCTGCTGCTGTGACTCCTCCAGATATTCAGAAAGTCCACTTCCCACCTTCAAATGGTTTCAGGCTAACTTGTCGACACTAAATTAATATTACATCTTCAACCGCAAATGGCCTCGGGGCTAATGGAGAGAAATCTGCTGCACAAATCCAGGCTGTTCTACACTGAGGCTTTGCTGTAGACCTCAGCTACTGTAACTCACTCCAGCACAGCTTATTATGGATGGTATAGTTAAACATGAGGGTGGATGAGAACAACTTCAAAGACCTCATCTTACATTTGAATAAAAATGATATGTCTTTAGAGTAACTGGCTGCTTACTTTGCCAGCACTATATGAGATCTAAAATACAGGATGTCATCCTGGTAGAAGTCTGACCTGACTGGGGCTATGGCATTTACTGCAGTCATAAATACAGTCATGAGAAGTGCACCCTCTTTCAGTTGTATAGTTTTATGTGTCAGGACATACAAAAAAAAATCCTCTGGTCCTTACCAGGTTATAAAATTATTTCAATCTAACCTCAACACACAGCAACACTCCACTGTGTCATTATTTCTTTGATAAAAATGAAGCCAAAATGCAGTTCTCAGTAGACCCTTACTGTTTCCACAGAGAATAACAGGGTGAGTAGCTGCTAGGTGCTGCCAGAGGAGCCACCAGGGATTTGGGACGTGAAAAACAAGTTTGCAGCCACACACTGGCTGTACTGGGTGAACAGAAGTGTGGAGCGCTGCAAGTGTGTTCCACCAATCAGCATTCTTAAGCACCCAGCCCTGCCCCAAAGAATTGCTCAGAATCTGAAAAGTCCTACCAGGAATTTTTTTTTCCGGGAAAGTTTGGGGTTGAGGAAAACTTTTCCTCCTCGGGTAATTTTGGTGGAAACACTGTTGTTGTTTTTTTTAAAAGTTCCTGGTAACGTAGAAGTTCCTGAAAAAGGGGCTATTGTCAAAAACCATGCACACCCCAAAATATAACACTGTGCAGGCATGGATAAAATACTGTATACACTAGATTTTACAATTTCACACAAGTTTGATGAAAAAGTGGAAACTACAGTATTTTTTTTTTTTTAATTTTAATTTTTTTTACTTTTTAATAACATTTTTTACCCATCAACTACACATGGTGGAGGCTGACTGGATTTTATTCTTTTTTGCCAAAAACAAAAGTTTTGCCGAAAGTAATATAAAAAGGAAAAAATGTGTTCATTGGTATTTTGTGAAACAAACTTCTTCCTTTTATGGTGAGTTAATGATAAGTTAAAAAACAAAACAAAGCTAATGTTCCACTATTTTCCCCATTAGTCATGGGCCCTTAGAATTGTCAGTGCTTTTTCCCTCTTATGGCGCCCATGGGTGCTTCTAATCAAGTGCCCTTGATTCTTTGAGGTGTGTGTGAACACAGTGCTACAGAGCAAAGACATGAGCAATGAGCTGAGAGAGGCAAATGCTGCTAATGATCAATGCGGGAAGGTGAAGTCCATCATTCTACAGTCATAGATTAATCTGCAGTGGTAGATTGTTTGCAAATGGAAAATTTTCAAGGCAGTTGCCAATTTCCGTAGGATTGGACATCCCCCAAGAGGATGCATCCCAAGGTCAGACTGTACAATGCTCAAAGAAACTGCAAAAACATGATCATCTGACTCTGCAGGCCTCAAAAGATGAATATAATGACAGTACTATTAGAAAAGGACGGGACAAGTACAGCTTGTTTAGTCTAATTTGAAAGGGTTGCCAGCAAGCCAGAAAGTCTGTCTAAAAAAGAGAGCGCACTTTAGCACTGCAAAGTGGCATCTGAACAAAATGCTTTCCACATAGACTTGTGGAAAATTACCCTCTGGACGGACAAGACCAAAATGGAAATGTTTGGCCATAATGCACAGAGCAACATTTGCTGAAAACTAAACATAGCAAATCCACACAGACAGCTCATACCAACTGTGAAATACGGCGGTGGAAGGAGTGAGGATTCCAGGCTTGTTCTGCATCTACAGGACCTGGGCCCAGTGCAGTCAGTGATTCAAAAAATGAACTCCTCTGCATTCCAGAGTATTCAGTTAAAGCTTGATGGACGGACGGACAGACAGACAGACAGACACATTTATTTTCAATAACACACAAAGAAAAAAACTTCAGCTGTGGCAGCTAGAAGTAATGGATCTTGCTGTTGGACTGAACCTTGGTCTCTGACTGTGCGGTGCTGAGCCTCTTCTTGACAGTGACACAATCAGCTGCTAACACTGAGAAACGCTGAAGGTCATAATGTATAAAGTTGAAAATCAGCCATCGGTAGCAGGAATAAAGAACACCTTTTTGTTATATTCAGTAATAACAGGTTATCAGTGTGAGTGATTTGGTTAGAGCGCCATGAACACACATATTGTAATGCATGCATTGCCCTAATTACAAATATTCCGTAATACACACATAGTTGCATTTGACAGAGAGAAATACACACAAGCACCACTACATACTGTATTTCCTCATCACTGATACACAAACCCCAAATGGAGCTCTTGCTGATAAGCAGTTCTGCCTGCAATTACTGCAAATGTACTTGGTCTCCATGACAACAGCTTTTTTTTCCCCTGACAGGTCCCAACTTTGATCCCCCGATCATTGGGGCTGCTTCAGCGCACCAGTTAACAAGGCTCCGGTTGAAGTGTGTGTGTGTGTGTGTGTGTGTGTGTGTGTGTGTGTGTGCATACACAGTGGGAGATTGGGAGGTGAGATAAAGGAGAAAAGTGTGGGTTCACTCAAAGTAACAACTTGTCTCATTCTCTCTCTCCATCTGCTCAGTTCTACCCACTCTTCTCTTTTTGACATCTTCTCTAAAAGAGCAGAGAGATCACACAGACATAACAAGAGCTAATCTGAAGAACAGAAAAGTTTGTTTGGACGGGCACATAAATAATTGTTTGTAAATGGTATTGAGACCAAGAGCTACTGTAATTGAGCTGAGTACATTCTTGCTCACATTGGTTATGGGAGTGTACTACTCATCAAAAGTGTAGCTGATGATGATATGAAGACCGATGAGAGAGGAGTAAAATACTTTGCCTTGAGATGTTCAGTTATTCAATCATTTTCTTTAAGTACTTCATATTGTGGAGGGTTTGGGGGTCTACAGCCTATCCAAACTGACATCAGGTGAAGGTGGACTATACCCTGCACATGTTATCAGATCATCCCAGGGCTGACGTATAGATGATGAACCACCATTCACCCTATATTTACACCTATTCACACCCACTACAAATGTCTGGTTCTCTATTAGGTTTGGCGGATTACACAAAAACTAATTAATAGTGAGAGCATTTCTATTAAGAAGCTGACAGGAGAAAAATGAGGCTAAACTTGCATGTTATGCATCCCCCATCAGGATGGGCAGTTTGCTGATTTCAGCATAAAATGTAACATGTCCTGTAATAGAGCAAAGCTGAGGAAGTGTCAGAGCGTGAAAGGCTAGCAAGCTAAATGTTAAAATGCAAGACAGTGCTAAGGTCAAAGTTTGAAATGACTTATCTATCTGCAGGAAACAACTGAATGCATTAACATTAGGTTGCTATTGGTGATAATAATGACAAATCACGGTAGGGAGTCAATGAACCTTTTACTCTTTTAGGCAGAAACACATTTTCTGATGTATTCCACAGTTACACACTACAGCAAACAGCTCCATTTTCTTGTTCTTAACCCCATGGGTCCATCCTATGAATATATAAGGGGCATAAATTACAGCTGGGTGCACATTGTTTGTCTTTCTGACAATCCAGTAGTTGTTTATTTATGTCTCATTAGGCATTATCTCAGACAAATCATAATAACCAATGGTGTGTTATTACAATATTTAGTGTTTTTGTACAATGTGTTGTTATAAACCCTAAGACAGTTTCCTTAAAGCACATTATTAAAAGTCACTAAATCATTAAATGGCTCAACCAAATGCCTCGTAGAATAAATAAAAAAGTAAAAAACAACATGGATTTTTTTTTTTTTTTTTTTAGCAACAACATCTCAAAACTAAAAAGTGCAGTCGTGATATTTTTGAGAGCATTTTAATGCAAATTAATGCAAAGTTCTGCAGTGGGTACCACATACCATTGTCAACATTTTCCCTCAAAATAAATATTTTTCACTTGGTGTTTTTCTTAAATAATTCTTCTGCAGTTTTTCTGTCACACCTCTCCTAAGACCTGGACTCAATGTGCATGAGTCAAGCTTATGTTGGAAGAAATATTCATTTATTTTATTCTAAAAAAAATCATTAAACATACTGTATTTAACAAGAAAACAGATCTATCACATTTTGTTGATGAGATGAAATTCATCATGTCAGCATGTGATGATTAATTAGTTCTCACACTTTCGAGGTGCTTCTATTTCCATTATCAACTGCCGTTAGGTTTATTTAAACAAGACAAAGAACACAGCTGACAGAAAGAGAAAGATACCAGAACTTTGCTTTACATAACTCTAAATCAAAAGCGAGAAAAAAGGGAAAATATGGAGGTGCAGATGGCTGAATGATTCAGACAATCTGTTGGTTCTGTGGAGGTTTATCCAACACCACATGACGCCATAGGTCGATCTCCACTCACTCCCAAAATAACGTATACGCACAAAACAGACCAAGACTGTTACAAAATTCCATTTGATTGATTGTGTTACAAATGATTATCAACCACATACACAGACTGTCATCACCTTCTCTTCCTGCATGTCTACGTATGACTGCAAGAGGCACGTAAACATGGTAAGGTAGGCTACGGTAGTTCTAGGTTCAACTGGACTGGTTTCGCTCTTTTGAAAACATTTCATCTCTCAGCCAAGACACTTCTTTAGGTGAACTAGAAGAACTACCAAGAAGAACAAAGACCTGGGCAAATGAGAACCTACACAGTCATTCTAAGCCTTACTATTGTTAGGAACAGCTCAACAGAGTTTATACCAGACCTTTTGAGGGAGCATTATGGGAAACTAACCTTTTATCTGGTTCTATTCTAAAAAATAGTTGGGGGCAGTAAAGTTAGGGCTTAAGTGTGTATGTGTTGGAGTGTGTGTGTGCGTGAGTGTTTGTGCCTATTAAGGTTATTATCGTTAGCGAAAACCAACGAAATGACGAAAACTAGAATTGTAAAAACATTTTCGTTAGCTGAAATAAATAATAACTATAATTAAAAGAAAAAAGCGATAACTAACTGAAACTGTATTGTATGCTTACAAAACTAATTAAAACAGATAAAAATTATGGATAAAATTCCCTTAGTTTTCGTCTTTGTCAACGTTAGATTGATATGAAATCGATTTATTTCCCTCAAGCAATTTTAGCTGCTGGCACCATATGATACTTAACGGTCCGTCACTTCTCGGCACTTGTCGTTTAGTCGTCTTTTCGTCCCCACTCTACCTGGAAACATGGAGACTAAAGTTGGGAGAAAGCAGCAGAGTCCTGTCTGGGATTTATTTGAATTCGACAGCAAAGAAGATAAAAGATATTTTAAAAAAAAACAAAAAACCCCCCCTAAAACTAAGCATTTAGAAAATAATAAAAACTAATAAAAACTAGCAAACCTGCTCTAAAAACTAATTAAAACTAACTGAATTAGAGAAAAAAAGTCAAAACTAAATAAAACTAAACTATAATGAAAAATCCAAAACTATTATATCCTTTGTGTCTGTGTGGAAGTGCGTGGGCTTAAGTGCAGGTGGCTGTTGTGGATTGGAGGAAGCGCATCCTGTGGATTGGCCATCCTGGAAACAAACAGTCCGCTGATTGGTGGAGAGAGACGGAGTCAGCCTTTTAAAAGGAGCATGATGACATCCCAGCCCGGTCCCGACCTCGTCCCGCTCCCACCCAGCGCCGCGAGTTTTTGATGTGTGATTTCTGTGAGAGAGTTTTGGATTTTCGGCATTTTTGTACTTATTGTAAATAGTTTGTCACAGCAGCACTAGGTAAGGGTGAGAAGTCTATTTTATTTTATCATGTTTTCTCCTTTTTTGATTTAGGAGGCCAGGTTAGACCTGTGTATTTTGGTTTCTTTATTTTGATTAGGGAAGTTTACAGTGTTTGACTTGGTTTTGTTTGTTATTTTGGCATTGCTCACCCTGACATAAATAAATTGCGGCTCATTTTTGATTTAAAAGCTACCGTCATGGTCTTCTTTGGGAGTGGGATTTGAGTGGGAGTCAATTTATGTTATGTACCTTTTGTACCCGTAGACTAGGGCATAACACAGATATCTGAGGTAAAACATCTGGATATGTCATATTTGCTTCCTCTTACACTTCGTAGGTTTACCAGTTAATTTATCAGGTAGTTTAGGAAAACATAGTGTGTATATGCATAGTGTTCAGTTTCAGTGTTTTGAACTCCACAGCAGTAATTTTGTGTCAATCCCACTAAAGGTGTTTCTGGATGTTGTCTCCTGTGGGTTGAATGTATGACAGCCTATGTAATTCAATGGGAAATTCTAACCCGCCCATAGCCTATGCCATATGGGAGCTGGTCTCGAATATTGCCTATCATTACGGTTGCCAGTTCAAGCTGAAATTGGCTTTTTTTCTGAGTGTGTGTTCAGAAAGTATTTCCTTCCACCAGCTCTCATCACAGTCCAGCATAAAAATTCAAAATTGTTTCATTTTCACAGTCAAAGAAGGAAAGAATTGAAATGTCACGCAAGAATAAAAACAGCAAGTGGCAAGTAAATTGTGCTTTCTACTAGACATCTGCAATCGCTGTGTAATATTAATCAAGCTGTGAAATCAAGATAGCCTCACTTTCATGTAGAAATACAGACAGACTTTCAGGGAAGTGTTAAAATGTTGGAAAATATGGCCATGCTCCTTTTTGCGAATGTCAGATGAGAAGGTGAAGATCACTCTCATCATGACGTGTGATTTTATATTCACAGTGAGCAACATGATTCGGTTTTAAGTTTGTAGTATAGTTTGATCCAAGTGCAGTGGGGAAAACAAAATAAAAAATAAATTAGTACAACTCTGGCACATAGAAAACCTGTTCGTTCTCCATGTATGATTTGCGTTTGCTCTTGTGAAGTTTGTGTCAGAAGCATTTGATTTGTGTGTGTGTGTGTGTGTGTGTGTGTGTGTGTGTGTGTGTGTTGGAAGCCAAACATCTGTTGATGTAATATGACATTTCTAAGATAATGCTATGCAATGTTGCAGCCTTTTGCAGCTTTAAAAAGGAGAGACTTCGAGTTACAGGATACAGACACAACAGGAACACTCATTAGGTAAATAATCAAGTTAGATAAGATCAACCAGCGACCAAGTCTCTGCACAAATCAGACTGTGGCATTCATTTCACATAGGCCTTACATAGAGAACCTATGAAAATGACCAGACTCAAATGCGTTCATACAAAAATAACCAATATAGAACACCAATAAAATGCACCTTAAAACTGTATGTTAAAAACCTTAAAACATAAAAGGATGAAGTTATTCTCCTAAAGCCTGCTGTTAGTTGTGTCTGTGAGCCTATCCCTTGGTAGATGCTACACACTGTGCATCCACTGCCAAAGCTATAGCCCTACTGCCATATTTAGCAACTTGATCTGTTGCAGAAGGCTGTTCCATGACATGGCACCACCATAGAATAAAGTAGCTTCTACAAATACTGTTCACTTGGGGCACCACAAAGCAAAGCCAACTATCTTTATCATCTTGCATGTGTAAAGTAAACTTTATTGTCTCCCCTGGGAAAATTTGTCTTGGTACAGAGCTACAGTCTGCTGTACTACATAAAATGAAACACACACCAATATTTGACAGCATAAGTTACCACAGTGGCAGTTAGCATACATCACCTCATTCTGCAGTTTCATATCCTGTTATATTCACTAATGCACCGCAATCTAATAGCATTTGAAGGGCCACAATTGTCATAAATGACCCTGCCTAGATATTCAATTTAATAAAATGCTGCATACCAGGCCAGACCATTTTGAAGTTTACTGCTCTGTTATACGTTTGACTTCTCATTTTCCACTTAAGAGTGGGCTGTTACTGTTCAGTAGTTCTGTCATGTCCTCAAGATCTGTGAGAACAGCTGCCGATTCGCAGGATAAGCCCCAACAACCACAACACTTTTTTAAACTGTAAGAAACAGACGACATGGATTATTGGAGCAGCGACTGAATGAATGTACTCATAATAGGTGGAAAAGTGATATTATATTTAAAGGAGATGATGCCACAGATGAAATCCTGCGGTGATGTGGTCGTTATATCGGTCTGTTGTGGTGGAGAAGGAGCTGAGCTGAAAGGTGAAGCTCTCAATTTAGTCTATGTTCCTACTCTCACCTATGGTCATGAGCTTTGGGTCATAACCAAAAGCACAAGATCCTGAATACAAGCGGTCGAAATGAGTTTCCTCCGTAGGGTGGCTGTGCCACCCATAGAGTTAGGATGAGGAGCTCAGTCCCCAGGGAGGAGCTCGGAGTAGAGCCGCTGCTCCTCCACATCCAGAGGGGCCAGCTGAGGTGGCTCGAGCATCTGTTTCGGATGCCTCCCTAGGGACATGTTCCAGGCATGTCCCACTGGGAGGAGGCCTCAGGGAAGACCTAGGACACGCTGGAGAGACTATGTCTCTCAGCTGGCTTGGGAATGCCTCAGGATCCCCCCAGAAGAGCTACAGGAGGTGTCTGGGGAGAGGGAAGTTTGGGAATCCCTGCTTAGACTGTTGGCTCCACGACCCGGCCCCAGATAAGTGGTGGAAGATGGATGGATGGATGGATGGATAGTTGATGCCATATTTATAGTTGTCAAGGTGTCAGTGAGTTCTTAGAAGTTCAACCAGTGTGACCATTCAACCAAGATGGACTCAAACCTTTTAAAGAGAAAAACTGGGCCAAGGCACTCATCAGATAATAAGCTTAAAAGATAAGAAGTCTTCATTCAGCTTCTTAATAATGAAAATGTAAGACCAGATTATACTTGTGCATGCCATGACAAAGACAAAACAGCTTTCTTCAGGGTGTAATCTGGATCATACAGTGTTCCCCCTGTTGACACTGCAGGACAATAATAAACACCTGAATCTGAGTAAAGGCTTTTTAATTGTGAAGGATTTTGTGATTTGTAATTTTTCCACTGTAAATGTTTCTCAAACACTCAATAATCTTTACCTCTTAGCTTCACGGATCCTCCTTCTCTCTCTCTCTCTCTCTCTCTCTCTCTCTCTCGATGCTCTTATGTTTAACAGCTTTGACATTATCAGAGACGATCCTTTTCAAATCGTCGTTGACATTACAAAAAATGACCCACACAAGCCTAAAATGGCTATTTTTTTTCTGTGATCTCACATTCCACCTCAGTCTCATGTTAGACGGTGACACTGTTCAGGCATAAGGAAAGAGCAAATCTTTGTTATTGTGACAACGGGCAAAGTGAAAGCGACTGTGAGTCACTCATTGGTATGGAGGCATACCAAGGCACTGATCTGTGTGAGTGTGAAATTCATAGGGCTCTTCAGCAGGACATCAAAGGCTGCTATTTACTGGCTATGACATTTTCTTTAATGGTGATGACATTCTGTTTTTATCACTGTGCATGATCTTTTAGGTGGCTGCCAGAGTTTGTGAAAGTATAAGAGAGTAAAGTCCATGAAGAAGAAGCTGAAGGGAGAAAGAAACAGTTTAGAGATCAAATAAATCAATACCGCAATCTACATGATCTTGTGTTGTCAAATTTTATTTATTTTTTTTCAGTCTGTATTTGTGTCATATGCTGCTTCAGAACATCATATCTGAAACAAGAGGCTCATGTCAAGCAAAGCATCAGGTTAGTTATCAGAACAGAGCATCAGAACACTTACCTTATCAGGAGGTGGATGACAAACATAAGCATCTGTCTCAGTAATTGGCCTCTATTTTGGCACATTCTGCATCTCTTGATATAATGCTGTCATGGTAACAAAGGTGATTAGGAAAACACAACAACAGTATCTTAACACTGATATGGAAGTACAGATAGACCTGAAAACTTAGGAAGACAATTGGGGAAAAAGGATGAATCAGAATCAGAATACTTTTGTTGTGTGTTACAGTCACTCCATTCAAGTAAAATAAAAAGTAGCAGGAAACACTCCAATAAAACACAATAAGAACAGCAATTTGTACAATATGTACTGAACAGTGTATTATTAATATGATAATTAAAAGAAATGTCCATAAATAAGTCTGCAAAAATATTATGTTATTAAAACGACATGGTTGTATTGTGGCTTTTATTATGTGTTTTTTTTATTTTGTAGGCAAGCTATTTATTTTTCTGACTGTCATTTTATTCATATTGTAGTGAGCCACACAGATTGCATTGTTGGATGGTTTGTGCCGAGTCATGTGACACGTGTGGTTTTCAGTGTTGCTGAGTAGGGTGGTTCACAAAATAAACTTTCGCCAAATTTTGCCAGATTGCTTTTTGCCTTGTTCCAATTGATATTAGAAGCATCTGTACCAAAAATGGAGTCAATTGCTGCACATTTAGGGATGGCACACTTTTTCACGTCTGTTTTGTCTACATAATGTATTGGCATGAGGCTTCCCTGGCAACACACGCTCCAAAGAATGATTTGGACTTGATCCAGAGTTTGCATCTATATCCAGATAAAAGTACTGCAGATGCCACACTGAAGAGCACTGGACGACATTTGTGGTACAGGGGTTGGACAAAATAATGGAAACACCTTAAAAAAATCAACAAAATATAATTTAATATGGTGTAGGTCCGCCTTTTGCGGCAATTACAGCCTCAATTCTCCGAGGTATTGATTCATACAACTTGTGAATTGTTTCCAAAGGAATTTTAAGCCACTCTTCAGTTAGAATACTCTCCAACTCTTTTAGAGACGATGGCGGTGGAAATCGACGTCTTACTTGAATCTCTAAAACTGACCATAAATGCTCAATAATGTTGAGGTCTGGGGACTGTGCCGGCCATACGAGATGCTCAACTTCATTAGAATGTTCCTCATGCCATTCTTTAACAATTCTAGCTGTATGGATTGGGGCATTATCATCTTGAGGTGAAAGTGTTTCCATTATTTTGTCCAACCCCTGTATCTGTCAGAAGAACTCATCGTCCTGGCATTTTTATGCTGCTCGCATTGAGGCTGAAGAAATGGAGGCAATGCTGAGAAATCTTGAAACACGCCCTGGGAACATGCTCAAAAGACTTGATGCCAAGTCTTTCTTCCGCAAGAACAGTACAACTACCATCTCTCGCCTCATCACTCGCCACTCAATCCACTTCTTTTAAGTTCTTACTAAAGGCCAAATTAACAGCACAAGGAACCTTGATGATGTGAGGTCCATTCTCACAGATGAGAATCTGCGACAAAAAGTCTATTCCTTGAAGGTCATCAATAACAGTGCAGAGAGAGGCATTGCCCTTATTAAACGCTGTCAACAATCGGTGCGAAATGAAGACCAAAAGCAATTTTTGCTCCGCGTTGTGCAAGGACGCAGAGATAAAGTATCAAAGACAACAAAGTCATCATACATGGAATGTAGTGTTTGAACTGTTCTAATGTTGTAACACATGTAGCATAAGCACTGGGAGACTGGGAGAGATTATTAATGAGCATAGTTATGTGCCACCTTTACTGGCGTCCTATTGGCTCAATTTTTGGTACAGATGTTCACAATGACAATAGGAACAAGGCAAAATACGATCTGGCATAATTCAGACAACTTTTACCTATATCATCATATTGTGAACCACCCTATAGCTGAGTCATGTGATGGTGTGCTACTTGGCATGTTGAAAATATGCGTTAAAAGCTAGTTCCTGTTATGTGTTGTGTAGTCATGTGACTCATGTTGTGCCTATGGGAGGAGAGTAGCTTTGTTGATTGGGTGGAGGGAATGTTTTAGTTTGACACCATGATGGAACAGTCTGTGCTGTTGCAATTGAGTATGTGCTGTGTTACACATGTGTTATTGAACGTTGATAAAACTGCCTTGTCACAACCGTGCGGTGTATTGAGTCCCAAGAGGTGCAACCCAAGTTTTCTCTCCTGTGGCTTTATCCATCCATCCATTATCCACCGCTTATCCGGGGCCGGGTCGCAGGGGCAACAGTCTAAGCAGGGACACCCAGACTTCCCTCTCCCCAGACACCTCCTCCAGCTCTTCCTGGGGGGACCCCGAGGCGTTCCCAGGCCAGCCAAGAGCCATAGTCTCTCCACCATGTCCTAGGTCTTCCCCGAGGCCTCCTCCCGGCGGGACATGCCCAGAACACCTCCCCAGGGAGGTGTCCAGGAGGCATCCGAAACAGATGCCCGAGCCACCTCAGCTGGCCCCTCTTGACGTGGAGGAGCAGCAGCTCTACTCCAAGCTCCTCCCTGGTGGCTAAGCTCCTCACCCTATCCCTAAGGGTGCAAACAGCCACCCTGCGGAGGAAACTCATTTCGATCGCTTGTATGCGGGATCTTGTCCTTTCGGTCATGACCCAAAGCTCATGACCATAGGTGAGGGTAGGAACGTAGATTGACCGGTAAATCGAGAGCTTCGCCTCTCGACTCAGCTCCTTCTTTACCACAACCGACCGGTACAGCGACTGCATCACTGCAGACGCTGCACCGATCCGCCTGTCAATCTCACGCTCCATCCTTCCCTCACTCATGAACAAGACCCCAAGATACTTGAACTCCTCCACTTGGGGCAAAGACTCTCCGCCGACCCAAAGAGGGCAGACCACCTTTTTCCAGTCGAGAACCATGGCCTCGGATTTGGAGGTGCTGATCCTCATCCCACTCGCTTCACACTCGGCTGCAAACCGCCCCAGGGCACGCTGAAGGTCCAGGCTCGATGAGGCCAGCAGGACAACTGTGGCTTTATTCTGCTGAAATGTCACAACATATTATGGGTATGTCACTTTTATTTCTTTATTTATTTATGATTATTCTTATTCTCCATATTTAACTCTTACATCTCATGTGTATGTATGTATGTGAGCAATGGAGTTCAAAGATTTTCCTTTGGGATCAATAAAGTACATATCTATCTATCTATCCATCTATCTATCTATCTTGTAGTAGAATTAAACAGTGATGGCCACAGGCAGAAATGATTTCCTGTTCATTCAGTGGTGCGTTTAGGTGTAATCAGTCTCTCACTGAACATGCTCCTGTGACTGACCAGCATGTCATGGAGTGGGTGAGTGGAACTATCGTCCTGTTCTTGGACAACAATCACCAACGTTACTATCCTTGAGGATCAGCTTATTGAGTCTGTTGGCATCGGCAACCCTCGGCCTGCTATCCCAGCATGCAACAGCATAGAAGCACCCCAGACTCATAGAAGATCCTGAGTACTGTCCAGCAAATGCTGAATGACCTCAGTCACCTCAGAAAGTAGAGACGGCTCTGGCCTTTCATGTAGAGTGAAGATGTGTTCTTTACCCAGTCCAGTTTCTTGTCAATGCGTACTCTGAGGTGTTTGTAATCCTCCACTATTTCCACATCGACCGACCCCATGGATGGAAACAGGAGTCACAGGTGTATTGGATCTCCTGAAGTCCACAATCAGCTTTTTGGTATTCATCACGTTGATCTGCAGTGGTTCTGCTCTCACCACAGCAGTCTCCTCACCCCCACTGATGCATCCAACTACTGCAGAGTCGTCAGAAAACTTGTGAAGGTGGCAGGTCTCAGTGCAGTAGCTGAAGTCTGTGGTGAAGAGGAAAGGACAGAGGACAGTCCCTTGTGGTGTCCCGGTGTGGCTGACCACCTTATCCAACACACAGTTCTACAGGGGCACATACTGTGGTCTTCCAGTCAGGTAATCCACAATCCAGGGCACAACAGAAACATCCACCTGCATTGTTATCATAACCCTCCAAAGCCTGATTTTTATTTTTTATGCTTTTGAGAGAAAAAAAACATATTTCATTGGATTTCATACAAGCTTGGACATTCCTAATACTATGCATCATGCTACTACCATCATATTTTGGTGTGTTGCCTTGGGTCAGTAATGTGCTAGAAGGACATTAAAATATCATAGAGCATAATGTGTTGAGGAAGGAAAAATAAGATTAAGACAGAATAGGAAAAAAGTCCAACTAACATCTGCCACAGGTAGGTAACAATCAGAATATATATTTTTTTATAAACAACAATGCATTTTTTACTTTGCTTGTAAGTTTAAACATCTAAATACCCAAATGTGTGTAGTATACAGTACAGGCCAAAAGTTTGGACACACCTTCTCATTCTTCGCATTTTCTTTATTTTCATGACTATTTACATTGTAGATTCTCACTGAAGGCATCAAAACTATGAATGAACACATGTGGAATTATGTACTTAACAAAAAAGTGTGAAATAACTGAAAACATCTCTTATATTCTAGTTTCTTCAAAGTAGCCACCCTTAGCTCTGATGACTGCCTTGCACACCCTTGGCATTCTCTTGATGAGCATCAAGAGGTAGTCACCTGAAATGGTTTTCACTTCATAGCTGTGCCTTGTCAGGGTTACTTAGTGGAATTTCTTGCCTTATTGATGGGGTTGGGACCATCAGTTGTGTTGTGCAGAAGTCAGGTTGATGCACAGCTGACAGCCCTATTGGACAACTGTTTGAATGCATATTATGGCGAGAACCAATCAGCTAAGTAAAGACAAACAAGTGGCCATCATTACTTTAAGAAATGAAGGTCAGTCAGTCTAGAAAATTTCAAAAACTTTGAATGTGTCCCCAAGTGCAGTCGCAAAAACCATCAAGCGCTCCAACGAAACTGGCTCACATGAGGACCGCCCCAGGAAAGGAAGACCAAGAGTCACCTCTGATGCTGAAGATAAGTTCATCTGAGTCACCAGCCTCAGAAATCGCAAATTAACAGCAGCTCAGATTAGAGACCAGATGAATACCACACAGAGCTCTAGCAGCAGACACATCTCTACAACAACTGTTAAGAGGAGACTGCGTGAATCAGGCCTTCATGGTCAAATAGCTGCTAGGAAACCACTGCTCAGGAGAGGCAACAAACAGAAGAGATTTATTTGGGCCAAGAAACCCAAGGAATGGACCTTAGACCAGTGGAAATCTGTGCTTTGGTCTGATGAGTCCAAATTTGAGATCTTTGGATCCAACTGCCGTGTCTTTGTGCGAAGCAGAAAAGGTGAACGGATGGATGCTACATGCCTGGTTCCCACCGTGAAGCATGGAGGGGGAGGTGTGATGGTGTGGGGGTGCTTTGCTGGTGACGCTGTTGGGGATTTATTCAAGATTGAAGGCAACCTGAACCAGCATGGCTACCACAGCATCCTGAAGTGACATGCCATTCCATCCGGTTTGCGTTTAGTTGGACCATCATTTATGTTTCAACAGGACAATGACCCCAAACACACCTCCAGGCTGTGTGAGGGATATTTGACCAAGAAGGAGAGTGATGGAGTGCTGCGCCAGATGACCTGGCCTCCACAGTCACCGGACCTGAACCCAATCGAGATGGTTTGGGGTGAGCTGGACCGCAGAGTGAAGGCAAAGGGCCAACAAGTGCTAAGCATCTCTGGGAACTTCTTCAAGACTGTTAGGAAACCATTTCAGGTGACTACCTCTTGAAGCTCATCAAGAGAATGCCAAGAGTGTGCAAAGCAGTCATCAGAGCTAAGGGTGGCTACTTTGAAGAAACTAGAATATAAGATATGTTTTCAGTTATTTCACACTTTTTTGTTAAGTACATAATTCCACGTGTTAATTCATAGTTTTTGTTAGGACAGATAGTACGAGTACTGGACCCAGATGCAAGACCCTCAGACAGGAGTACAATTAAAAGGGATTTATTAGAGATAATCAGAGTAACAGGTTCACACAGAGTGGTAATGAATATATCTTCAGCTGGACTGAGATGGGGAATCGTCTCGGCTTCGGATTTTAAGTGAACCACGTTACGGCCCAGGTCGGGAGCACACGAGGGGAACCCGACTAGGAGAGAGCAAAGGAGAATCAGAGGGCAGACCAGGTCATACACGGGCAGACTATCAGACAGGCAAACGTACATAGGGTCAGGCAGGCTCACGTACCAATAGTCCAGGCAGGGGTCAAAACCAGGAAAAGGCACCAAGGCGGAGGAACAGACAGGGGTCAGGTGTATTCTCAGGTGTGATGGACAAACCAGGTCGAAGACAGACGAGCAGGCAGACGAGGAACAGGCAGAGTCGGAGGTCGATGGGCAAAACAGGTCACAACAGGCAGGCAGGATCAAAAAACGCTGGTAAGTTATCACACCAAGGGTTGAAAACGAACTGGCAACGAACAGGGGGAAACACAGGGTTTAAATACACAAGAGGGCGGGAAGACAATTGGACACAGGTGGAGACAATCAGGGAGGAGGCAGGTAATCAGGGCAAAGGTGAACACAAAGAGGAAGTAAAGACACCAGACAAGACACATGAGGGAAACTAACAAAATAAAACAGGAAACAACACACAAAACAAACAAAACAAGAAAAAGTCCAGGGACTGATATGACAGTTTTGATGCCTTCAGTGAGAATCTACAATGTAAATAGTCATGAAAATAAAGAAAATGCAAAGAATGAGAAGGTGTGTCCAAACTTTTGGCCTGTACTGTATGTCATATATGTTTATCTGTGTGCACATCTTTGCATAAACACATCTGTAGGAAAAGTAAAATTATTATATTTGGAGGGAACCTGTGATAAAGACACTCAAAAAGGACAATTAATCTTAAACTGTGTCATGTACATCTCCTTAAACACACACGTGCAAAACACATGTTGCGCCAGTTGCCTTTTAACCCCTTCAGGCAATGGTGATACAATGTTGCTGCAGCCTTTTTCAGTAAATATACAAACAGCAAAATGCTGAATATCATCATAATTATGCATCCTAACAAACCTTTATCCTTGATCATGGTTTGGCACTAACAAAAGTGGCCTAAGGAAACAAAAGAAAAATATAACAACTCTATTTTAGCAAATAAATAAAAGCTGAATGAGTTTTTAAATAATCGAATGTCGCTTCCATAAATACTCATTCACATGCATATATGTTTTTACAAACCACATTACACCATGCCATAAACAGTAAAACTATAAAAAAAAATCTATGGGTTGAAATGAGGAATAGAAATCCCTCTGCAATTTGTTCACCATCACAATCAGAAAAAGAAATGGAGCAGAAAGCATTGAGGAAAGAAAACCAGTGTAAAAAGAGATACAACATAACCAGTGTTGGGGTTTGAAAAAACTCAAGACTCAAACTCAAGAAATATTATAATAATGGATAAAAGAAACATTACTGTGTGAGTTTCCTCAGATATGAGGTTGTAATGATTATTATTATGACTTTAACATAACTTAGTACTTGTAAGTAAGTCTATTGTCAAATGTTGACAATAGGTTTATACAGAAAATGTCCTCACATGATGTTTCTAGTGCAATTCACCTTCTACAACTTGGACAGAGAGGTTTATCTGTTTCTGCCGGAACAAATATTCACCTGGTGCAAAAACAGGTTTGATCCGTACAGTTCACCTTCAGTAAGATTATACATATTAGAATCTACTCATTTACCTGCAATAACCAGGATAAATGCCATTTGTGCAAAGATGGAAAAGCAGTTCAGCTCAAGAGACGAGGTAGGATTTACCTATAACACAAATTTGCATATTTGTTCAAAAGCTTTTCCAACCCATTAAGTTTGCCTCTCTTTTTATTGTAATTATATCATAAGTTTATTTAACATTTACTCAAGTGCTGCATTCCATTAAAATGGTGCTTAGAGAATAAAGTATTTCCATTTTATTTAATTTTACACCTATCCTCCAAAGGAAAACTGTCATTTTAATTCATTCGTCGGATATTTTCCCAGCAACAACAAGAGCTGCAAAAATACACAGTGAAAAATTATGGCCATTATTACCAGTAAAGTATAAAGTGTTTTTCAAGTTAATCAGGTCTAATTAATTCAAAAGTTCTAAACACTACCAAAATGAAATTCGCAAGAAGTGTAGATACAAAATTGTTGACTATTTCTCTGAAGTATAGTAAGATTTCACAACAATTAATGTAGCCGTTATTGACATTTAAGATGCACTAAAGCTCAAAATAACATTTATTTTTTACATGTACTGTATCTAAATAATTTGTTGCTCATTTTTGTTATTCTGAAACAGTATTTCCTTTTTAAATAGCATAGATAGATCTAATAATAAATGGAAACCATGTGCTTCACGTTTAACAGCTAACACCTCACTTTAATCACCAGTCACATATTATAAAACTCTATTTATGTATCACTGTCATTATTTGTCAACTAAGTATTAATTAATCCCTGTCTTAGTTTTTGCATAATGTAAGATAAGATATGCTTTTATTAGTCCCACAAGGGGAAATTCCCAGTTTACAGCAGCAAAGTACAAAAGCACACAAGAGCAAAACAAGTGCAAAATCAAAAATAAAGAAAAATCAAAAATCAAAAAAGCTATATGTACAATTTACAGCTGTGTAAATGCTGATCATGCCACAGGCTGGATTAGGGATACGGCTTATTAATAAACATATGAACCAGAACAGGTACAATCCAATATCACAAAGGCTGTTGAGGAACATATTTAATAATATTTACCCAGTTCTATGAATTTATAGACAAATACTTTACTCAAGTACAGATTGAAGTTATTGTTGTTAACTTGAAGATTTCCATTTTACACTTTATTCCTCTTCTCCACTGCATTTCAGTGATAAAGTTTGTACTTTTGCTTTTTCATTTTTTTCTTTACTAGTGAAAACCACACATCTCCTAAGTTGTTAACGTTGCCTGATACAAAAGGATGTTAGAAGTGTTTCCTTGATTGGTTCATTGCCAAATTTTCCTCTGTTTTAAGACAAAAACTCTTGAATAAACTGTAAAAGACAAAGCTGAAAAGAGGTCTGTTAATCTGAGCTCATCAGAAGTTGATTGTAGAGATTTGTGATTCTCATAGGACAGCAACACTACAAATAGTCGTGGAAAGAATTATTAGACCACCCATGTTTTCTACAATATCTTGTGCATTTTAATGCTTGGTACAACTGAAGGTACATTTGTTTGGATAAACATAATGATAACAATAAAAATAGCTCATAAGAGTTTAACTTCAGAGCTGACATCTATCCACTTTCCATGTTTTCTTGATAATAACCAAAATCCCTTCAGTTCTTACATCAATATGGCATTCTACTGCCAAAAACAGTGCTTTTAGGCATTCCATGTTTTCTTTTCTGTCTGTTTTAGTCACATGATACACACAGGAGTTAGTACTTGATTGCATAACCATTTTTTTTTATGACTTTTGATGATCTAATAATTGTTTCCACGACTGTACATGATGATCTTATAGAGTACAACGATAACAGATAACAGTGTTAGTGAAGTACTTCCAAACTGGCTTAATTCTAAACATGCACAGCAGTAAAATGTAGAGAATTAGTAAGTTGTTTTTTTTTTCTAAATCGTGGCTGTTTCTTGTAGAACAAAAGCTTGAAGAGATATAACAGATGGATTTCCACTACCATCCACCAGTTTGGATTCCTCATGCAATATTTCAGGATAGAGCTGCGCAATATATCGTTTGAGCATTGTCATCGCAATGTATGTGTGCGCACTAGTCACATTGTAAGTCCTGCAATGTAGGAGGCAAATGAACTCAACATGTTCTCATCTGATTTCAAGGGTACCTAACACACACTGTGGGCAACGATCCACCAATCACAAGCTTTCTTAATCAGTTTGCTGAGGCAGACCACGCCCCTGCACATGGAGGGAGTCACTGGTAACAACATTGAAAAATGAGCAACAAACAAAAGAAAAACACAGAAAACAAAGACTTGGTGCCAAAAAGAAAAGCAATGTCAGTTATCTGGAATTATTTCAGCTACAAGAAGGATGATATTGAAACACGTCCTGTGTCGATAGTGCCTTGCACCTGTTGCCACAACGAAAGGAAACACAACTAATTTGTTTGACCATTTACGTCAGCACCACACAGCGATTATATCCTCCTGAGTAGAGCCTGATCGATTAATCGGCCGATTATAGCATATCACCAACATCGGCCAATATGTAACTGATTTATTGACTTTTTTGCTGCGGAGATTCTACTGTTCGTTGCTCCCGTGTGTGCTGCCCGGAGAGATAGACAAACAGTAAAGCGTGTCAGTTTCAATTTCACTTCCGCTCGGACAATCACACTATCACTCCTACACACACAATCACGGAATCACCCCCCCAGCACACTCTGACAAGGATGGACTGCTAATCTCCCCCGAACCCAACCCCCATCCAAAAATCACGGACCGCTCTTGTTGTAATATTTTTTGCTGTAATTACTTCTGTGATTCCACAGCTTGCTTTGTAGTTGAACTCATTAAAGGTAGGTATCGCTTACATTTTAAAGAATGATTTACCAAACAATTTTTGTGTCACTACTTATAAAATATAGACTCACATCTTTGTCAAAAGTTTGCTCTCCCCAGCACAAAAACTACCACATCAACCCGTGGTTCCCCACAGGTCACATTCTAGTCTAATATAAGAATATTAAACAGCGTTTGAAAGTTGTGTAAATTATCTTTGTGAGACAAGCAAAGATTTATGCAACTGTTAATCCACCTGTCCACAATTATCTAATATAAGATTATTATATCCTGTGTAGATCAATGTTCTTATTTCATATATTGGCCAATATATTGGTTATTGGCCAGTATTGGATATCAGCAGATATATTGGATATTGGCTTTCTTTAGCCCCCAATATTGGTATTGGCATCGGCCCCACAAGTCCCATATTGGTCAGACCCTACTACTGTGTATTTTTCATATTGCAATATATATAACAGTGCTAAAAAAATGCCATGTCAGTTTTTTTTTTTTTCAATATCATGCAGCCCTATTTCAGGATATTTCTTAACACAATAATCACAAAGCAAAACACAGAAGTCTATATTGAAGTCATTATTGTAAATCTGGTTTAACATGATAATAGAGAAACTGTTCAACTACTCAGTCGATGTGGAGGTGTTTACGGTGTTGACATGCTCATGTTTAATCCTGCTACAGTCACTGCTGTTGAGTGAAGGTATGCACACGTGAAGGTGGTGTTTCTCTGTGTATTCACTACTGAAAACATTTCTCTCTTTCAAGCTGCCTCATGGCGCTTCTTAATAAAAGGCTTGAGGATTTAAAGGGGCAGGGCATTAAGATGTTAAACACTAATTAGGAATCTCCAGGCTGGGAGCATTTATGAAGGATTTCTGTCCTTCCTGATTGAATGGAGTGAAATGATATGTACTATACAATAAAAATCTGGTTGAAATCCCAGGGAGTTAATCCTCAAGAAGCGTCAAGAATCTTTGAAAATAAGCATGACACAGTTTTAGTCTGTGGGCGCCTTGGTGGTTCTCCTGGCAGAGCGTGTCCCACATAGGCCTTATCACAGCGGCCTGGGTTTGGTTCTGACCCGAGGCCACTGCATGTCATTCCCCTACTCTCTCTTCTCCCTCATTTCCTGCCTCTCTCAGCTGAACAATCACATAAAAAAATTGTTTACTCTGCCTGAAAACATTGTTAGTGACAGCAGTGAGAATGCACCAAATGTAAGTTATGACTATGACACTCCACTAACTGCCTTTACTATTAACCCATAAAGACCCAAACATCCACCAGCGACCAAAATCATTTCCTGATATAAACTGTTTAATATCTGTTGATCCATTAATCCCATCAATACATGTAAATAATTGGTGTAAAATGCAGTTTTTCATCTTTTCATGGTCATCAGATATGACCCATTTGGACGTTTGGAGGCTCCGTAGTGAACATGAAAACGTCATCACCTTCTAAAATGTTTATTCACCAATAAAACCCATGGAGTTTGATCAATGACAGTGGTTGTAGACACTCATTTTATGTTCACGTAATGATATATTTTGCAGCAAAATTGATCTTTTTCCTCAGTTTTCTCAATTTTGGATATAATTAGGGCTGCAGCTATTGATTCTTTTTGAAGTCAAGTATTCTACAGAATATTTCAGTGATTAATTGAGTAAGCATGGTTAGAACTCGTGCCTCACAGGATGAAGGTCCTGGGTTCGATTCCAACACCAGTCGATGGGGGTGGGACCTTTCTGTGTGGAGTTTGCATGTTCTCCTCGTGTCTGCGTGGGTTCTCTCCGGGTACTCTGGCTTCCTCGCACCATCCAAAAACATGCAGTGATAGGTTAATTGGTTAATCTAAATTGCCCATAGGTGTGAATGTGAGAGTGATTGATTGTCTCTATACAGCAGCCCTGCGATGAACTGGCAACTTATCCAGGGTGTACCCCACCTTCGCCCCTATGTAGCTGGGATAGGCTCCAAGCGACCCCTGTGACCCTAGTGAGGATAAAGCGGGTTCAGAAAATGAATGAATGAATGAATAATTGAGTAATCGGATTTCATCATTGAAGCCGTCATTGAGACTCATTTATTATAGTCGACAACAAATGCATAGCCTTCGTTCTAACAAGCGCTGCTGTGTTTCTCACTTAGCAATCACATTAAATCAGCTAATGTTAGGCTACTGTTGAGCGGAAGATGGGCATTTACCTTGTGCTGGCTTCGGATGTATACTCACATTGCACAAGACTGTTTTTTTAAGTTTGAAGTGATCCCAAACTGTGGACATCTTTTGCCTTTTGCAGACAATCTCTTTGCTCTCTTCCATAGCACCAACTTTTTGACTCTGAGTCACGTGCATCATGTTTACAGTCTGTGTAGAACATGAACGTAAGCGACTACTCAAAAGAAATTAATAATTAAATGAATACTGGAGGGAAAAAAATGATTCGATGATTTTTTGTACTCAAATTACTCGAGTACTCATTGCAGCTCTAGACAGCCCTCAATATAAGACCTGATTTTTGCTTAAAAATGCCAAATGAAGAAGATAATATAAGAGTAAATGATGATAAATCACTTAAGAAAGGCTAAAAATAGAGAAAAATCCATTTGGGAATTGCCACAAAAGTAGTACTGGGTCTTTATGGGTTAATGACGCCATCTTTCCACCTGTCTTTGAGCCATTACATCATCAAAGTCATGTGACTCGTCTTAGGAGGCCTATCTGGGCAACAGGAGTCACAGTGGGGGTTGTTAATGATTTTCTCAACACTAAAAACAAATAGTTTTGTGGCCAATGGAAGAGAAAATGATGGGTGAGACTGGGAAAGGAGCCCAGCCCAAACCTGGTTTTCTTGGACCACTAATTGGACCAAGCAGCTTCTTAGGATTAGTTTTTCTCAGAGCGCCCTCCCTGATCGTGATCACATCTGTTCTGCTTTGTGCCTGGTTCTGTGAATGCTCTCCTGCAATGGGAGTAGCAGCACTACATGGGCTCATAATATCCTCTATCATGTGTGCCACCCCAAGCAGTGCGGGCATTCGTGATAGTGGGGGTCCAAAGCCACATGACAACAATGATACGTTCGAGAGGCAATTTTCTCAACAGCTACAAATAACTGGGCTCTGCAAACACAACTTGAGGTTTTCCCGTTGGGCACAGTGTGCCATAGTCAGTAAATGACACAACAAATGTGATAAATAATAAATGAACACAATAAATTAAAGCATGTCCATTGCAAACAGGAGACACGGACAACGCAAACAGTACCACAGAGGGGTTCCAAGAGTAAATGATACATTTAATTGTTAATTAATCCAAGAAAACACACAAGGAAAGGTTTACAACAAAACTCCCACTCGATGTGAACAGAGAGCTCCTGGGAACAAGACAGCAAATCAATTTGAGGTTTCTGTCCAATTTATCTGAAATAATAAAAAGGACGAATTGGACTTCACTTACCACAGCTGTTAAACTGCTCTCTACCCGCTTAATGAGGCATAATCAATTAAACTCCTAGATAGAGAAATGGGATTAACAACAACATAGCCATTTTCACTAAGTAATACAGCTCATTTTTCAAATGAACAAACCATATGTAATTCTCAGCAACAAAACGCCAGAAAATCACCATGAAAAGGTGTAGTACGTTTTCAATTCAGATACAAACAGTGAGATTAGCCCCCATGAAGTCACTTACATGTCTGTGTTGATATAAGATCGGTGAGGATTATGTAGAAGGGTAGCGTCATTCTAGTCTGTTCTGCACCACTGTAGAGGTAGGTGGTAATACTTTGGTTTCATCACAAGGAGAAAAAAACATCTGACTTTACATAGTCATTCAATTAACCTTTCAACATAATCCCTTTTCATGATGGAGCCCTAATGCAGTAGGGTCAGGATTAGAACCGACGGAGGTCAAAATGTATACAAAGACTTCAGAGTCAGCCTCCTTTGTTTAATGTTTACCATGTTGCTTTAACACAAAACAAACTGCATAGTGATTTGTGCAGCTGTAATACCCACCATCAGACTTGACCTGACTCGTATCTGTAGAATTTCATTAACCTGAAAATCCACAAGCTGCTTTCTAAGACATTACACTCAGATTTACAGATATGTGACCTTTGAGATCAATGTTACTCTCATGTTCAAAAATAGGGATGCACCGATGCCGATACCAGTTACTGGTATCGGTCCAATACTGAGCGTGTGTACTTCTACTCATACTCGTAAACGCGCTCCGATACAAACACACCGATACCACTTTACAGCAGCGTGACGTTCACAGTTAAGTGCAGCAGGTACGTGGCAGAGGAGTAATGTCAGCAGTGTGGAGATTTAACTAAATAGACTAGAAGTTACGTTAAAGACACAGACGGATACAGATGGAATGTTCTGTCCGTCCTCTGCCTACATTCCGTACATAATTCTGTCCGTTTTCCGGGTGCTAGCGGGTTTCTACCCAGACGGAGAATTCGGAGCAGTACCACCAGGAACCATGGAGGAAGCGGATCTTTTCAAAGAGCGACTGTGTGAGTTAGTGAAAAACTACTGATGTTTTTATGACAACTACCCTCATCAATATCAACATTAGCATCCACAGTAGTATTACCTCCTCTGTCGTCACCATGTTTGTTATTATTTACTTTCTTCCTCTTCGTCTCAAAAAACATTACTCTTCTTCGTGATATTCAGCCAGTATGGTTAATTAAGAGCGGCACCCTCTGGTGGATTGATTGAGAAACACTGATTTTAATGCATTAAATGTCAGTTGCAGCACTTTGTTCCAGTCAGACTAATGATGACAATAAAGCACATTTTCAAAAGTAACTAAGAACTTAATGGTATTACTAAGTACTCATATCGGTATTCGGTATCGGCAAATAATCAAATGTAAGTACTCGTACTTGTACTCGGTCTGGTAAAAAGTGGTATCGGTGCATCCCTATTCAAACCATGTCATGACCAGTGTTATGCAAGTTACTTCCAAACTGTAATACATTACAGATTACTTGTTACTGTTATTTAAAAGTAATTCCTTACCTTACAATATTACTGTCTCAGAACTGTTGTTGTTACATACAGACTCTTATCATAAACTGTCATAGTTTAGTCTGAAACACGGATCACAAACAGCAAACATAGCAGAGATAATAACGTCCCATGATGACTTTATAACGTCATAATGATTTCAGCATCGAACTCTATTCTTCTCATTTACAGCTGTGTCCAGTGGCGAAAACAACTACAATGCTTCTAGCTTTTATCATTTTGTCACTTTCTTTGACTCTTTCTTTACAGTTCTCATCCCATATTATTTATGACTCTTTGGTCAAAAGTCCTGTCATGTTAGGTAGATCGACAGACACAAAAATAAATACACCAAAACACGCCCAAATTTTAAAGTCTTTCTGATGGAATTTAAAAAATACTTTAAATCATTGGAATTTATCTTGAACAAAAAAAGCACACCCTGGCAATTTATATAAAAAAAAAAAATCTTTAAAATGTATTAAACTTACTCTCTGATATATTTGTTTATTTTAAGTTTTTATTATTGTTATTTGTTTATTCTTCTTTGTGTCTAAATCTTTGTATTATTTTATTTGTTTAGATGCTTTTTCCTTTTGACATCTTGATGTTGCTTCCAAATTTATTTGTCTTGTGTACTTATATATTTTCAATAAAGTTGAAAAAAAAAAAAAGGTGGACCGGCAGAGTGACTCACTACTCCCTCTAGTGGACACATCCATCAAACAATCTGTATGAAGACATTCTGTACATATTTCTACAATCCCATACATTCGTGTTTTTTGGCATAACTTCAAAGAATCCAATGATCATTTTGAAGTACATTTTAAACACAACACATAGCCCCTTTAAACTGACTTATTTTACTTATGGTGTTGTGTTTCTATATTGAATGCTCATGTTTAACACCTGAAAAATAATTCAGATGAATTCATATTTATTCATATTCATATTTAATATTGCAAAATCAAAGTACACTGAAACAACAACTCATGAACAGATGGAAGTGAATATCCACAACAGGTTGCCTTACAAGATAATTGGCACCAGACAAAGCAGGATGTCACGTAAATATCAATATCTGTGAATTTCAGCACAAAGTCTGTACGGCCAAACAGCTGCCATTTTTAATAGACGCCCACACTGAAACTCCTCACATCTAACATGTAACGATGTGACCGGCTTCAAGATGTAGACATGCAGCACCCGCAGATGTTTACTGCCATACCACCGCGTCTTGACAGCAACATCGCCTTCCTCTGACGCCTCTTTGGGAGGTGGTTGTCTCAGTGCCATCTGTACAAAGTTTGCAGTGTTTGCCGTCTAAGTTGCTTTGCTTGTTGTAGAGAGAAGATGTCTGCTTGCTCATCCATCCAACACTTACCCAGATTTCTGTGAAATTTAAAGTGGATACTAATGAAGCCGATGTGGACGTCCAAAGCTTCCAGATGACACCACTAATGCCCATCTGAGTTGAGACTGTGTCGTGCATACGGATGTCAAAGACAAGAACATTTTCATCCCAGTAATTCTAATGGTGTATAGTCATCAGTAAGAGTATCTTTACTGAGCAGGACTCAGACTTTTCATATCACACTCCTTTGAGCATTTTTACATCTTGGCATCTTTTAGGTTACAACAACAGTGGATGCACGCTGGCTGTTTTGGTGTTACAGGGTTTCTGCAGGTATCAGCAAATCTAATTTAATGTTTTTTAATGCCACTTTAAACAAATTTAATGCCCATGTCCAACTGCAGTTACAGTTTATATATCATTTTATTTCAGTTTACCGTCGACAGGCTTTAACCAGGTTCTGAATAGTTCCTCATCTCAATCACTTCTGCTGAAACTTGCATTTTCCCATTTTTCCTCATTTGCTAATATTCCCTCCGCTCTTTTCGCCACGGCATGAGCCCGCTCACAGCATGTTGCATTCCAAGCCTCTGGTGTTGAGACTTCGTGTATTGGCCACAAACAATAGCCAATTAAAGGGTTCCGTCTGTCAATCATCACACTATACTTCCAATCAAAATTATTAAATGTTTATATATCAAAATAAATCATGAATAACAATGCTTTTTTTCCATAAAGTGTATTTAATTTTTTAGTACCTCTGGATGTGGAATTTAATGGTTTTTAATGCCATTTAAGGGTCTAATTTTCACAAAATCTATTTAATGACTTTTACTACTTTTTAATGACCTGCAGAAAAGCAGGGGGAACGCTATTATGGTTTCACGGGGGTTAGTAAACTAACCAATTAAATAAATGAATTTACACCTTTGTATGTTGGACTAGTTGCAGAACTCACCAGTTGGAGAAATCAGTGTAATATCTTTCTTTTCAATAGTTACCTCCGCCAAGGAGGTTGTTTTTGCCAGGGTTTGTTTGTTTGTCTGTCTGTCTGTTTGTTTGTTTGTCTGTCCGTTAGTGTGCAACATAACTCAAAAAGTTATGGACAGATTTGGATGAAATTTTCAGGGTTTGTTGGAAATGGGATAAGGAAGAAATTATTAAATTTTGGTGGTGATCGGGGGTGGGGGGCCCACAGGGGGGGCCACTGATCGTTAGTGTGCAACATAACTCAAAAAGTTATGGACAGATTTGGATGAAATTTTCAGGGTTTGTTGGAAATGGGATAAGGAAGAAATGATTAAATTTTGGTGGTGATCGGGGGTGGGGGGGCCCACGGGGGGGGGCACTGATCAGCCTTGGCGGAGGTCTGCGCTCTCCGAGTGCTTCTAGTTCTTTTTCTTTTCATAAGAGGCTGTGATAACTTTTAGCAACATCATGCAGTCTTTTAATTGTTGTTTAATAACCCCACCATACATTATGTAAATAGCATACACTTATACAGTAAAGCACTAGTTCTAATCTGGAATGGGACATCAACAAAATAGTAGCAGTTTTGAGTTCAGTTTTCAACCTGGCTGTTGAAACAGCAGAATTGCACTGATTAAGACTTCAAAGATGTTGTTAACTTGTTGTTGACCGTGTTGAGAAACAGTAATAAAACAAGAACAAATGACAACTACTTGTCTCAGTGCTCAAGGTTCACAATGAGTGTATGGAAGCTCATCAAAGGTCAAACCACTAATGTAAATAAAAATAAAAAGGTTAAATAAATAATTTGCTTCATTGTCCCTGTAGGGAAATTCAGTCTCTGAATTTTACCCATAATACACACAGACACAAACAGTACCTAGCATTAGCATTTAGCACACATTAATAGCAGTGAGCTGCCATTGAAGACACTCAGGGACCAACTCCAGCAGGTCAGGGGCACTGACGGGAGAGTGAACCTGTATGTACCTGTTTTTAATGGTGAAGGAAACCAGAGCACCCAGAAAGAACCCACGCAGCAGACAGAAAGGCCCTGGTCCGACTGACAATCAAACCCAGAACCATTTTGTAAATAAAAAAATTGGGGAAAAAAATAGCCTAATTTCTTTTGATTTTTGAAAGCACGAGGTCAACAACACCATCCATGTAAACATATTGTATTGACTGTGATGTATTGACTGAGGTTTTTCCACAAATAAAATAATAATTACATTTTTACTGTGATTCTTTATATCACACCAGCTGTGTGTGATAATCCTATAATCCCTTCCTCCTGGTGCACCTCTAGGTAATGAGGAGCTGACCAACTGTACAGCAGACTCAGACAGACCAAATACATAACACACTAAAAAATATCTAGTTATTAAACTAAAAATATACTAAATCAAATGTTTTGCCATACATTTTCAGTTGTGTTGTTGTTGTTGTTTTTTTTTTGCTGTATATTTTTATGAAGTATTACAGAAGATATTTTGTGTCGCGATGTCACATATCCATTTTAACATTATTGACATGCCATATCCTACTGGACAATGAGCTGCTTACAGGTGCATGTATGCTGTAGCCTTACTATGCTGCCTGCATGCCTGAAGAATGTCGAAAGGTATTAAAGTTAATGTGTTACAGGTCAGCTTGTTGTTTCCAGAGTTCACCTTTCTCCAGTGCATCTGTTGGATATCAAGATATGCATCTTTTTTTAAAGATTTTGATGCAGTACAATCACTGAAAATCTCTAGCTAATTTCGCTTTTCAGAGAAATGAAAATCAGAGTGTATTAAATGTGATGTTGTAAACAATCTCATTTTAACATCTTAGTTTGTTCATTCTTGAGCTACATGCATCAAAGTTGCATTGCTTCTGGATATTTGACCAGCAATTTACCAAACAGATGTTGTAAATAATGAGAGAATGAGAGAGAGTAATGAGAGAGAGTTGATCAAAATAACTATTTTCAATAGAATTATCTCAAAATCAGAGAAAGTGGCACCACAGATGTGTGGAAAAATATACATATCCACCAATGAAGGGGACCAACGAAGAAGTTATAGTTCCCAGTGTTAGATCTCAGACAGCCTGTTATGGGGTCCAAATGGCAGAGTCCATAGTGTGAACAGGATCTGGAACTGAGAGGAACTGTGACTGTGAAACTGAGACACACATTTACTAGAGCAGTATAGTGGTCAATACAGATGCATTACATGTGTCTTTTTAATCCAGGTTACATAGGCTACAAACTGATAGCTAACCAACAGATTGCCTTCATAGTAAATGAGAATATGTCAATTCTAATAATGTACAAAATGAGCAAAACTCCACAATCACAAAGGATAATTACAGACTGTCAGAATAACGTAATGGTTCAGCCTTTGGTGGCTTCAGCGTAAAGAAGAAAATCAATATTTTGCCACAAAGAACAGAAAATGTGAGTGAGCTGCAGCACTGGCCATATGCAAAAGACAAAACATAAACTGATTAGATGCACAATTAGAATGAAGGATATGAGGGCTATGGCCTACAACAGTACAAAAAAAAAATAAAATCAAATCTTATGAATCAAGTCTGAGAAAAACTAAGTGGCTCTAGATATTCACTCAGCCAAAATACAGTAGCCTATTCATGCAGATTGAAGCTCCGTGGAAACAGAGAACTTCAGCACCTTGGACAGCGACATCAAGACAAAAAGGCAGGTGCACTTGGCTCCTCCTCCCCCTCTTTGTGATTTGATGTTGTACTGCCATGTGACTAAGCGGCCCCAAACAGGCAAACAAACAACCATGGAGCTAGCAAGGTCCGGCCACGAGCCCATGAGTCCACAGCTACTCAGCCAGAATTATTTACACAGAGACACAGAAAGAGCCGTTTGGCTCGATTTTCAACTAGAAAATAACAACAGTGCAACCTGCACTATCCTATATTATAAAAGGGAAGTGGACTCTGTGTGTCTTGGGCATCACACAAAATCTGTAAAGAGCTGACTGCTGCAGTTTGCCATACTTATGGATTTTTGGTCAAGGAAGAGACTAGCAAAAACGGCAAGTTGATAGGACCAATATTTTGGGAGATATTGGTAATTTTGGAATACATTAGCTTTACAACAGCCTTGCCAAGAATCACAGAACTGAAGTGGATTACCTAGCAATAGATAAACAAAAGGACCACGTTGCCATGGTTTCAAATGTCATGTGCAGAACCAGACATGCCAGCTGAGAGGTTATTCAACTGAAAATGCCAGTGGAATTTATCAAGAAAGTAAAGGAATGAACTAAGTTCATTATCTACCACATTTAGAACCCCACAGATCATAAGTAATAAGGTTTTCAAATACAGCATCTACACCACGAATCTATACAAACACATGAGGGGCTATAACAAACAAAACAAGGAGCTTCACAGATGAAGAGAGGAGGAGGAATTATCCTTGCACTGAAGATGAAATATTGTATTGTTTTGTTTTTGTACTGTTTTCTTATACACACATTGTTCTTGAAAAATAGTTTTAAATGTTTTATTTATTATAAATGTGGTTACTGTTCTGTTGTTGATGTTTTAGTTGTTGTAAAAGTTGTTACTTTTCTATTGCATTACATTGTTTTTGCATCTTTGTTGTGACAATAAAGCTTTTTTCTATTTTACTGAAAACTTTGCCCAAATTCTATTTTGGGTTTTAACTAGTAAATAATCCAAACAAAAAAATCACAAAAGCACTAAAAAGTAATAGATATTTATTTAAATTTAGCAATGTGACAATGCATCCATCTTAATTGTTTTAAAAAAAAAAGTGTCTGTATTGTATCGTACCATATCGTACTGTATCAGTATCATATCGTATGGGTATCGGCAATACTGGTCCTACATTTTTGTTATCGGATTGATACCAAATCTTGCAGTATCGCCCACCACTAACTAAAACCAGGTTTACTGAACTGAAAACTAGCAGAGCAGAGTAAGAACTAAACAAGTAAAAAACTGAATCTAAACAATATGAGTGTTATGCAAGACTGTTTCTTCATACTATACCATGCCTTTGACTCCATAAAGGAGAGCTACAGTATCTAAATAGTGCTGAAACCTGTAATTACAGTATAATAAGAGATTATTAAGGCTCATGCAACAGCTGGGTGTACTAATTTGAGTCTTGGAGAAACATCACTTAAGATCATGGGAGTTAAAGAGCACCCATCCCTCCAGGCTACCTTAAAATAGTCAGGTGGCTCTTTAGTTCAATAATCTATCTTAGATGCCCCTCATTCTCTCCACCTGGAATAAGAGCTTCTCCCCTCTGGCAAGCAACCCTCAGTCCCTCCCTCAGTGCAGAGAGAGTTACATAAATTCATTTCTGTCATTGTCACTCAAAAGCTAAACCTAAAAGGGCAATGCTTTTGAGAATTTAGATTTAACATAACATTATGTTGCTCTTGTCACCAACATGAACTGTGTGAATTATAAGTGTTCATTTCTCATGCACTCTCGGTCAATTTTTGGAAATAGTATCCAGTTTTATACAGTCTTTATACAGTTTAGTGTGAGTGAGAGTGTGAGTCGCAAAAGCATGAAAAATTCATAGCTGAATGACACTTTGGTGTATTTTCTGCCTCTGCACTGTGGCTAAAACAAAATATACCACTCAAACATTTCTTGTGGAGAACTCCAAAAAAGTATAAATGCCACCAAGTTAGGGTTTAGCAATCATCATCTCTAAAAGCAATTGGAGCATTTCTACATCGATAAAAATCTGATACGGCCAGGGCCATCTGACTTAAAACATTAGATCTGGTTCAGGTCGCAATCATGGAGCCAAAAGGTAAAATTGTCAGTATGATAACCTTCCCAGAGCAGAAAAAACCTTATCTTAAAGTATAATGCGGCTCAGTGTTCAGCCACATCAGAGACCACTTGAAATTCACACAGATCTGTCTTAAATGGGGCGCTGTATTTTTTTTGTCACCTAGAGATACCTGAAGAGACATGCTGCATAGTTGTGTTGCATTCTGTCAGAACATAGCTTGAGGATCTGAAGACGAGCAGCAGGATGAAGGAGGGAGGATGAGAACATGTGATTAAACGTTGAACACTGTCAAATATATTCAGGGCTTGTGCGGGGTCTTAAAACACTTGAATTTACAAATCTGCATTAAGTACTGTACCTTCACGCGTAAAGACCCAATGCTATTTTTGTGGCAGTTCCCAAATGAATTTTTCTCTCTATTTAACCTTTCTGAAGTTATTTATCACCAATTATTGTCATATTATCCTCTGTATTTTGTTTTTTTTTTCTTCTTTTAAATGAAAATCAGGTGTTTTTCTGTCTTTAATTTACTGATCATGTAGATGTTCATAAAAGCTCAGATTAAAGTTGATTATCACAATATCAGAAACAGAGAGAAATGAAGGAAACATGACTTTTTCTACAAAATATAACATTAACAGAGCATAAATTAAGTGTTTCCATCTACTGTCATTTATTAAACTCCATGGGTTTTACTGGTGAATCAATGTTGTAGAAGATGATGGTGTTTCCATGTTCACTACGAAGCCTCTTAACCTCTGAATGATGACCATGAGAAGATGACAAACTGTATTTAACAGCAGTTATTTACATGTATTGATAGGATTAGTGAATCGACAGGTATTAAACAGATATTCTGTCCTCGGGGGTTTTTATGTTATGCGATAGGTAGAAAACACATTTTGCCTTTTAATTCTACTTTCTTTTTAATGTAACTTACAATTAGTTACTTATACTCTGCATTTATTTATTTATTGAGTGTTGATGTGGTATGACTGTTTTTGTGGAGTGGTGACTGAATTTTGTACTTTGAATTTCCCCTTGGGGATTAATAAAGTAAATCAATCCATCCATCCATCCATCCATCCTAGGTCAGTAGATGGTATTGGTCGCCGGCAGCTGTTTGGGTCTTTATGGGTTAAAAACGTCTTTAAAAGGTATTCAGTTGGATATGGTAGGTCTTAAATCATGTTGCCATTAACCTGTTGGCTGTATTGTGTTTAAATGGACCTGGGAAATGTCCAAACTAGAAAGTAAGCAAGATTAGTCAACTCAGTTCCTCCCATTCCAACCCGACAATTTATACTGAAATTAGGAACCAATTATCGTTAACTTTGCAGCCCCTGGTGAGAAATGATAACAGAACATTCACTTCTGTGTGCAGTATGTATGTAATATTCAGTCTCTGCTGATGTAAATAAATACATTTTCCTAAATTCTAGGAGTCACAAATTTTTGCCAGGATGGCCATGAAATAGGCTGTAAAATGGGCATTCAATTCTGTTCTTAGTAGTCTTAAAAGGTCTTAAACAGTCTTAAGTTTAACTTGTGGAAACCTGTAGGAACCCTGAAATTAACACGGACTGCCAGATTCACAGAACGTTCAAGCTGTTGTGTATTGACCAATGACATCAATAAAAGTGACATGATGATGCTCTTCAACAGTATGTATTCCCTGAAAAATTCTCTAACATTTAACACCTGATACCACATCAAAGTTTTCTGAGAAAAACACACACACATACACACAGGTAACCAATCGAATGAAATCACGCAGACTATATTAGGTAAACAAGACAGCGATTTGGCCGAACTGAACATCCTGTGCCCAATTTGTTATTTTGCTGCATCTATTTTGTTGAATGCTCTATTCTTGCAAATACCTGGAGAAACGCATGACTGGTCGTTCAAAGGACAACCTCTGCAATCACCTGAATCATCTCTGGGATCGATGTCAACATGCCCTTTAAGACTTAACGTCTCCACAGTAGCATTGCTGTTGGCCACAGAGAGGATTAGTATGGAAATCCCACGGTGCATGCATCGACTTCTGAGGCTCCTTTTTATTGACAGAAATAAACTCTCATCTGAAGTTTACCTTAGCTTTGTCAGAAACAGAAATAACTGGCAGACTTTAAAAGGCTAATGTACAGTAATGGTGATCTGTTAAATGTTTATCTTAACCCATAAATACCTAGTGCTACTTGGCAGTAAAAAAAAAAAAAAAAAATTCTCTATATTTAACTTTTTTTAAGTGATTGATCACCATTTATTATAAAATTATCCTCTGCATTTTGGGGTTTTTCAGTGTAAATCATTTATTTTCCTATGTTTGATTTGCTGATCGCGTAGATTTTCATAAAAGCTTAGATTAAAGTTGAGGGCTATTATATCAGAAACAGAGAAAACCCAAGAAAAAAATAACTTTTTCAGTAAAATATATAACAAGTGGTGCCAGGCACAACAAACCCCACCCCTCACACATATTGCAGCTTATTTTGTCATTGATCCAGCTGATGTCATCATGTCTATGCGTGTGGTGATGTCAGCATATGAATTGCCTCTATATATGTGCTATATATGTCTGTGAAGTAAATTTAAACAAATTTGATTTTTTTATAGACATGAAATTTCGCCCATTAAAAGTGAATGGGGAAAAAAAGATTTTTAAAAATTCATTAAAGATTTAAACTTTGACCTATTTTTCCCAAAATGTAATTACATCTATTCTGAGTCACTGGCAATCCATAAACCAAATTTGGTATGAATTCAACCAATAGTTTTGCTGCTACAGTGTTAACAAACAAACAAACCGAACCAAAAACAATACACCTTGCCTCTCCTTCGAGGAACAAGGTAATTATCGGAACATAAACCCAGCGTCTCCATCCACTGTCATTTAACAAATTTGCCACTGTCATTTGTTTTACTGGTGAATCAATGTTGTAGAAGATGACAGTGTTTCCACGTTCACTAAGGAGCCTCTGAACATCCAAATGGGTCATATCTGATGACAAACTGCGTTTTACACCAATTATTTACATATATGAATAGGATTAGTGGATCAACAGGTATGAAACATTTTACATCAGTAGATGGTTTTGGTCACTGGTGGAGGATTGGGTCTTTATGGGTTAAATAATGTCTATGAAATACCTGGGTCGTCTGATGCTTAGTTCATATATGGTCACAATCTCAATTGAAAAATAAATAGATAAAAGTATGTTAAGTTATAACAAATTTAAGACTAATATGAGGTTGATTATTACCAGACAGAACTGCAGCATGACTGTCAATCTAGTCTGAGCCTTCTCAACAGCACACTTACACAATAATCACAATGACAGGTTACTGACATGCTATTAGGAGCTCACTTACTGTTCTTACATCAGACATAGTCTTCCAGCCTTTACTGCAGGTTACATGAGTTCTAGCTCAACTGTGAAAAGTAAACAAATTCTTGTCTTCATCAGGAATTCAGTCTTTGTTTTGTGCTTAAGATGCAAAAGATCTCATCAGTGTTTGGCAATGATATCAAGGAGGCAAGCAATTATTATTAGTGCTCAAGTACAGCGTTAAGTTTTATTAGAGCCTTGACACAATCAATGACAAGGAGCTGCTTTTATAGCATTTGAGCTTATGCACTGGATGATTTTATTTTCATTTGCCTTAATCTCTGGAGAAGGCTGTTCATTTATGTTCATTCATTTAGTTATTTATTTATTTATGACTGTATCTTGTATTTATGTAGGTATTGACTGGGTTTCTAAGTTCTTTTTATTGGGTTTTTAACTCCTTTTTTTTGGGTCTTTAACGTCTTCAGATTTATTTTAACCTTGGTCTTAGTCCAGAGGTTTATTTTGATCTTTTATTACGATCATTCCTCGGCTGACCCATCTCTCCCTTATCTCAACTCATGTCTTGGCTTCATGTTGCAAATCATGCCAAAAGGATTTCATTATATAACTGCAAAACAAATCTACCAACTGGTATAAATAAAGCAACCTGAACATATGCACACAGCTTGGCCAAAACATAAATCCCACACTCTAATCTTTTATTGAATTGCCTTTAGCTTCGATTATAGTACACCTCCACCATGGCATTATATAAGCCTATGCAATGTCACAACATTAATATAATCCCCAACGCTGCTGAACCTAAAGCTGACCAACTGAACCAACCCCAGATCATATCACTGCCCCCACAGACTTGTACTGTAGGCACTAGGCATGATGGGTAAACACTTAATACACCACTACCTTCACAAAACCTCTCACTCTTCTGAGAAAAACAAATGCCTCAAAACCATTTTACCTGTACTCATAAGCAAACAATGCATCCAGCTCATAATATATAGTTTATGAGTTTATTGTATCGTGGACAATCCCAATTAATTAACTGAATCAATAACAGTAAAAAGGGGCAGCTTCAGCCAACATGGCTAGTATCCTGCTGTAGTTCCCGGACTAATGACACTAGGCACCCTAAAAAAACACAATATATTACAGCACATTAATTAAAAAGAGATAAGACAGTTGATTGTTGATTATCCACTGTAAATATATGGCATCTCATAAAGGCTAAAGAAAATGGTAAATAGAAGGCAAACTACTGTAAATCACTCAAAGAATCATGTCTGTTTTCCACTATGGACACTCATCGTCCTGTGTCGCTGCCTTCTTTTTACCAGACTGAACCCTTCCTCATCTACGAAGTGTATTCATGAGATCTTTCCATGGAAAAAAACTGAAGCCAGTGTCCAGTCTGGATTTGTACTGCAAGCATCAGCACAGAAAGTGTGTGACCGTACACTTACATGCACGTACTGGAATCGTAACTCTTTCATCTTTTCTGAGTTGCGTCCAAGGGTACTCTGTGTACTGTTGGAGGACACGGTAAATGCTAGAAAGGCTGACACCGATGATTCCTTCAAGGTTCACACTGGCTTGAACAACTTTCTAATGTATTATCAGTAACTTTTCTGTAGCTTATGTTCACCATTTTGTAACTTAAATGTGTTACAGTGAGAAATGTGTTTTAGAAAATTAAATTATGTGTAGTTTTGATCCATGCGATAAAAGGCGGCCATACACTGTGCGATTTTAGAGACGATTTCTCACTCGTGTGACTATTTCTGTGATCGGGCCAGATGTGCCTCTGATTGTGTGTCGTGCTTCGTGCAGTGTAAGGAGAAGAAGTTAACACCTCACGACCAGCAATCATGTGTTTGCAAGGAAAACGGAGCTGTTTGAAATCCTGCTCGCTCCTCGTGAGGGTATCGCACTGTCAAAGCAGTGCCACAAGCCGATGTGCCTCAAATTCTCACACTGTGCATGCGCGAATACAATAATAGCCAGCTACTGTAAGCTAATTCTAAGCTTACAGTAGCTGGCTATTGGCCTAGTGCAATTTAGCTTTTGCAGCTTACCTCTAGTTCACTTTGCTGTAGGATTGACAGTCCATACTGTCCACGTCTGGACAACCAATTCCTACACCAAACATCTTTTCTTCTTTTTTGACTCCCCGCAGATATTGGCACGTATTGCCAAAGCAGCTCATTGGTTTTTGTTTAGCACTACCATTTCGTGACTCACGCCAGTACACAATCGTCTTTGCACTTCCAGATTCCTTGGTATTTTAACATTGCATTTCCAGATACAATACTCGAACGTGTCATGCGTCCTCTGATGTATGGTCCTACAGTGTGAGCAGTCAGGTCACATACGAGCATCGGTCCATACAGTGTGAGAACATGAATTGTGAGCCTGACTTTTTTGCACAGTTTTAGATGGAGCTGCGTGCAACGATCGAAATAATCACACAGTGTATGGGCGCCCTAAGTTACTGAGTAGTTGGTTCAGATTATGGGGTTTATTGTTGCAGTAAAACATTCTCAGGTGAGTTATTGGACTGAAATGATCTTAACTCTATAATTCCAAACGTATCATATTTGATACATGAGTTTTGAAGCCCTCTACATGATCAGTATGATTTTTTTTTTTAATTTTTAGTTTTTTGATAAACCTGATGTATACAATTAGATACATGCAATACACTGATAATCCACCAGAAGGGAGGAATTCGTTCACCAGAGGCCTTTCCAGTGACACTACAAGATTGTCATTAATGAGGAGGGAGGCAGAAGTTTGACAATTTTGAAAAAGAATGACCTATTTCTTAGACATGTTTGTGTTACATTATGTTTTTGTTTGTTCAAAAATAATACTTAAGCATTGAGACCTGATGTATCATATATGTTACAAAACTGAAACTCATACATGGATATTGACATTTGGAAAAAAAAAAACATTTTGATTGTTCAGACAGATCAATAAAGGCCCTAGTTTCAAAGAACTGGAATTTTATGTCAATGATTTAATGGTTCAGGCTTTACAGGGTTAATGCCTTTGTTTATGACCATAATACAGGAAATGCAGCAATTCAAAAACTAAAGGTCATATAGTCAACTCTGCAGAACAGTGTTTTGATAGAAGTTAAATATCCAGCTGCATCTTTTTTGTCTTTGTTAATATTAGCATATGAGTTTTCATTATGTGTTGCTGGTAAACTTGATCACATTTTTCAGCTTTTGTAATTTTGTGCAGCTGATAACTCTCGCTGTCAAGATCGGCTTGCAAAGATGGATACACTCACATAATGTTTGCAAGATGTCATTTTTCACCTGAAGAAATTTAGCTCAGTAGATCAAGATTCAAACAAAAGCACTGTCTGTATCCTGGTTCTTAAAGTCTACAGACATATTAGCTGTGTTAAACCCTATAAGTAAGGTTCTAATTAACTGAAACTGCTGGATTTTTTGTCTTTTTCAGAGCACCAAGAACAAAACCCGAGCAGAAAGCACACAACATTTTTCATCTTAAAAGGTCCCAGGCAGCCTGTTTAGGTATAAACACTGGCTGTTTGTGTTGTGACACTGAACATTTGTTACATTCACCACATTACCCACAGCAGTCCCAAGAGGATAAGTTTTATTTATACACTTAAATGAGAAAGACTTGTCCCTGAAATAAACAATAAAAGCCATGGCAGCAGTAATTAAGGCAAAAAAAGAATAAACCAGACTGTTAAATACAGTGTACAACCAGTTTTATATGGATTAATGGTGCTCTTTTAGGTCAGCAGAAACACAGAAATGGCACAAAGCCATGCTGCTACAGCTAAAAACAATGCACTAAAGCTGAATTCAATAATGTGTGGAATGATTCTCTACACCAGGGGTGTCCGACTCATTTTAGTTCAGGGGACAAATACAGCCCAATATGATCTGAAGTGGGCCAGACCAGTTAAAAAAAAATTACAAGGAAAAAAGCAAAATCCCATTATGAAAATGTCTACATCTACAAGGCTGCCTTAAAAATGCGAATAAACAATCTGAAATGCCTAAATAATTGTACAGTCTACTCTCGTTAAACCGCCCGCCGTTATACCACCATTTTCGCTCACCGCCAACCAAAACCACTGCACAAAAATCCCCAATGCATTATTCCATTAGCTACCGCCATTTCCGCCTATCACCATCCGCCAGCCCAGTTCCATGCACAAACAACACTTATACCATTGATTTCCCGACCGTTATACCACCAGCGTGATTGCCATCGAGTACACATAAATTGTAACAATGCACTGAAACAAACGCGCCAGACACTGATCGCGACAAGCTACGAGTAGGTCTACGGAACGGCCACCGTTTATTTATCGCAGAACACTCAGTAGGTCAGGATGTCGGGAAGAGGACATGGGATTAAGCCAAAGCCTCAAGATGATGGGGTGTCATTTCCCGACACGGTATAATAATGCTTAAAATGCTTCCCCACTTTAAATGATCCCTTACAACATAACAGAATCAAGATTTATTTAGAAACGCAATTAGAACGGGTTAACGGAGGCAGCATAGACATCATATAGTAAAGACATGCACATTATGGACGCAACCCGTTGTAATGCCATTTTCGCTATACCGCCAATTTGGCCGTGAACGGAAGTTGGCGGTATAACGAGAGTAGACTGTAATTTTAACAATATTATGTCACAGTTTATCATTTACACATGTGCTTTACTACTCACAGATCACAGTGGACCTACAAAATACACAAAACATTTAGTAACAGATGGAATAATTGTTAAAATAGCATTTATTTCTCTTAAGACATTTCAGGTTGTTCATTTTTGTTCAGGTTATTCACATTTCTTGTGAAAAGACAGTTTGTCAATATAAACATTTTCATGTAATTGTCCTTTTTTTTTTTTTACACTACTACTACTATTATGATAGTATTTTACAGGTCCAACCCATTTAAGATGGAATTGGTCTGTATGTGATCCCTGAAATGTGAAAATGATTTGGACATCCTTGATTGTTAATATTTCCTGTGTAATTTTGCATTTCATAAATTCCTCCCATGGGTCGGATTGGACCCTTTGGCGGGGCGGTTTTGGCCCATGGGCCGTATGTTTGATATCTGTGCTCTACACAATAAAAAACACATAAATGTCAAAATGTAAACACTCAAGCTGCATTCAAGAATTAGGATCACACAGCCGCCACATACTCAAGTTTGTATTCACAGCATTCTGTAGACCTTTGAGAAACATAAAAAAAAAAAAACACCAAAAAATTCACAATTGGTAACTTGGTTCAAGGTCTACATGGAGAATAAAGAGCACAACAGCTGGTTTTTCTAGCAGTTTGCTGCATATAAAGTCATTTCCTGAAGCAAATATAGGCTACACGAGACAGTTTTGCATCAGCATTTACGACCTTCATAAATGATTAAAGAGGAACACGTAAGCTATAGTCTTTGGCACTTCAAGTGCTACTTTTGATAGTTAAGTATTAAACACTACACAAGGTACTGACCTCGAATGTCCTCTGCTGACTATTTTCATGCAGGCAATGCACATACATTTATTTCCCTTGATCTGAACAGTATAAATAATACACCAAAGCTCTGTCTTTTGTTAAATATATGCATGTCAGTTCCACAGATCTGTTGAGTTCAAACTTTCTGAAGACCTCTACATCCCACCAACACACACTAACCCACCTACATCTTTTAACAGATTTAAGCCCCTAGTGTCAGTGTTTGCTCTGTTTACTGCAGCGTGACATCCAGTTTAAAGGAGGCTTTCCTGATGCGATGCTTTGGAACAAATCTTGATCTGCTGCCCCACTGCTTGCAAACCCTCTGGCAGCGGCCGCAGTAAGTGATACACCATGAACACTGAGTGAAACATACTGAAAGTGCAGCTGGATGCTAATGTGTAAGAGGCAGGGAAAATAGAGGCAGTTAAACTGTAAATCAGATGTGGCAGAGACAAGTGGGAGTGATTACTATGAAAATGAATGAAATCTGTTTATCAAAGTGTTTTGTACTACAATAGTTGGATTGTTGAAAATTGTACTTCCAGATAAGTCTTGTACTCCAGTACTACTGCTGTTTACTTAAGTACTTTTAAAGCTACTATTCCTCCTAAATTTATTTCACCCTCAGCAGTTGTTTGCTATATTGCTTCTTCTTCTGTCACGACAGTTCTTATGGCATTTGGTATGCTATACATACACATTTTTGACCTTTCGCGTGTTATTAAACACAATTTGATCACGTTTCAATTTATGCCAAGATCTCTGGTTCACATAACCTGAACCTCTAACTAAGGTTATAATGGTTTTGGATTTTTCATTATAGTTTAGTTTTATTTAGTTTTGACTTTTTTTTTCTCTAATTCAGTTAGTTTTGATTCGTTTTTAGTGCAGGTTTGCTAGTTTTAATTAGTTTTCATTTTTCTCTAAATGCTTAGTTTTAGTTTAGTTTTAGTATTCATTTTAGTTTTGTCGTATCTTTTATCTTCTTCGCTGTCATATTCAAATAAACCCCATACAGGACTCTGCTGTTTTCTCCCAACTTTAGTCTCCATGTTTCCAGGTAGAGTGGGGATGAGAAGACAACACTAAATGACAAGTGACAAGAAGTGACGGACCGTCAAGTACTGTATGGTGCCGCTAGCTAAAATTGCTAGAGCGAAATAAATCGCTTTCGCATCAATCCGACATTGACAAAGACGAAAACGAAGGGAATTTTATCCAAAATTTTCATACATTTTACTTAGTTTTGTAAGCACACAATACAGTTTCAGTTAGTTATCGTTTTTTTCTTTTAATTATAGTTTTTATTTATTTCAGTTAACGAAAATGTTTTTTCAATTCTGGTATTCGTCATTTCGTTAGTTTTCGTTAACGATAATAACCTTACCTCTAACCCAGGAGTATCAAACTCATTTAGTTCAGGGGCCACATTCAGGCAAGTTTAATCCCAAGTGGGCCGGACCAGTAAAACACTAACATGATTATACATAAATAATGTCAACTCCAAAGTTTTCTCTATGTTTTAGAGTGAAAGAAGTAAAAAAAATACATCATGAAAATGTTTACTTCTACAAACTATCCTTTGAAACAATGTGAATAACAACAGAATTTTCTTTAAAAAAAAAAAAAAAATTGGTGCAATTTCATCAATATTATGCTTCAGTTTATCATTTAAACATGTACATTATAACTTAGAGATCACAGTGGATCTAAAAATACACAAAACATATAGTAACAGACATAATATTTTAAAATTGCACTTCTTACGACATTTATGGTTGTTCATATTTCTTCAGGTTAGTCATGGTTTTTGAGAAATGGTAGTTTGTATGAGTGCAAATACAATAAAATTAGCCTACATGAAAGTATTTACATTTACAAGGAGATAAATTTGGAGTTGCCGTTATTTATATGTTATTATGACAGTATTTTCCTGATCTGACCTACTTGAGACTGAATTGGTCTGAATGTGGAACCTGAAACAAAAGGATTGTTAATATCTTAAGCGTAATTTTTGCATTTCATAAATTCATCCCAAGGGCCGGACTGGACCCTTTGGCAGGCCGGATTTGGTCCCTGGGCTGCATGTTTGAAACCCCTGCTCTAACCCTAACCCTAACCCAACCCCTAACCCCAACCTTAACCCTCAGTGTGTGGTATTTGACATGGTGTGAAGATACACACGGAAAGCTTATAATGCATACAGATAACAAATCAATTAAAAATGATGTGTGTGCATTTACGTGAGTCATGATATCATGTTGTTTTTTCCAGTTTCTCCACATAGACCTGACTTTTAAGAGAACTGAAAGTGTTAGGTCATGAAGTGTTGTTGCTGTTGTAAAGCCCATGAAGAGACTTGACTTGATGTGATCTGACATTGTTTCTAGGTTGACTTGTGTCATTTGTGAACCTAAACAGCCACGGCTCTGGAAGGAAGTATTAACTGGATCTGAAGTGACAGCCCGAATGTTCTACTTGCAACATAACCAGCCTAATTGTGGGAAGTGTCAGTGCCACGTTTAGAGTGCCCATACTCTCCAGCAAAGTTATCCTGGATCCTTAGATTGGAATGTCCAACATTAAGTGATCTGAAGAGAAGAGACTGTTTTCTAAAAGCTCTGTTGCTGCATCTTGTAATTAGTGATCAGTTTGACTTTGTAAACATATCTAAACTATCCAAGCAATCCACAGAGTTCTGTTTTCCTTAATCCAGAATGATAATGGATAATACCAGACCTACTTCCAACACTGGTGCCATAATCTGTTTGTTAAACCATGATGTCATTTACTGTTCCTAGGTTCACTTCTGTTCATTCCGCTATGGTCCCAATGCTTGTGGATCACGACTATGGAGCCAGTCGCACAGTGGGTGTTGACCGGGAACAGTATGACAACATGCACGAAGAAATCGAGAAGCTGAGACAGCAGGTACAGCAGGTTTCACTATTATAGCAACTCGATCCAGTGCAAAGTGACACATAGAAATGTTCATTCGAGCCACCCACCGTTCTCTGGAACTTAAAAGTGTCCCTCATATTATATTTACCCCTTTTTCTGACAGTTGAAGCACTCCAGTACTTCTGTCCCTCCGTTTCCCTGCTGTTGTGACTGGAGCAGAAGTTCACCGGAAACTGACTTGCCAATCACTGTCGAGATCGGAAGTATGTCACAGAGCTGGTGCACAGAACCCCTAAGTTCTGTGACTGGTCTATAAAGCTCTGAATGGTTTAGGACCAAAATATATGAGTGATCTCCTGACCCAGGATGAACCCACCAGACCCCTCAGGTCATCTGGATCCGGTCTTTTATCAGTTCCCAGTGTCAGAACCAGACACGAAGAAGCTGCGTTCAGCTTCCATGCTCCACATGTCTGGAACAAACTTTCGGAAAGCCTCAGATCAGCTGAAACACTGAGTTTATTTAAATCCAGGTTAAAGACCCACCTGTTCTCAGCTGCATTTGATTAGTTTTTATTCATCAGTTCAGATCTGCGCCGTTTCTTTTAAGCTTAAAGTTTTTATCTGTTTTATCTATTTATCTGGTTTGTTTTTTTTCTCTCATGCCTATACTTTTCATTGCTTCCCTGCTGTAATGTTTTCAATGTTTGATGTAAAGCACTTTGAATTGTCTTGTACATGAAATGTGCTGTATAAATAAACCTGTCTTGTCTTGTCTATTGATAAGAAAAGTTAGCCTGATTCTGTAGCTTCTTAAACCCAGTTCCCCCTGGCAACCATAATTTCATCCGTAGCGCTTTAGGAATATACACATGCTATATCCCCATAACCATAAGAACAGCTTAAAGCTCAACAAAACCATTTGTCAGAAAACAGAACACAACCAAACGACAAGCACATAAACTGACAGATATCAAAACCAAGCTTATGATCCAAGACCAGTGTAGCTATGTCATGAATAATTTCAGAAAACAACAGACCAAGGAGACAAACTTGCAGCGCTAAGCTAACACTAAGCAGATCGTATAGTCCAAGTATTATTTCTCCACCGCTAAAACTCACTGAACGAGCCAAAGAAAAGCAAAAATAAAGGTCACATTATGAAGCAATGATTAGGAATTTTGCCTTACCTTTGCTGTTTTCTGATCATAAGATGGTTTTGTATGAATAGAGGGTATGCACGTAACGTCACCGCTAGCGGAAGTCACCGAGGTTATGCCTACTGAATGGCAGAAAGAGGGAGATGAGTAGTGGCTTTGGCTTGAATACTGCAAAAACTTTAGAACAATCTAAAAAATGGGGAAGAGCTATTGTGCCATTGATTGCACAAATAGGTTTAAAATGCACTCGGAGCTAGGGCTGCTCGATTATAGAAAAAAAAATAATCACGATTATTTTAGCAATAATTGAAATCACGATTATTAAAAACGATTATTTGTTAACCTTAAAGTTGTTTATTTTTTTCTTGCAAAACAATGTAAAATATACTCTTTAAACATAAATGAAGCTTTTAACCACTAAAACAAAGTATGTTCACTTTTGTACGAAACAAGAAAATCTTTGAATGCAAATAAGTGTACTGTAAATTCAAGTGTTTCCTTTTGTAAACAAATAGTGCACTGTAATTAAACTGCTCTAGACTTGCCATAGAACTGTAGCAATAAAAAAAAAAAAAACTCACGTCAAGTGCAAATTATAAATTCAAGTATGTTCAATGTAGTATGAAACAGTAAATTCAGTGGCGTGCCGTGAGGTTTCAGTTCAGGCCTTCTGTATACATCAGCCATGTAGAAAACGCACGTTAGGGTTATACGGGTTAGGGTTAGGTTAATACGGGAGTTGCAGCGTAAAGAGATTCGGAGACTGAAGATTGCATTGCGGACGAAGTTGTAGACGGAGTTGTTTTTATGCGTTTCAGTTTTTCATAAGATTATGATAAAGGTGGCGGTGGTTAAACTTTAGATGGTTACAGAGGTTTGTTAGCGGTCGGTGCGGACACAACTACGAAACACTTTTTGCACGTGATGTGTTTTTGCTCTTCGTCTTCTTCATCAAACCCAAAGTGATTCCATACAATTGAATTTGACTTGCCTTTTTTGTTTACCAAGCACTTCAGCTGTGATTCTCCTGCCATGTTTCCAGACCGCTAGGTACAACTGTCATCTTGGGGTGGACCTGCCGGCTAGCTGGCAGCAGTAGCTTAGAGGGGGGCGGGGCAGAGCAGCTCATTGTAGCTTGCGTGTGCGTGAATTAAAACCACTCAAAATTAATAATCGTTTTTTCTCGATTACATAATTTTTGTAATCGTTGCGTGTAATAATCGAAATCGTAATTGAATTTCGATTAATTGCACAGCCCTACTCGGAGCTATTGTTTTAGTGGCTACATAAAGCCAAAGACAGAAGAAGCAGATGGATTGCTGCAATTCGTAGAAATAACTGGAATCCAGGCAATGAAAGCTGGATTTGTGGTTGCCATTTCGTGTCAGGTAACATTAATTTATGCTGTATTCTTGTGTAAAATCATACCTTAAATTACATATCGTTTTGGCTAACGTTACTTCTTAGTAAAGCTCTTAATATTAGCATCTGTCATTTAGTTCTATATTTCATAACTGAAACGTTTTTGTCTTCAATTGTGTGATTCTGAACCTTGTGCTCTACATGATTTGTAAACTAGCTTAAACTGAGGCTAACCTAGTTTTCCAAATAAGGGGGTACTCTAGCACAAAGCTGTTGTAGCTGTGTTGTATCAAGTATTTGATGTTAACTCTACTTAAATATCCAAAGTACCAGTAGATCATCCACTCACTTGGGTCAATACTAAGGGTTCAACTCCAGTAAATCAGTAGTGAACTGTGAGCACTACTGCTGGGCCTTTACCTCGGCAATCACCACCAAGAAAATACGTCTGCACTGACATAAAACCTCAAAAACAATAGTATGTTGAATTGAAAGCACTCACCAGCTGTAATCCTCTAATTAACAATGACGAGGATGTCAACAACTCTTTGTCTTTTGTATGCTTTCAGCCTTTGCATTGGGTATTTTCCCTGCGTTGAAATCAGGTTCATATAAATGTCGGGATACATGATTTCTGGACACATATCAATGTTCGTAGACCACTTGTTGTTCGGTAGCTTGTATGGATCAATGTCCAGTCCAATTGTCTTTAATCTCATGTTATATTCCACATTTTTCCTGGTCTCGCTGTAGTCACTGCTATGCTCTGCCATGTAGAGCCGGTTTGTTTTTGCCACTCAGTCTGACTTAGAGGGGCGTGGCCCAGGGGGGAAGTGACGTATGTGCATTCTCTCTATTAAACTTCTGCTATCAGCTAATCCATTGTTTGGTGTTACATTGAAATGATTCCCACTAGAAACAAATGGCTCAGGGTTTAACAGATTAACGGATGATTAAAAACAACATCATAATTGTGAACAAGCTAATATTAGCATGTTAGCTAACAAACATTAGTTGCCACCAACACACAGCTAATTTGCCTACGGCCACAAGTGATCATGAATGTTGTTTTTGTGACCAAACAGCCATAGCTACCAGTAACACATTCACAACCAGTATGGAGATGTCAAAGGTACTGTCATTATCACTTCTGTGCCAAGATGTCATAATGCCCTTTCATGTTATAGTATTTTAGGTACATTTTTGCTTCTGATTTTCCATTTAACTTACAGACTGCAATATAGTTGACAACTGAGATATTTTTAGATTCATATGGGGCGTAGCCTGGCATACAGCTTTCTTCAATGATAACATTTGACTAATACCAATAGAATATAGAGTAGATCTGTTGTGGTGGGAGGAAAGACTTATCATTACCATCTTTTGTGTGACTTATATGGAACATATACAGTAAACTGGTAACTGCATTAATACAGAATAAGTACAAGTAGATTCAATTCAGTTGGGTATGTTATTAATTTACATTTAACAGCAATGATCATCCATTTCAATCACCATTAACAAAATAAAATTGGCGTTAAGCAAATGATAATGTAAATTTTAATTAGCGTTTGATTTAATCTTCTTTAAGCTGTTTCTTGTGATTAAACCAGTTAAACTCTATCTTTGGGTTGTTGCTTTAATTACATACAAACCTCAGTAAAGCCTGGAAATTAAATTATTATAAGAAAAATATTAGCAGTGAAGCAGAGGATATAACATTGAAATAAGATATGTTTGTCCCTTCAGCTCCTGTAAATAATGTAGAAATCATGTTACCACACATTGTTGTTGTAGCTACTTGAAAAAACAGCCATTAATCAGTGGAATACTGAAATGGGAGCCGAGTCAAAAAATAATGAACTTAACAAAAATCTCCATTTTCATTAAAAACCATTAATGACAATTAGAAGACAAAAATGTCAAGATCAGAAAAAAGAAGAAAAAATAGGATAGAGGGGTGACTGCAGCACATTATCTCAGCTGAGGTGAGAAGAGTGAAAGAGAGATTGCATTACGTAATTATTAAGAGCTTGAGAATATATTAGTATCCATGACATGATTACTCTCATTACTACTATTAATCAGAGCTGATTATTACCCATAGAAGTGTCAGAAGATTTTTTTCTTCATTACTGCATGGCAAGAGAACAAGATGATAAGGTGAAAAATTCAATTACAGATTGGATGACACATGTAATATACTGGAGAGCTGAGAACGAACAAGACTGCTTTCTGGCATCATTAAATAAAAATTACACATTTAGCTTTCAGCATCTTGTAATTCAAGTTGTCTCAGGGGAAATAAGACTTCTGCACCTCTTCTTGATGCTGTTTACAGGCTGTAGAAAACACTGACCTATTGGTGTTTTTGAAGAGATATAGCTTTAATCAGTAATTTTATTTAATCGTGTGCATTAATTCTGATTTGGTTTGGTTGTCTAGAGCTGGATTAAAGAAAGGGGATTATTTAGGCTCATTTGTAGCTGCATCTGTGTGTGAAATGTGATTATACAGCTTTATTCAATGTTTCATGACAAACAACACGGCAGCTCCCATAACCATGATACCTGGTTTGGATTTTTGCATAAATTGTATCAAAAAGATAACACCCATGGCATTTCTTGTCAGCATTCAGACACTGCAACAGGTTTGGTTAGGACCCAAATGCAGTGCACCAGGCAACAGAATCAGTTCAGAAATGTCTTTATTGAAGACACACAGCACAGAAATAGGATAATCAAAGTGAGTTGAATGGAGAGCAAGCAAAGAGACGTGGTCCAGAACAGAAGGCAGACAGGTTTGCCAGGAGACAGGTCAAGAGACGTGGTCGGGCCAGGCAGAGTCAAAACCAGGAAAATCCTGAATTACCAAACTCAGGGTTACAGGCAGAAAACAGGTCAGGTACCAGGACTGAGGCCAAGAGACATGATCAAACTCAGGCAAGGGTCGGAAACAGGAAAGTGAGTACAGATGAATGCTGGAGAGTCTGCCAGGTTCCGAAGACAATCTAGCAAAGACTAGTTCTAGTTCATTGGCGGTTGGCAAGCCAGCGTAATGATGCATTACCGCCACCAAATGGACTGGAGTGTGGAACGAAACCTAGCAAAGAATGGAGAGTCAGTGAGGTTTAAACACTAGGCAGATTGGGGGATGAGCTGCATCTGTGCAGGCAAATGAGGAGAGTAGTCCTGACGAGGTGGGTGTGGCTGATTAGGTGTGGAAAGGTAAGGGAGAGGACAGCAGCAGGGAGTCCCAGGTGAAACCAATGTTACTGACGAGGTGGCAGGGTCAGGGAGGAGACAGCAGAAAAGCAAACTGGGACACACAGGGCCAGATCTACTCAGATCCCAATTTGCGTGTACTAATTTGTGTGCTCAATCTAGAATTTTGCGTGTGTGGTTGAACCACGGTTTGCTGGTGATTTACTAAGATTGTGTAACCCACTCCTGGTAAGTACACCTCGCTCTAGGTTCATGAGGAGCAGAGTTCAGATGCAATAAGCAACACATACACCAAGGGTAAAGTTACTCTAACTTTAGTTAGGAAATTCTACATGTGAACATAATACATACACTAACATACAAAATAAATGGGCCCTTTGAAAATAAAAAAATATAAAACAAAATAAAGAGTCCTTCTAGATGACATTGAGTTTTTGTTTCCTTGAGTTTGTATGAAGTAAAGTTCTTTAGATCCTCGGGTACACGTAAAATCAAATAGTCATTTAAGTCAAAGTCGTGTGTGGACATCCAATTTTGGACCAGCGGAATGACTGGTACAATCCTACCACAAAGCAGATAGGGCATCTGACCTTTCAGTGGACAGGATTCAGTTCTTAGCACATCAGTGGGGTTGGCTCACCATCTATTGAGATCGGTGAATCTTCAAGGAGTTTCAAATCCAACAAAACTTGACCTGCATTTTACAACCAGGTAATAACCTTTTGTAAACATAATTTTTATCATTATGCAGGTTACTTATATTTCTCAATCAAATGTTAACATACTCACATGGCAACATGTTCACATTATAACTTCTTGGTCAGAATCTCACATTACAGAAATATATATGTTTCTAAATGCTGAATAGTAGTGAATACCAATCAGTTAACCAAATAAAGTAATCAGATAGAATACTTCACTGATATAAGAAGTTAGAATATTTCTATTCACAACTGTTATAACTTACAATTGTACCAAAAATATTAACAGTTCCAGCTTAAAACATGCGCATAACATTTCACATTGGCACTTGGTATGCATTTTACACATGAACATAACCTGAGTTTCAGTTACATGTTTTTAACCTTTCCTTCTCTTTAAAAGTGGAAGCTCATTTCAACAAAATACTTTCAGTAGGCTTTTAATTTACTAAATGTGATAAAGTAACACAAAAACATACATTTCACAACTTTATCAAACTATTTTTAAGCACAAGTTCAACTAATTAAGGCACGAGTGACTCAAAACATTAACCCGCCACTAACACATGGAATGAAACAAGCTAGCTTACCGAGACAGGGAGACACGACGGAAACTCGACGTTTACCACGCTTCCCTTCAGTAATATCATTCACACTGTCACAGCTCATCCCTAACAGCTTCTTTCCACAACCGAAAGTGTTTTTATTAACTTACTCCTTACTTTTCGTAAAGTTCAGTCTTAAAGAAAACGGCTAAACATAGTACGAGCGAAATGGCTGTCTGCTCCTCTCCCATCTGCTTCCGACTAACAGGAAATAAAGTTGAGTGCGTCACGAAGCGTTGGCATTTCAAAATAAAAGCACATTTGTATAAATTATACAGTAAAACTTTTACTTTATCAAAATAATGTTTTTAAACACAACTTAATCCTTATGAACTTTATTCTTAGAATTTTAACCCAATCTATTATTGTTTCTACTTTTTAACCCTATTTATCAGCTGGGTTACAATTGCTTGCGCAAATTACAACAGGTGCAAAGTCTTGCCGACCACCCTATTTAAATGAGGATTTCGCGTGCACTACTGGAGACAATACGCTGTAAAAACTGCTCTGGGATACACCAGCATTAATGGGAACAGTGCGCTGAATGATCCAGATGCACGGAAATATAATGTTGGAGGAGTTTTGCTAATAGAAGGTATTGCATGACACATTCATTCATTTATTTTATTTTCCATTTGGGGGGGGGTGTTGTTGTTGGATTGAATGACTGTCAGGCACACATAATTTTGTCACACTGTAACGTAATGTCGGTGTGTATTTTTTTTTCTTCTGTCACTCCAAAAATGTTCACACAAGGGTGAAAAATGCCTTCTCTGCATCTCGTTTCATCATTTCGATGTCTCCTAACCACTTCCATGTGTGCACAATTACGCATCCAACCCATTTGCACCTCCTTTTATTAAATATAGATGCAGTTTCTATGAGCAAAATTGCTTTGGGGTTTGATAAATCACTTTGTGTGTGCTAAATCAATATATTTACATTTTCTCCTCCCAGCACACGCACAACTGCGTAACACCCCATATTGCATATTCACTGTGGCAAACGTACAAACTGGATGCAGACACGCTATTTTGCATCTATGAAAGACGCAACCCAGAGTGCGCACTGTTAGTAAATCTGTTTGTACGTTTTTTTGCGTGTGCAAACTCATTGCACACATTTTCATACACACAAACCTTTAGTAGATCCTGCCCATACTGTATAAAGAGTGCTCATAAAAGGGGTCAGCACAGATTTAGCATTGGCCATGCCAGTGATGAATGTCACAAAAAGTATATTTCTTGAAATATAATGCACATCTAGTCTCAGTTTACTTCCTCGGTGTGAAACCTGGTTCTGTTTAGTTTAGCTTTCTTGTAGGAATTGAAGAGACACATGAATCTTTCTCAACAGCTCTGAGTCTCTCTCTTTTTTTCAAGGGGGGGCCACATCGGGGTGCACAGGTTACACTGCCGTTTGGAACAACAAAGCTGAGAGGGGTGTGTCAGAGACCCCTCAGATGGACCCCCTGATTGAGGTCCGTTGTATCACAGTTTTGGAGGCAAATCCCCCCCTACCCCAGTATGATACCTGGGGTTCACGGGTAACTCACTGACCCGCGCATCACTAGTGTGGGGGGCTTTATCAACAGAAAGCACCACATTGGGGCCGGTCCACTTTCACTTTCCCTTTTATTTTGCAAATGGAAACAGGAGACTATTGTACAGTGGATCATTGGTGCATGCAGTCTTATGTATCCATATCACGCTGCTCACTTACAGCACCAGTCAGGTGAAATTGGATAATTTTCCACGGCACATCCGATGATTTCTCACAGCACAGCACACTGGTTGGGAAACGTTGATATAGATGACATAGATAATTCACAAAGCACCCACAAAGTGTAGAGCATAAACTACACCACCAGAAAGCGGCATTGTGGTGCATCTGTATCATTTGCAGGGAGGCACATTAGAGAATGTTCATGTGTCCAGTGCAAAATCGTGTACTTTCTGTGCAAATAAGCATTGCAATTTGAGGGGTTTTGCTTTTTGTTATTTTAATTCTGAAGAAGTCTGTATGCAGAAATGTGGACAAATGTCTGAAATACTACAAGCTGATGCAAAAAAGAACAAATGATATTCAGATGAAAAACTTAAGCCCATGTTTGCATAGATGTATCAGTAGTTTAAACTCTTTCATGAATAGTTTCTCAAAACAGTAGATTTTGGGCACACATTCAGTACAATCCATTCTTTGTGAATTTAACCCTTAGTTATTTTTCAGAGCACTGGTTTTCCTCCTGAGTATTATAATATTCCTTTGCCGTGATGGAGTGAAATAACAATTTGTGCTCATGGACTCTTTTAAAACCAGGCCTGTGTTATGTTACACTAATGAGATATATAAGCTTATATAGATGTTCATGCACTAATATGAGTCTCCTTCAATTATCGGCGACAAGTAGCAGCAAGTGCTCTGTAGACTTCTGTAAAATATGGCTTTGTGCTTCAGAGTTCAGAACCATGATCTAGTGACAAATGAATACATTTAGATATCCTCCTCCTCATAATAATCACAGTTAGGACTTAAAGTAATGACAGATACCCAACATTTTGCATGTACTACATCAGTATCTGGCACCAACACTGATAATATTATGTCATGCAAAATTGATGTTAGTGTCAACCCACTGGGAATCAGCTCTTGTAGTACAGTATCTGTGCAGTACACAGCTCTTCCCGCTGATCTAACTCTTCCACTGATGCCCAGTAGCTCCACACCAACCCAGAGCTCTGTTCTGTGTCATCTGACTCTGCAGAGCAGCCACAGATGACGATGATGAAACCGCTGGTCAGGAGAAGCCAGCTGTGCTGAAAGACATACGTTTTTTCTTTTGAGATTATTTCTGACAGTATAAATATCAGAGAGGAATTTTCTCTGCTTGAGAGTTACCATTGCTATTACAATACCCCACTGCTGTCCATCCAATACACCTGCCTGGAAAAATCACATATACTCTGGTGCAAAAGAAAAGACAGAAAAGAAAAAAGAAAACCATTTCAAGACAGTGTTTGCTGCAATAATCCAGAGAACAGCCTGAAATAGTTTAACATTTCTATAACTGGAATGTTACTTTGATGATTAGCAGTTCTTCCATTCATCCTCTGTACGTCTTTGCTCCAGGATTGTCAGACAGATCCAGTTTTTGAACAGTTTGTGAGCGCACATGGAACCAGGAAACCCCACCGTGACAACAAGACTCACCCCGCTGTTTTTGCTAATATACATTTCAAGCATGCTGCATGTCTACGATGAGATGAGTTTTTACATTTCAGTTTATGTAAATGACATAAAAAAAAAAAATCTGCCTTCAGAGGTGCAGGGGTTTTAACAGGATGTGGCTGGTTTCTCTCTGTCGTCAGGCACAGAATAGTATCTCCTATTAAAACCTCCCCTCTGGAAACAAACAACCAGGTTGAAAAATGTTAGAGCAATATCATATTAGACTATTCTCTGTAAATACCAGGAGTCCAGAGCACGAGTCATGGATGGGTTGTGATAACACATCCTATGAGAAAGCACCCAGGATATGTCTACCATCTCTTCTCTATCTACGTGTATTCTGTCTCGTGGTGCCAGTTTGGGGCCATAGTGGCCTGTTGCCCTTGGGGAGATCAGGCCATAGTGTAGGTGGGAGAAGAGTACAAACACAGTCACTAAACCCATGCATCACCGTGTTTTGAATACCTCAGCCGATGGTGAACTGGATCAACGTCATTATGTTTGGACACTTGAACCAATGATTGTATTACCCATATTCTTTCATTAGAACTTAGACTTCCTGGTGTTAGTCAGTCAACTGCTGCATCTTGTTGAATGTACTTGACTCCTTGCAAGTAAAATCTTCTGATTCCAGAATCTAGTGACTCCGTCTTTTGTCTCAGCGCGTATCACAGAATTTTTCAATTGAAAAATACCAAAACTATTTTTTTTTTTTGTTTGTTTTTTTAGCTTAAAAGTCACGTCCTTGTATTGACTTTTAGGTTTTGGCTGCCTGTCAATTCATGATTGCATGCATGAGGCTGAGTGCATGCCTGAGGATGTGGGCCAGGTTGTAAGGTTGAGGATGGCCAGTTATGGAGGGTAAATGACGTCAGAATCGAACCTTTGGAGCGGCAGATGGAGCAGTCAGGTCGTTTTCTAGAGGGCAGCATGTCAAACAGGTGGCACTGAGGATGGGCAGGACTGGCAGGGGGCTTCTTTTGGCCTTTTTCTTTACCCTCAGCCCTGCCTTTAAGAAACTGCTGCTGCTGCTGGCGTATATTTCCTCTCAACCTTTTTAGATGTCGTGCTACAGCTCCGTCTTCGAGGAGCTGAAAGAAAATCACAGCGAGCACAATGTGTGAAAGTGTTCACTTATGATGAGTAAAAACGAAGCCGGATTGTTGGTGACATAATGAGCTTCTTTGAAAATCCTCTGTCTGCGCCTCTCAATTACACAGGAGATGTTTTTTAATCCCGTTTGAGACTGTTGCAGATGGTTTCCCTGCCTGTTGTGTTTACATTAGCACTGTTGATTACCCATGGGAGGTGAATATGTGGGCTCTGGCTAAACTCAGTCCTCTTCAGCATGATTTTAAGCATTAAGCTGAAGGATGTCAGTGGCATGTGTTATGGAAGTTTTTCTGTGCTGCTGGTGAATAATGAAATAGAGACATCTGCCGGCTGACAATATTTTATTTCTTTGTCAAGAAAGGTCAGTTCTGCACACGACGAAGAAAAGACCAAGAGCTTCTCACAAGGTCCACCTTTTATAGGGTGAATCACATTTGCAAGTGACACCTCCAGTCTCCTCAAAGGGCCTTTTGATTGAATGATGAACTCACGGCTTTAACAATCAGTCACCTTTTGTTACCTTGCAAGAAAATTTACATGCACAGTAGGGGAATTTAGGTAAGGAGACAGGAAAGTTAGCATGCAGTGGGGGGTATTCAGAAAATTAGCATGCAGTGGGGAAGGGTAGTCAGGAATGGATATGGAAACAAAGAATGGAATCAGAAAATTCCATTACACATACCAAGACAGACTGGAGAGTTTTGTGTGAAGGAGAGATGAACCTCACCAACCATCGTTATGCAGTCTGTAAACTTGAATAGGCCGCTCAAAAACCATAGTAAAAGGAGAAAATCCCCCTGTGATCTTCATTAAACTCCCAGCTTAAAGTCTCTTGAAGCCACCATATGTAGAAAATTTACCTGATTAAAGCATCTTACGAAGTTATTGAGCATGTCCTGTTCCATGTAGTGTATTTGCAAACAAATTAGCCAATCGTAGTGAGAAGTGTTTTTGTTTGCATGTTGTTACCTCCGCCATGGGGGTTATGTTTTTGCCTGCGTTGGTTTGTCTGTCTGTCAGGGGGGGTGGGCACTAATCTCCCTTGGCGGAGGTCTGCACTTTTCTAGTTTTTAGTATATTTGTGCTGGCATGGCAGTGTCAGATATCTGTGGGGAGAGTGGGTGGGCATTTCACATTCTTCACATGGCAGCAGCTTTAATGTGACCTTGTATTCCTGGACCACCTACGGCCTGATGATAAGGTTGTAAATAAGCTGCACCAATGAATATTTTATACAAACAACTGATGAAATATCTTTGTATAATGTTATTCTCTCACACAGAGAATTACAATCAGACAGAGTTTTCTGTCACCCCTTATTTTTCTGTAAATGAGTCATAATACATCGTCTTTGATATATAGGTTAACAAAGCATGTCAGCATTACAGACTACACAGTTTTATCCTACACTCACTCAAATTGAGGACAGAAATCTTAAAAGTATTCACATTTGTTACTCACGTACAAGTATAGATACTAGGGTTTAACAAGACTTCTGTAGAGGCTGAAGTATGTCATTTCATTTCATTTATTTTGTTCAAGGATGTGCATTTCATCAGCAGACATTCAATAATCATCAGGTGAACAAACATTTACACACCCATGCTTAAAAAGGAGCAGGATGAAGAAAATCTTATATTTCCTGTCCCCTTCTAAATAATAATAGCCTTAATGGTTAGCTATACACAACTAGCTATAAAGTCATACTGTATAAAGTCAGACAAACCAAACAAAATACATCTAGGAATAATACAAAATGAATACAAAACCAAGTGCAAAACTACATGTTCAGGAAGTACAAAACAAACAAAACATAGGTAAATATACACCTGACGAAATGATGCAAAACTATTACGATACCAGACCAAAATAAGTAAATAAATATGTCACATGATGCATAACAAATACGAAGCAAAATGTAAAAACTTATAACTGATCATATAACGTTATTGTTCTGTCTTTATACACTTTTATCAGTTGGAAAACTCAACTATCAACTCAAGCTTTTCACTCAAGTAAAAGTGTAAAAGTACTGGTTCCAAAAGTACTTAAAGTATAAAAGTAAATATAAGGGGGAAAAAATGCCATTAGGACAAAAGCTTAGGTGGTTCCACAGGGGTCTATAGTGCAGTACCCCACCTCCCCAAAACACATTTTTCTAAAGGCCATAATGACTATAATGTCATATTAAAATGTTTATGTTGAAACATTTGGGATGCACCAGTCTACCTGTTTCAGCCGCATTGAAAATGAACACATTTGAGTCCAATGCAAATGTATTAAAGAACCATATATGTGTACGACTGAGCATTAACATGTGTTTCATGGAGTGGAAGATATGATGACTTGTTAAATCTAAGTATTGGAATGGTGCAAAAAGTCAAACTTCAGAGGCATGTTATCAGATTCAGATTCAAGTTTATTTGTCATTTCAGCATATAAAAATACACAGAAACAAAATATTGTACTCAGGTCCCCGACTGTCAGCAGCATTTAGTTAAAAATAATATAAGTTACTGATAAAATAGTAAAAATAATAAAATACTGACATTAAAAAAATATCAATAACAGTAACAATAACCCCCCCACCCCCTAAAAATTACTTATGAATAACTAAAAAAAAAGTTTATTTATAAAGTGCACAGCAGTAAAGTGCCAATTTAAAAGTGCATTCTGGGCTCAAAGTTCAGCAGGAGTTCATCATTCTAACTGCCTCTGGATAAAAACTGTTTCGGAGTCCAATAACCTTTATTGGAATGTAAATGTACATCCAAGCTTAGCTGCAAGAATCTGTGAGAGCAACAGATGGAAGAGAACAAAACTGGACAAGAACATTGGTGGACCCAGGTAAAAATGACCCTTGTGTGGTCGTCTATATACAGTAGAGTGGGTGGACATGTGGCTGGAGTTCTCATGAGTCTCTGCCACCGACATCTTCATACTAGGTTACATACAGTACATCTGCTATGTCCTCACTGGAGTGTGACGTGATTTGTGTCACGTGCAGGTGCGATGGATCGTGTACAAACCAATAGGGTGTCGGAATTACCAAATACAATCATTAGGTAGCTGAAGCTGAGTGTATTTGGTAATATCCCTGACTTATATTTTCTTTTATTTCTTTACTTTTCTTTATTTGATTGGATTTGACTTAATTTGATTTTTATTTATTATTATCAGTATTACTTTTTTTTTTTTTTAATTTTTTCTTCTTGAGAAGTCCACATCACAACACTCACACCACATACACATCTTACACACTACGCTACACACAGAACATTTACACAACCAGGACACGACATTGATCTTTACTATTGACTGACGTGTTTCTTTTGTATATTACATGCCATATATCTTAACACCCCCCCCCCCCCCCCCCCCCCCACACACACACACACACACACACACACACACATTATAATGATGTAATGTAAATATTGTATGAAACAGTACATAATGTCACTTGGTGTTGCTTCAATAAAGGTGAAAAAAAACAAAACAAACAATAGGGTGTCGGAATGGTATATGTTTGTACTTCGCATCCAACCACAAGCAAATTCACTCTATCTGGATGGTGCGATTTATCTAGAGAGTTTTTTTTTTTTTTATTTGAACAATGACAAGCTGGAGTGAAATAGGAGTAATGAGGCTATTTTTAAAATCTAAGGAGAAGCAAGTACAGATAATAGCGTGAAAATGTAAGGAGTGGAAGTAAAAAATAATTACTCCAGAAAAATATAAATAAGCAAAATTTCTACTTAAGGTAACAAAGTATTTGTACTTCGTTAGTTGACACCTTTGATTGAGGAGGATGTCAAAACAGAGGTGTTACAGAGACCCAATTTCTATGCAAACAGTGGTCTCAGTGGCCTACATTCTTTTTTTTTTTTTTTTAATTAGTGATAGCTAACAAGACAATGTGGACAGAAAAACAACAACAACACATAAACAAAGGGAAACTCAAACAAATAAACAAACAAACAAACCAAAAACAACAACAATGACAGAGTATTGACAACAACAACGTCATATTCCAAAGAAAAAGATCATAAATGTAAATAGCAACTAAACCATATAGCTCGGTTAGGGGTGATAGGGAAAAGGGGAAGAGGGGAGTGTAAATGAAAGTGAGAAAGAGAGAGGGGGGAGTGAGGGGGAAAATAATAATTGTTGTAATAATACAAAAATATTTAATAATACCAGTAGCCTAATTTGCTAGAATTATTGTGGCAGCGGTAGCGGCGGAGGCAGTCACAATACTACTAGTTAAATAATTTATTATTTGTATCAGTTACTATCTGTTTTGAGTTTATATGAATCAGTTTAAATTAATATGGCTATGGGGGGAGTAATGAGTAATGAGGCTATTTTTAAAATCTAAGGAGTAGGAAGTACAGATAATTGCGTGAAAATGTAAAGAGTAGGAGTAAAAAATAATTACTCCAGAAAAGTATAAATAAGCAAAATTTCTACTTAAGGTAACGAAGTATTTGCACGTCGTTACTTGACACCTCTGACTGAGGAGGATGTCAAAACAGAGGTGTTACAGAGACCCAATTTCAATGCAAACAGTGGTCTCAGTGGCCTACATTCTTAATAACAGCCTGGATACTGGTATGTTGAGGTTTTGGGGCTGAATGTCAGCATGTAATACTGAAATGTTTTGTTAACCTGTGTATTTCCCTCTTGGGTTCTTCTGTGTCTCTCCTGGTGATCAGTGTGCGACAATAGATACTGTTAGCTTAAGAGGGCAGTTAGTTAATGCCCATAAACATCCAACTGTTCAAGCACAAACTTTGCTAAATATAGTTTCAGAGTGTGATATTTGGTGAAATCTCATGGGGAAGTTGCAGGTTGTAAGCCACTGGATTGACCCTGCCCTCACCTGGATGTAAAATCATGGAAAAACTCTTGTTGGAGTCCATGTTAACCTTGTCTGTTCTGGGCTTTTTTAAGGGAACACATTCAGACATGACAGGTGACAGTAATGCCCTTTAATCCTGGATGCCACCCACTATGAAATGTAGAGAAAGAGGAGGAAGTCTTTGTGAGCGACTGTAGAAACATGGTTGTACATCACAATGGACTCCATGGCGTTGACCTGCTTCCTTTGCATACACCTCATTCTCAAGTAACAAAAACATGATTCAAATTTTTGCATGAATAACATTTATTTATTTATTTGCACATCATTAAACAGCAAGAGAAAAATTAACAACATTCAGACAAGTAACATCATTGTGCAAGAGAGGATAGAAGCTAAAAAAGGCTTATGTGAATACCCCCTGGAAATAAAAGAGGGAAAAAAAGAATTAAAAATATGATATAACTGAAATAATAAACTAAAGTAAAAACAATAAAAATTCAATGCAAATTACAAATCATCAAATACAAATCAAATGATAGACAACTTTACATTTTTTTATGAATTAGAGTCCTTTCAGATGCTTTTTAAATAATGATAAAGAAGATGTTGATTGAAGTTCAGGTCGTAGATTATTCCAAAGATGTGCTCCATGATGTTTTAGAGAATACTGATTGACAGAAGTTCTTTGGGACTTTGGGAAGAACATGAGTTATGAACATATTTGTACATGAAGACACAGGTCTGGTAAACGTTCACATCAAAAACTGATAGAAGTTTGAATTTTTTGAAAAGAGGAGCAGAGGAGTCGAGTCTCTTAGAAAAGCTGATCAGTCTTAAAAATGTCTTTTGAATTAGGAGAAAGCATTTCATCCTATGCATTTCTGCACTTAAAGCTATATCGTATGATGAGGCATTTTTACACTTTTCTTTTGTCATCTTAAAATGCTCCTAATAAGCGTGTGTAAAACTAAAATGTAAAAGAAATCCACCAGGTATTGAAACTCAAAAATCTTTAATTCTCATATATTGCTCATATTTCTGATAAAATTCTGACCAATCATTTTATTCAGTCTGAATGAAATAATTGGCCGAACCTGACTGAGCCTCCTGTCAATCATCCATTACCGCCGTCCAGCATCCAATCCATTATCACCGTCCCCACATCCAATATGTGTCCCTCTGAATCTGACGCTTCACTCGCGCTCCTCCTGTCACTGACCACAGTCTCCTGTCTAGGAGGTGAATGGATAGAACCGAAATACACATGAAGGGAAAAAAACGGATTTATGAACAGAAACAACAATTGAGGGGAACAAACAGGAGTCTGATGAATGAAGGCTGGAGATAAAAGTCAGGTGTTCTGGACTCCACAGACAGGTCTGCACGAAGCTCAGCTTTTATGACCGCGGGACTCAAACAGGTACATGTACTTGGTGTCACACAATGTACGATGATGCAGGACACAGGTGTCAAACGTGCGGCCCGGGGGCCAAATCCGGCCCGCCAAAGGGTCCCATCCGGCCCGCGGGATGAATTTGTGAAAAACTGCAAAAATTACACTGAAGATATTAACAATCAATGGTGTCAAAATCATTTTAATTCAAGTTCCACATAAAGACACATATAGTCCAATTAGATTTCAAATGGGTCAGAACCAGTAAAATATTGTCATAATAACCTATAAATAATGACAACCCCAAATCTTCTCTTTGTTTTTTGGTGTAAAAAAAGTAAAATTAATGAAAATGTTTACAATACCAAACTATACATTTACAAAAAATTTGAATAACCTGAACAAATATGAATAAATGGGAATGTCTTAAGAAAAGTAAATGCAATTTTACCAACATTCTGCTTGTTACTAAATGTTTTGTGCGATTGTAATGCACATGTGTAAATGATAAATTGAGCTATAATATTGTTAATATTGCACTTGTTTTTCTTAAGACAATTCAAGTTGTTCATGTTATTCAGATTTTTAAGGAAACTTTCTAGATGTAAACCTGATCATAATAGAATTTTACTTTTTTGGCTGTTAATTATTTTACTGGGCCGGCCCACTTGAGATCAAATTGGGCTGAATGTGGCCCCCGAACTAAAATGAGTTTGACACCCCTGATGTAGGATGATAAATGTATGGACTATGAAACCTCATATGTCCACGGAAAATTCACATAGGCCACGCGTTCACAGTGCGCGCCCATCCCCTGGGCACCTCATCTCCCAAGTGATGAGAAGACGCTGACCCAGTGCTGCACAGACCAGACCCTTAAATATCTACTGATGAAACAGAAGCCGCAGCAGGTGGATGATGTATCTGATTACTGAGGGAGGGGTCCTCGGACACACAGAAGCAGACCGGACCTCCGCCTCCACCTCTGCTTCCACCACGCATCAGGTGAGAGGAGGGGAGCGTCAGAGCTCAGGCAGGGGGAAGCAGGCAGGGGGAAGCAGGCAGGTTGTTCATGTTCAAACTACTATAAAGTGCTGTGAGAAATGCCACATCAGTAGGTATAGCTTCATAGATCCAGGTGTAGTCATCCCAAATGCCCCTAAATGTAGACCTCATACTGGGCCTTTAATGCGTGGTAAACCTGTATCCCCAGTACATTTAATAATGGCTAAAATAAAATGTCTGAACATTTAAAGTGTGACTTTAACCCCCATCCTGAATTTAACTCCATCTACTGCATGATTCTGAAAAAGCTGAGATGGGGGATGATCAAATGTGGTTATGAGACAGGAGTAGTTCAGGGACATCCGTAATACACAGAATCAAGACACAATCAAATGAGGCTCTTAAAGAGTTAGTTTGAGTTGAGTTGCTTTTTCTTGCTGTCATCTTATATATATCCAAAAGGAACCGAGGTGCTGAGGCGTCTTTAACCTTCCAACACCTCCGCCTCCTGTGTTGTTGTGTTTTTCCGGTGTTTTTATACATTATTTGGGATTTATACTAAAGCAACACTGAACTACAGATGTCATAAAATAGAAGGTTTCAAACAGGAAATGGAAGGTAGAGTCATTTTCACTTATGAAATCACTTATGAATTTTTATACATTTGTGAATTTTTATCATCACTGTAATTGATTTTTTATTTTTTTATTTTTTTTAGTTTAGTTTATTTCGAATATGCAAAAGGACAACGTAATCTCACTTAATCCTTAGAAATAAAACAGGTAGTAAAAAGTCATGGAAGAAAACAAAAACAAAACTTACACATGACTTCATTTGCACATTTGAAAAGGCATGGGAGGAAGAATAACTTATTTAATCCCACCCCTTCTCCACACGGCAGTCCATCCTTTAGCTTCCTATCAGCATAATATATGAAAAGTCAAGTCATTCAGTTCATTCTGTTACAACTGAGTCACATGATTCAGTTCATATCTGTTTTAATGTTTAATATCACTTGCAATACAAAGGCAACTATTTTGCAGTCTGCTTCATTATGCATTTTGATGTGTTTGTGTGGACATATCAGAGTGACATCTTTCAATTTAATTTAATTCAACACACTTTATTTGTCTCACAGGGGCAATTTAACCCTCTATAGGGAAATACTCTGAAATTCAAAATTTCAACCTTAGTGTGTTATTGGAGGACATAACAAGGCTTTACTACTTTTGTGAAGCTTTTCAAAATGTTTTATTGTTATGTAGAAAATCAAGGTCAGTGAAGATACCATATTCGGTTCCTTACCCATAAGTGGCAAAAAAAAAAAAAAAAAAAATTCTAAGAAGTAAATATAAAAAAATACAAGAAAATACATGTACAGTGAAAGGAACATTTTCATTTTTGAACATTAGACCAACATAAGTACTGATCCAGACACCTGTCCATATCCAAGGTTATTATCGTTAATGAAAACTAATGAAATGACAAAAGCTAGAATTGAAAAAAACATTTTCGTTAGCTGAAATAAATAAAAACTATAAAAGAAAAAAATGATAACTAACTGAAACTGTATTGCGTGCTTAAAAAACGAACTAAAATGTATAAAAATTATGGATAAAATTCCCTTCGTTTTCGTCTTTGTCATTGTCAGATTGATACGAAAGCGATTTATTTCGCTCTAGCAATTTTAGCTAGTGGCATCATACGGTACTTCACGGTCCATAACTTCTTGTCACTTGTCGTTTAGAGTCAGCTTCTCGCCCCACTCTACCTGGAAACATGGAGACTAAAGTATGGAGAAAGCAGCAGAGTCCTGTCTGGGATTTATTTGAATACGACCACGAAGAAGATAAAAGATACGACAAAACTAAAATTAATACTAAAACTAAGCATTTAGAAAGAAATAAAAAATAATAAAACTGGCAATCCTGCTCTAAAAATGAACTAAAACTAACTGAATTAGAGAAAAAAAAGTCAAAACTAAATAAAACTAAACTATGATAAACTAGAAGCACTCAGAGAGCGCAGACCTCCGCCAAGGCTGATCAGTGGGCCCCCCCGTGGGCCCCCCCACCCCCGATCACCACCAAAATTTAATCATTTCTTCCTTATCCAATTTCCAACAAACCCTGAAAATTTCATCCAAATCTGTCCATAACTTTTTGAGTTATGTTGCACACTAACGATCAGTGCCCCCCCCGTGGGCCCCCCCACCCCCGATCACCACCAAAATTTAATAATTTCTTCCTTATCCCATTTCCAACAAACACTCAAAATTTCATCCAAATCTGTCCATAACTTTTTGAGTTATGTTGCACACTAACGGACAGACAAACAAACAGACAAACAAACAAACAAACCCTGGCAAAAACATAACCTCCTTGGCGGAGGTAAAAATCCAAAACTATTGTAACCTTGTCCACATTCACATTCTCCCTTTGAACATCATTCCTTACATTAGTACCATTATTTCATGGTACCTAACAAAGCAGGTACAGTCACTGTTCATGCAGAGGTGGACCTTCCAGACCCTGCAGACCACATTGGACCTGAGATTGTTGACTCACTGTCCTCACTGTAACTGTTGCTGTCACTGTATTGTAATGCATGCTGAAATGACCAAAAATAGTCACTTGCCTGTTAAAGGGTTAAAAAGAGCATGAAAGTAGCTTTAAAAGGCAACACTTGTCACTTGTCTTTCTCCATAATATAAGCATATCCATGGGGAAAAATCCTCTAAATAAAACAGGTCAAAGGGAAAATATCCGTAACCCTGCAGTAAATTACTGAACATGCTATCTGGAGGAAGAAATAGAAGAAGTCAGAGAATAAAAGGACAGCTATATCAAATTTTGATTCTGAACACTTCAGGGAACATCTTGCTCCTGTTATGTCTGTGATTGATCTCCTTTCAGCTGAGTCCTGCAACATCTGTAGACAGGTGCCTGTGGGAACATACGTACAAATATTGCAGAACTCAGCATTCAAAACACTCTTTCACCTTCAACTTTAAAAGCGTCTTCATCTGCTTACATCCTCTTTTCACATGTTGCAATGCGCTGCTTGTAGCCTTAACTGACTACTGCAAGAGTAAGGCAAGAATTCTTATTGCATACTAACTTTATACTAGACGGGTTTATTTTGTCACAATAACTTTACTGTATCAGCAGTTCTCTTGAGGTTTTCAAGGACAAAACAATACAGCGTTCTCTTGTATAACAGTACATGATGAAAATAAGAGACAGGCACAAACAACCTGTGACTAAAGTCGTCTTTTTGCAGTTGATCTGTACACAGCTTTGTCTGTTGTGGGGTTTAATCAGATTTGAGTCAACCTTTGTTATTTACCTCCTTATACACACAGGTTTGATGTTTATCCATGCATCTGCTTAAAACAGTTGACACCTGCTCATTAAGTCTTTTTCTGGATGGTGCCAAATGGAGTTTGTTATCTGATGTTAGATAATCAGTTTCATTTCAGCTTGAAAAATATTTAACATTTTCCTTAAAAACTTGAGACCTGTATTCTACACTATGATGCCTGTTTGAGGAAGATACATGCAGTAGTTATACTTTAATTATAATTTTAGATCGTTTTGAGTATTCAGTAGTGTTTAGTTATGAGTTCTGATGTTGTGTCAAAGATCTCAGTGTATTTTTATACAGAGATATGAACTGATTTCCTTAACAGTCACAGTCTGAGTCACTGTGAATCTATTTGACCACTGGGCTGAGTAGTGAGTTACTGTGGTGGTCTTCTGTGGTGTTAACCCTGACCACTGCACACAGCTCCAAATGAGAAGAATAAAGTTTGAGGTTGAAATCACAGTGTTTCTTCTACACAGGTGAGTTTCATTATGAGGCTTATGAAGGTATAAAATTATTACCCCGCTCCCCCAAAGGGGAGGTAAGGGGTATTATTTTTGGTTTGTTTCTTTGTTTGTTAACACTCTAGCAGCAAAACTATTGATTGAATTCATACCAAATTGGGTTTATAGATTGCCAGTGACCAAGAATAGATGTCATTACATTTTGGTAAAAGTGGGTCAAAGTTTATGTATGTATGTATGTATGTATGTATGTATCTATCATTTCCCCATTTATTTATCATGGGCAAAATTTCACATGTCTCTAGCAGCAAAACTATTGGTTGAATTCATACCAAATTGTGTTTATAGATTGCCAGTGACCCAGAATAGATGTCATTACATTTTGGGCAAACTAGGTCAAAGTTCAAATTTTTTAGGAATTTTTAAAATCTTTTTTTTTTCCCAATTACTTATAATGGGCAAAATTTCAAATGTCTATAAAAACATCAATTTTGTTCCAATTTACTTCAAACTTGGCACATATATCGAGGCAATTGATATGTGACATCAGCACATGCATAGGCATGATGACATCAGCGGGATCGATGCCAACAAAAGCTACAATACATGTGAGGGGCGGGGTTTGTTGTGCCTGGCACCCCTTGTTATGTGATGTTATTATCTTTGCTAAGTTCACTGTTTGTTGTTCCATGGTTCAGTCTAAACTGTGACAGTTCCGATCTTGTTTGAACAATTCCAATCAGATCTTTAATGCAGCTACTGACAACATAAACTGTACAGAAAATAGAGGTGATTTGTGGTTTTACTGTGACTGTTTTCTATCTAAAAACAGAGCTAAGCTAACAGAGCTATAATGTAAACTATCAGCTGATCCAACACATGAAGATTATAAGACTTATTACTTTGACCGACTTTTTTAAAGGAGAAAACTTGATGATACTATAATGCAGATGTGAGCTTCACACTTTATTCAGTGAATGATTGTCTGTGATTACATGGTATTAACTCATTGGTGATTTTGGTAGCTGTGAATGTGTTCTGCTGCCTTTAAAATGTCTGATATATTGTAAAATCTGTAATTAAATATTAGATATTTCATAAATTGTGCTAAATTTACCTTCAACATCACTCAAATGAAGTTTGCTGTAACATCTAGTTTAGTTTGTGATTAATCATGTTTTGCTTCTCCCATGATCATTGTAAACAAATGCGTGTAACATCTAATTGTTACCCATTTACACATCTTACTGGTGCATCCTCTCCATTAATGATTGAGTCTTGATGGAGTACAGCAGCTTCACACAGTGTTTAAGACACAGATTATGCTCATTTACTGTATTGATCATAATCATTCCCCTTTTGCAAAGATGTACTCTCTCTACTTTGGCAATTTTATTAAAGACTACACTAAGTGGACCCTGGGGCAGAATTTCCTGAGTACATAAACAACTCTCAAAATAATATCAAGGTAAGAACAGATGTGATTGAATCAGAGATGTAGTTCAACAAATAAAAAAATAACTCTTTAATCACACTAACTAAAGCAGAGCACCAGTTGTTGAGAGGTGGATATCCCTTGAGATCAGCCTTGAGGTGACTTTTTGAAGGTGTTGGTCTCAAAGTCAACCACATTTTTATTAGATCTTGGTCTCAAAGAGGACTCAGGATTTTTATGTTAACCCATAAAGACCCAAGCATCCACCTGTGACCAAAACCATCTACTGATCTAAACATCTGATCCACTAATTCTATCGATACGTGTAAATAATTGGTGTAAAATGCAGTTTGTCATCTTTTCATGGTCATCAGACATGACCCATTTGGACATTCAGAAGCTCCGTAGTGAACGTGGAAACACCGTCATCTTCTACAACATTGATTCACCAGTAAAACCCATGGAGTTGGATCAATGACAGTGGATGGACACACTTGGGTTATGTTAAGTTAATGATATATTTTTCTAGAAAAAAAAAAAATCCCTTTTTGTTCTGTTTTCTGTTTCTGACATTATAACATTTGAATTTACTCTGAGATTTAATGAACATCTACATGATCAGTGAATTAAATATAGGACAATACCTGACTTTCATTGGAAAAAATGCAAAATACAGAGGATAATATGACAATAAATGGAGATAAATAACTTAAGAAAGGTTAAATAGAGAGAAAATTTCATTTGGAAACTGACACAAAAGTAGCGCTGTAATGATCAGAGTACGGAGACTGAGCCCACATGCAAGACCCGGAAGCAGACGTAAAAGTTTACAGTGTTTATTAAACACAAGGTTAACAGACAGGTCTCTGACAGTGATTGTTAACAGAATCTTGAGGCCACAGAGTTCAGGATTCTTCACGGGGCTCATGAAGTGGACCGGAGACGGACCCTCACAGCCCGGACTGAAAAAACATGTTGGGGATCCGACAGTAAAACAGGCAGGTAGGTCGAATCAATGGAGGCTGAGGCACAGACAAGGGTCGGGCAACAGGCAGTAGTCAGAGAAACAATCCGGGTCAAAAAACAGGCAGACAGACAAACAGGATCCAAAAAACGCTGGTAAGTAACACACCAAGGCGATTACGAACTGGCACAGGACAGGGGAAAACACAGGGCTTAAATACACAAGAGGGAGGGAAGACGATGAGACACAGGTAGAACAAATCAGGGGAGGGACAAGTAATCACACAGGTGGAGAAGATTAGTAACAGGAAGTAAAGACACCAGACAGGACACATGAGGAGGACATAACAAAATAAAACAGGAAGTGACAGACAAAAACACACAAGACAGACAAAACCAGACTAACGTCTGGTGGCAGACGTGACAAGCACTGGGTCTTTTTGGGTTAATACAGAGACTGAGAAATGTATATATGTGGTTATTATAACATTACCAAACCAAATAACCTAAGGTTGACCCAGGACTTTTGCACAGTACTTTATACTGCTTAATATTAATTTCCAGAGTTGCCACAAATGTATGTATGTATTATTATTATTATTATTATTATTATTATTATTATTATTATTTACTATCTCATTTACCACATCAATTGCCCTTTTTACTGAATCACATGGAAATCTATTAAATACCACCTCACACTCACTCCCAGAATGCACTGCTCTTGTCCTTTCCGTTACCTCAGTGATCAGTGAATTATGTACAGGAAAATACATGATTTACACTGAAAAAACTCAAAATAAAGTGGATAACATGAGAATAAATGGTGATAAATCACTTAAGAAGGGTTAAATATAGAGACAAAATTATTTGAGAACTGCCACAAAAGTAGGATTGAGTCTTTATGGGTTAAGACCAGCAACTGCAGGGGTATCAGTACATTTCTTGTCCATTCTCTGATTTATTTAATATGATTTAAAACCTCCCAGTCATGACTGAGGTGGTCTTCACTAGAGCACTACCGCACATCCAGTCATCAGAAGGTTATTAGGTTCTTTTCTTAACACAGCTGAAATTCCCACTGAATGTTAAGACTGCACTTAAAACCTTCACGTTGTCTGTAATCTTCTCATCAGGAATTCATTAAGTGCGAGAACCATGAGCCTATGCCAGTCATCATATCATATATCACACCCACTCACATTCAATTCACCATGCTATTGAAGTGGATTTAGTCTGAATGACAATGGTACACGTGACAAAAATCCTGCTGTCAAGTACATGTGGCTCTGAAGTCAATATGGTGTAAGAAAGTAGTATGCAAAGAGGCATCTGTTGAACTTTAATTGTAAATGTGATCACGATCTATACTCCAAAAAAACACAGATTCTCCAGGTGTTTAATACTCATGTAAAATAGTCTGTGCTCACTGTTACCCACTGCTGAGAAGGTACGCCCTCTGGATTTGGGAGGGGGGAATCCAAGCATCGAGTGTAATGACAAGGATCAGCAGGAATTGTACATCAAGTGTTTGAGTGGTCCACTGGACTCTGTTTCCCAGGGGAATCAAGGCGTGAGGCTGTTAGGGCTGGATCCCTTCAACTGTCTCACTTAAATAAAACACCAGACCAGAGAGACGAAACCAGAGCAGGCTTCTATTGTACGCTCGGGCTTTTTTATGTCATCTTACACAACATCACAGCATATATTATCACACTAAGTCTTTACTTATGTACTGTAGGTAACTCAAATAAATTAGTTTTATTGTGTAATTCTCAAGTCATGGATTCAGACCTGAATTTTAAAAACCACATACAAACAATTACAAAGTCAGCTTATTATCACCTCAAGAATATTTCTAGGACTAAAGGACTAATGTCGCAGCAGGACCTTGAAAAACTTGTCCATGCATTTATCTTTAGTTGAGTTGACTGCTGTAACTGTATCTTCTCTGGTCTGCCTAAAAAGTCCATCAGATGACTGCAGCTGATCCAGAATGCTGCTGCTCCAGTCCTCACTAAGACCAAGAGAGTGGACCACATCAGTCCAGTTCTGAGGTCTCTACACTGGCTCCCTATCTCTCAGGGAATAGATTTTAAAATTCTCTTGCTAGCATATAAAGCACTGAATGGTTTAGGCCCAAAATACATCAGAGACCTTCTAGTCCAGTATGAACCATCCAGACCACTCAGGTCGTCTGGTGCAGGTCTGCTCTGTGTTCCCAAAGTCAGAACTAAACATGGAGAATCAGCGTTCAGTTTCTATGCTCCGTATATCTGGAACAAACTACCAGAAAATATCAGGTCTGCTGAGAGTCTGAGTTCTTTTAAGTCAAGGTTAAAGACACACCTGTTCGCTGCTGCCTTTTGACTAAAAGACTTTTGACTTTTTAAATTTTATATTCTCTTTCGAAACTCTGCACTGCAACTCTTACTTTAATATGTATGTGTTTTTATATTTTTGGATTTTATGTGTTGTTTTCTTACTTGCTGTTTTTAATCACCTCATACATGTTTCTTTTATAATGTTTTAAATGTGTTTCTTTTTCCCTTGTCATATTTCAATATCCCGTGTGAAGCACCTTGAATTGCCTTGTTGCTGAAATGTGCTATACAAATAAACTTGCCTTGCCTTGCTTTGCCTCAAGTGAATAATCAGCAATTTAGTTTTTACTTCAAAATGTCTGTCATGTGTTTCAGAGCAGGCATTGTATAAACTGAGGAGATTATGAAGTATAACTGGAACCAGTAAGAAAGGATTATCGTAGTTCCACAGGAAAATAAAATGACTCAGGTGGATAAATTTAAATATCTCTCTTCTTCTTCTACTTATTCAATAACAATCCAACTTCAAGAATCTTCAGTATCGGCAGGGGAAGAATTTTATGCAGCCAACAAAATTAAATGAAGTGTGAAACAACATTTACTGGCAGTATCAATTCAAAAACACTGAGTTAAGAGCCTGATAAAAGCAGGGAAAATGGAGTTCTTCCGTCTGTTTGACTTTAATTTGAGATCTGATGGAAGCAAAGAGAACTCACTGTGGAGTGGATGGATCAGGTCACCCAGGATTGACTGGGCCTTCTTCAAAGACCTTGTAGAGGTGAGGAAGACCATTCGATCATAAGCCAGATATTTGACTGCACATCTTTACAATTCCCTACAGTAAGTTGCAATTTGTAAGGGACATGACCCAAACTAGCAAATAAAATAAAGGTGAGAATTGATTCAATAAAACAAGAGTAAAACATTCTCTTAGAAGTGCGGTCGACAATAAAACCACAAAGCCTGTGGTAATAATACAAGCTCCACTGGGCTGTTTTGCAGACAGCGTCCACATGAGGCTCAAAGCTCAGATTGTTATCGATGATGGTTCCACGGCCTCATCAGCCTGGTGGTAGATAGATCGACCACAGGAGACCAGACCGGGGGGATTCAGTTCATATTTATAGTCATGGCAGGTCTGTCTCCTCTGAATCTTTTGAGATACACCCCTGTATCTATAGCTGTCTGTTCACCTGTCAATCATAAGCTTTCTCATGTGGGCGTAACAACACACTGAAGGAAAGGGCGAGAGCCATTCAGCAGCTGAGCTCACCGCCTGCCTGTCAGTACAAAGCTCTTTGGATCAACCGAGCCAGAAGCAGCTTGAATTCAGAGTTTCTGTGGCGGTGGCCAAGAACCTTTCCCTGTCTTCACTCATGTTCCGCAATTACTGCAGCTGTAATGAAATTAATGAGCACCAAATGACAGAAAATAGCACAACAGGTTGTTAATGGTTCTGGATCAAGGCTATGCTCCACTTTGTGCCAGACCACCACTGAGCTGCAGTCAATCTGCCCTTGAAGCCAGATAAGAGCCTATTAACCCAGGCTCAATTTATCTGCGCAATCTCCAGTGACTAAACTCACAAGTTAATATTTTCCAATACCTCCGAGCATCTGAACATAACACAGGCCAAGGAGGTTTTCAGCATCAGTTTAATTAAAAACCATCTCTTTTTATTAGGCTGTAATGGTGACCGTAACAGCAATGTGCCTTTGAAGAGTCATTTAAGTTTATTTTCATTATCGGGTCCCTTGAACCCCTTGAAATGATGCACTCTGCTTTTAGAATAAAAAGTAGCGAAACCCTTACTTATCTGCAGGCAGGGCCATTGTCTGTGCAGCTCAAAAAGGAGATGAATTGAATGACACCACTGATCAAATGACATGGAAGATACTTCTGTGTCCAATCACGTCATTTCTGAGGAGATCTTAGGTGCAAAACACAAAAGGACAGGAGAGGAGACAGATGAGGAGGCGGTTGGGGTAGTATGAGTGTGAATCTGAGGTAGCGATGGTGGATTCATTTCATCCTTGATCTTCTCTTTTGTGGCGAATCAGTTTAAGAGCCACAGGAGAAAGGACGAGACATAACAGGAAGGGACAGCTATAATAGAAGATGACGAGAAGGAAGAGTGGACCACCAGGGTGAGATTTCATCTCCCCTGACAGTGCATGTCAGGTGGCACATGGATGGTGGAGTATCATTTCCGACAGACAAGCTTTATTGCTCTTCTCCCAGTAGATCTCATTTTTGGCAATTACCTCCAGCTATTTCATTTAATCAAAATGCGTAACTTCATAACTGAAACTAAAAGGGAAACTTTTTTTTACCTGATGTATTTCCCATACTGTGACTCTATGTGTTGTGCTACACAAATATCTTTCATATAGAGATTTAGAGAAAAGAAAACTCCGGTAAATTACAAAGGCAACATATGCTCCCCTCTCCAAATGTTACTTCTGTACAAATTCTTCCCAAAACTCAAAAGGCATGTGTTTTCATTTGGATCTACGCCCACCTATATTGCAGTCTGTGTGTTTTCACTGACTTCAAATGCCAGTATGAACACATTTCAACCAATTCAGTAAATGTAACCTATACACTTACCAAGTGCAAACAGTGGCACATGGTAGACTGTGGTTAATTTTTAACTCGGTAACAGTGACTATGACATTTCAAATACTCAAAGTGTGACCAACTACTTTTCCTTCCCTCAGCTGTCTACATATGGAGTGTTTTTCCTCCACTTCATTACTTAAAAAAAAAAAAAAACTGGAGCAGAAACAGATTTATGTAACTGTAAAAATTTCTATTATATTTATAGAGACAAATATACATGAAAAAATGTAGAGTCCTCTTGCATAAGTACTGGATGGAAATAACTTGTTTTAGCCCAAACCTGCCTCCTAACTCAAAGCATCTCAGAGGAAAGTGAAAACCTTTCTCTTCTGATGCCAGAATGTTGTCAAAGCCTGTTTCTTGTTCATTTGACGAGAAGTCCTTCTTGTCATTTTCTGATCAAAGAGTTGCATATGCTTTTATTTTGTCACGACTACGGCGATGCACTGCATTCATGAATAAGCCATCCACTGTCTCCAATTAGTTTAAAACTCTGCAGCTCGACTCATCACAAAATGACCACATCACTCTGCGCTTTCGTCTCTGCACTGGCTCCTGGTTAATTATGGTGTTGCTTTTAAAGTTTTAGTACTTACTTTTAAGGCCTTAAATGGCTTTCCACCAAAATATCTTTCAGACTTACCGTTTTGTTACGTGCCCATCCAGCCATTAAAGTCCAAGGATGGAGTCCTGCTTTAATTCCCAGGTCACATTTGTGTCAAAGGGTGGTCGAGCATTCATTGTTAGAGCTACTGCACCAACACTCTGCCTGCTGATTTAAGGTACACTATTTCTTCTGTCTTTCTGAAAGCTTTTGGCCGCATCTGCTCTGTTTTTTTGACTGACTTAATCTAGTTTTATTCTTTTTATTTCATATGAACCTGTTTCATCCTTTGCATAAATAATGAGCTATATAACTAAAGGTTATTACTACTGAATTATTAAAATTATATTATAAGATGTTAGCATGAGACATTTTTTTCCTGTCCCTATTACCTGACCCACTGAAACCTGTGAGTCTTATTTCCCTGGTGTCATAATCTGGATGCCAGAAGCTTAGAAACACATCGATACTCATGTCTATTACCTTGTTACCGTGTGCTCACGTCAACATGCTTTATGTGCAGAACTGAGGCTTGGTTTCAAGTTGCATCTTATCAAACACTCAAGACACGTAAAAGTACACATGGCGTCTCAAATATGGAACAGTCCAATTTCTCCCAAGTATAAAAAAAAAAAAAAAATCCATGAAGCATGTAATTAAGAAATATGCATGAAGATACATATCATAGGTGCAGCCCCTTTCCAATTTGCAACTGTGCAAAAGTGTGTTACATCAATTTCTGTTTTCAGTGTCATTTAAATATTGATGTTCACTGTAGTATTGATCATATCCTGCTGAAGAACAAGACATACGAGTAGTATCTAAGAGGCAACAGGTCCTCATTCAACCATAACATCACTCCTGATTTGACTGTAACTAAAATGAGCCTTTTATAAACCACACTGTTCAGCAGCGGTGTGGGTGAATCAGTGTTGGGAGGGGCTGTGAGCTCTGGTGAACAGGTTTCTTGAAAAGGACCAATCAAGCAAAATATACTTGGGAGGTTGACCAAAAAGTAAGGGTTGAAATCAGTTACTGAATCAGGTTTGAGCTGCCCAGTAAAATAGGAATGTTCTGGTTGAATTGTCTTCTTTTGTCTGAATATCAGGGTCTGTTGCTCTTTATCAGGAAATGACAAACACTGCATTAAAAGAAACATATTCAGTGGGAATTGGAAATAATAAATGGGGTATCAGTAGCTATGTGTGGTTGCAAAATGGAAAGACCTTTCTTTTTACAGGAAACACTTGAGATTAGGGGGGTAACGGTACAGAAAAATATTGGATCAGTACATTTTCGGTACATGGGTCTTCGGTTCGATATGTTTTCGGTACAGTGAAGGAGAACAGTGAAGGGGGGGGTGGTATAGGGGTGGTGCTTTCTGTAACTACTGAAGACTGAAAGTGAAACAACATATTTCAAATGTCCAACCTGGCTTCTGTGCCTCTGTTCTACTCTCTGTTGTCATGCTTACCCCCTTATCGGTGCCCCAGTCTCAGAATATAGTGCTTTGTTTTGGGTTTTTTTGCAGTGGTGCTGAGAATTAAGCAGCAGCGCGGCTGTAGAATGTATATAGGGGAAACCCTGCATATGGGTTCTGTTTGCAGCCACCCTACTTCCCGAGTGTTTGCGTTCTTCACATAGGCTGCATGTTTTCGTTCGATACACCTCCGTATTGTATTGAAGGCCCTGAACTGAAATGGTTCAGTACAAACGAGTGCACCCCTACCTGAGATGCATACCTTATTCACCGTGCATGTTGTTACATTTCTTACTCTATGGCAGGGGTGTCAAACATGCGGCCTGTGTTCCTAAATGTTCCTATCAAGCCTGCAGGAGGAATTTTTAAAGTGCAAAAATTACACTGAAGATATTAATAGTCAAAGGTGTTGAACTTGTTTTACTTCAGGGGTCACAGTCAGATTAATGAAATCTCAAGTAAAATAATAGCACAATAACCTATAAATAATGACTCAAATTTTTTCTCTTTGTTTTAGTGCAAAAAAATAACATTAAATTAGGAAAATATTTATATTAGCAAACTATCCTTTGAACAATAAAATGTGAATAACCTGAACAAATATGAACAACCTGAAATGTGTAAAGACAATAAAGTGCAATTTTAACAATATAATACTTGTTATTAAGTTTATATATATATATATATATATATATATATATATATATATATATATATATATATATATATATATATATATATATTCTGTGCCTTTGTAGATCCATAATGCACATGTATAAATGATAGTTGAGACATAATACTGTTATTATTACACTTATTTTTTTTAAGAAATTTTGTTTTTTCAGGTTATTCACGTCTTTTTTTGTATGGACAGCTTTTAAATGTCTATTATGTCTATTATCTATTTAGGTCTATTTATTTAAGTCTATTATGTTATTATTTTACTACTCTGGCCCACCAGAGATTGAATTTGGCTGTATATGACCCCTGAAAGAAAATTAGTTTGACACCCCTGCTCTATGGTCTTCTAGAAAATAGAAAAAAGTGTCCTTTATCCTTTTCCTTTTTGGATAAATTTGCAGAAATTGGCTTCAGTAAAGTCATAAGGGTTAAAAATCACACCAAGGTTGAAGTTATGACATTGAAATGAATTCATATGCAGATGCACAGCTGTGAAAAACAAAAATCTATCAGAAAAATAAGGTTCATGAAAAGAAATAGGCGGATGACCTGGTGGTACACAGTGAAAGCAATTACTATCTAAAGATTGGACTGGGTCTCTCATCTGTCCTTGTGTTTGGCTCAAGGCTCAGGCATCTATTGATGTTATGCTCCTGTACAAAATCCCAGGGTCACCCAAATTCCGTTTCATTATTATATAGAACCTACTCACATTCTTGGTGAACACAATGTATTGTACAGTCCTTCTGTCCTGTAATTCTGTTCCTCTGCTCCATTGTCTCTCTTACCCTCCCATGTTTTTTTCCATCTCTGTCCCATCAGTCCATTTCAGAGATTTTGAAAGTCATTATCACAGCAAATTGCTCTGAGCCAGTCACCAGCAACGCAGCACGGCATCTCTTGTTTTATTCAGCCTGGTGGGGGCCTGTGACATATTTCACCTAATGGATCTTGAGAGTCTGATTGGACAAAGTTAATGCATGAGATACAGTATATAACAAGCAGCGTTTATCTTAAAGGCAAGCAGTGCTGCTCAGGGGGTGTTATGATGATAGACACCCCCTGCTGTGTTCAAAAGTGAATTCTCCAACCCTGCAAGACCTTTTTCTTCCATGTAGAAAAACTTGAATGAAATAACTCCTGACTTAGAATCTGATATAATGCTTCGATACCATTTTGCTACAAGGTAATTATAGTTTAAGGGTTTGACTCAGGATGGACAAAAACAAAAAAAACCCTCACTTTTCCTTTATTTAACAGTTAACGATTAAGTGCTTTTGCTTAATCATTCAAGGGTTTAACCCAGTGTTTTTCAACCTTGGGGTCGGGACCTCAAGGTTGAAAAGGTATGGTGAGCTGAGAGAGCCAATCACAATACATGAAAGACATGGCAAACTGTGCAGCTGAAACTGAAGCACTGTGGTACTGTTTATCTTTCAAATGTTCATTGTGGTCGGTTTCAGATGCTGCAGCTCTTTCATAGTTCATAGTTTGAGTTCTTGTTTGTTCAGTATTAATTGTCAGCCTTGTAAATCCAAGCTGGACTGACTGTACATATCCTGACCAAGGAAAATAAAATTCTCACTTTGTGCAGTAATCTACACCTGGCTTTTCTGCCTCCGTCCATGATAATATACATTATATAGACAAAATGTTGTCTAAAATTAATGTTTACTTGCAACATAGTATAGCAAACTATTATATGATCAAAAACAAATTTATTTTAGCAAAAAAAAAAAAAAAAGTCTCAGTTTTGAATGTCTGGGGTCGGCAGAAATTTGTGATGTTAAAATGGGGTCAAGAGCTAAAAGATGGTTGGGAATCACTGGTTTTACCCTTCAACCCCTGAGACATTTTTTCAGTGAAATGAGTTGCTGTGACTTTGCGTCTAAAGTGTAATAAAAGCTGCCGTGAGTATGTGCTTGTGTTCCTTTTCTTCTGTGGTTTTGTTTTACTGTGTGCTTCAGGGTCAAAACAGGTGGAATAACAGAAAAAAACAAAGAGATGAATTGAAGTTTGACAGGTTTTTACTAAATAAGGCACTCAGAATGTACATCAAGAAGAGATTTAGGATGTTGAACATGAACTGTGAATTGGAACACACTGAACACCAACAACTATTTGAATTTTGGCCCAGTAGTTTATGTTTTGGGGCTCGGTTTTTCTAAATCAGTCCAGCTACTTTTTTGGCATATGGTTAAAGTCCAACGAGCAGTTACACGGTCAAAACTCAGTAAAAACACGATAAAATAAATAAATAAATAAATAAATAAATAAATAAATAAATAAAATAAATAATAATAATAATAAAATAAATCACAACAACACTGCAAACAACAGTAAAAACAAAAAACAAGAAAAAAAGCCCAAATATTATAGTAAGTCGGTCTCACTCACTTATCTGTGTTTTGCCCCCCGTTACACAGGTGGGGGAGGGGGTGCACTGAGCATGCTCGGATGTCTGTGGAAAGCACAGGGTCTATTCTTTCTGCACCTTTTGAAAATTTTCCTATTGAGCAAGAAATATCATTAAAAAAAATCATACATACAGAACGAGCACCTCTGACACATCAGGGGTTAAAGGGTTAACTGCAGGTGCAGCGAGCAAAGACACAGGTAAGTTATGGGTAATTTCCATGCAAAGACATGCAGGGGGCAAGAAGATGCTTTGCCCTTTGAGACATTCCATCCTGTGTAAATAATGATGGGATATCATGACAATCCACGAGTAAACAGGGGGGTAGAGAATAGGAATGAGGATGGTAAGAGGACGAGGGGCAAGGAACCAGACATTTAGGGGGAAATAAGGACAGGAGAGAAAAGGAGAAACGGAAACACGAAGAAATAAGAGGAGACACGGAAGACACAAGTGGACAGAGGGGCAGGCAAGGTGAGTGAAGGTGATGGTCAGATTAGAGAGACACTGGACAACGCAAAGAATAACAGCAGAGAATAGGAGAGGAGAAAAGAAGAGACAGAGGCAAACAAGTGAGAGGAGGTAAGGATAAGATGGAGAGAGAGAGAGAGTGAAGGTGTGCCAGAACGACAACAGAGACCATTTATCATTCACCTAAACAGACCTAAAACATGCAGTACGTGTGGAGCCGAGAGGAGTGTGGAGTCAAGCACCTCCACACAGGTGTAAGAGAAAAAACAGCCAGTTGCCAAGATACTGAATGACTGCAACATGAAGGAGTTCACGTCTCTGCAAAAGGGCATCTCCTGTGCTGTTTTTGGACAGGACAAAAGTAAAAGGGCAACTCATCTGTCACTGACAGCCCTATAAACCCACTACAACCCATTTTACACCAATTACGATTCTGTAGGCTGTGAAATAAGTGGGTAGCCGTGACCCTAATAGCAGGTGGACAACATTCAATCTTTATATCACCAATGTCAGGTAAAGACAGCCTCCATTAAATCATTTGTGGTTATTGTAAATAGTCCATTGTGTATTGAAAGCAATCATACTGACCCTGAACCTGACACTATATTTTAATTAAAAACACATAGAGATAGACAAGTAGCTGGGATAGGCTCCAGCGACCCCCCCGACCCTAGTGAGGATAAAGCAGGTTCACATAATGAATGAATGAATAGAGACACTTCCAACCCAAAAATAAAGATGAACAGTAAATGACACCATCATGTCAGGCTGAGGGAACCTCTCTTATTGAGTACATGATTATAATTGCTTTTGCAGAGACTGGCAACAATAGACATTGAGCTGACAGCAGAAATATCTGGCATCATGCAAAAGCGATACGCCACTGTTATCGTTTCTAGGCTGATCAGTGACGGCTGGTGCTAAACAAGACTGGCCAAGAGACGTGTCAGTCAGCTGGTACTGATGGAGCTGATGCTTGATGCAATGTATTCTGTGTTTGGCTAAACTCTGACTGAATGTTAGTGTTTGAAGCTCATATCTAATAGTCCTGTATTACCCATGTTACCAGATGGACAAGTGATGTTGCCTCAAACTAAAGTCCTTGAGTAAAACCCAGGGGTGGAGACAACTAACAGAAGGTTATGAGCTGAACAAGACAAATATTTGTTGGATTTTACATTTGTGGCAAGTTAATGAACTGCTTTACGTTCATTCTGGGTTCCTGAAAGAGTCTGTGTCTCACTCAAGGTCACTTGGCAATGCAGCAAAAATTGTCCAATCATGTAAAGACATAAAATTAAAAACAATTCTGATTGGCTATAGGCGCCAAAAATTGCACTCCAGCCATGAAGTGAACATTCTAACACAGAAATGAAGTCATGAATTACAGGACAAGTATTATAGGACCGTGATCTAAACTGATTTTTATGTGAGAAATTTGTGTTAAAATTAATATGTTTAACCTGCACTGTTTCACCTGGACTACTGTAATCCTACCATCAGCTGAAGGGCCTCTTGGATATTAGACATCCAGCTGTAGACATTTTAACCGACAATAAGAAAAGTAGTTACTAACGTCAGTAGCGTCCTCACTTTCATCTGCACCTATTCTGCAAAATTCAGTAAACTCATATTCAGAAAGTTTAACTGAAGGTCTTCCATAGATTTTCTTTTGCTATCCTCAAGTTAGTTACACATATCAGAAGTGAACTAAAACTATTTGTACAAATAAATCTGGAGTGGCTTGATTATCAATCACAGCTGAACAGGAGGTGATTGTCTGCTCAGTAAACTGTTGATTCTTTTCAGCAGCTGTGGCTGCATTTCCTGGTAAAATCAGCACTTAAATGAGATCTGTCGATATGTGCTTTGCATGAAAAGTTGGGTATTAGTTTATTTGCTTAGTGCTAATGGAGAAGTAATTGTCTCTGATTATGTGCCTTGTGCTTTTTAATGGTAGTTGCTCATCCCTCTGTCTGTGTTCTTTTAAGATGACTCACACTGAAAAGCTGAGCTGAGGTCTGCAGCACTGAGACCGCAAATTCAACACCAGCCCTAACGTATGCTGAATAGCACTACCATCTCTGCAAGAAATGTCCAGTCTGGTGAGAACATGTGATCTGTACATGAAGAAGTCATCTTGATAATGACTTCCTGTCCAAAGAGTCTTTCAATTTACATTTGGTATTAAAATGAGCTTTGCCATCATTGTCAGTGATTCTAAAGTTACTTTGCATTACGGACTGACGTCTTTTAAAATGAAAAAGTCTCAGGAAAGGGTGTCTGGTCTCATCCATTTTATGTGGACCCTTTAATAAGCGTTATAATGGTCTTTCACTCTGTTAATTAGATCTCAGGTCTAACAGAAGCTTTAATGCTGGCCCATGTCCTGTTTTGATTGACAGAACAGTCTGACAGCTGATCACCTGCTGAGTCACACTTTTAGACCTTCTGTTTATTCAAATCCATCTTTTCCTGACACACAGATCCACCATGGCTGTGGTAACAAGACTGTAACATAACTTTGTCAAGTTATTCTATACTACAAGTACTTGTGGAGTTCTTGACCCACTTGAAGTTCTTCCTTTTCCACTTTTTCAGAAGGTGACATTATGCCACAACCATCTACTTTGTTTCCACTTCAGCCGACAGACACACACACAAACACTCAGTCTTCTTTGAATGGAGTGTATGCTCAATGACAAAGGGTGTGATGTAAAACATCCCCTGAGAAGAGGTGAAGAAATCATAAGAAGGGACACGCAATTCTGAGCAAAAATACTGCAATAATATAAGTATATATGCAAAGAAATGAGTAACATCATAGCAAAGTCAATAGACTTACTGAAAAAGCACAAGTCAATTATATACTTGCTTAAAGCCTGTCTCCTTTTTAATTAATTCCAATAGTCTACAAATGAAAGGGAAAAAAATGCCGGTTGGCTCTAGTTTTTTTTTTTTTTTTTTTTTTTTTTTTTTAAACAGTCTTGGGTCAAAATGTGAAAATCTGTGAATTAAAAAGAGAATGCATTTTAATCAAAAGGAATTTTTGTCTCAGAGCCTCCAGATCTACTTCAACACACTGTCTGATCTTTACAATACACTCACTTTACAGGTTCAATCTAGTGGTAGATGTATAAATCTGCTGAATGAATGTACATGAACCAATATATATGTGTAATAACACTTTAATAACACTTCATTACATACATTGAAAACATCAGCTAACCAACACTTTTGCCATTTATTTTCCAATTAATCTTTTTATCACATTTAATCTGAGGCAGATCATTAAAATTATTTGGTATCATTATTTTCTATTTTTGCTGTTGTTGATGATGAGGATGGTTGTTATTTCAACTGTATTTTATTACTCTCTGCCTTATTATTAACTTTATCTCTGGCCAATAAATCACCAAGGTCTGGAACTCTCACTCTCACTAACACTTGTCTAATACCTTTTTTTTTTTTTTTTTAAACACAGTCTTGGGTCAAATGTGAAATTCTGTGAATTAAAAAGAGAATGTGTTTTAATCAAAAGGAATATTTGTCTCAGAGCCTCCAGATCTACTTCAATACACTGTCTGATCTTTACAATACACTCACTTTACAGGTTCATTCTAGTAGTAGACTTATAAATGTACATGAACCAATATATGTGTGTAATAACACTTCATCATACACATTGAAAACATCAGCTAACCAGCACTTTAGTCATTTATTTTCCAATTCATCTTTTCATCACATTTAATCTGAGGCAGATCATTTAAAAAAAAAAGTAGAGCAGTGATTTTGTATTTTGCTTCTAATACTAAGACATTATTATTATTAGTATCATTATTTTTTATTTTTGCTGTTGATGTTGATGAGGATGAGGATGGTTGTTATTTCAACTGTACATTATTACGTTCTGCCTTATTATTAACTTTATCTCTGGCCAATAAATCACCAAGGTCTGGAACTCTCACCGTCACTAACACTTGTCTAATACTGTTTTGTTTTTGTTTTGTTTTTTTAACACAGTCTTGGGTCAAATGTGAAATTCTGTGAATTAAAAAGAGAATGTGTTTTAATCAAAACAAATTTTTGTCTCAGAGCCTCCAGATCTACTTCAATACACTGTCTGATTTTTACAATACACTCACTTTACAGGTTCATTCTAGTGGTAGATGTATAAATCTATTGAATAAATGTACGTGAACCAATATATATGTGTAATAACTCTTTAATAACACTTTATCATACACATTGAAAACATCAGCTAACCAGCACTTTTGCCATTTATTTTCCAATTAACCTTCTATCACATTTAATCTGAGGCAGATCATTAAAATTATTTGGTATCATTATTTTTTATTTTTGCTGTTGATGATGATGAGGATGGTTGCTATTTGAACTGTATTTTATTGCATTCTGCCTTATTATTAACTTTATCTCTGGCCAATAAATCACCAAGGTCTGGAACTCTCACTCTCACTAACACTTGCCTAATACCTTTTTTTTTTTTTTTTTTTTTTTTTTTTTTTTAACACAGTCTTGGGTCAAATGTGAAATTCTGTGAATTAAAAAGAGAATGTGTTTTAATCAGAAGGAATATTTGTCTCAGAGCCTCCAGATCTACTTCAATACACTGTCTGATCTTTACAATACACTCACTTTACAGGTTCATTCTAGTAGTAGACTTATAAATGTACATGAACCAATATATATGTGTAATAACACTTTAATAACACTTCATCATATACATTGAAAACATCAGCTAACCAGCACTTTTGTCATTTATTTTCCAATTACTCTTTTTATCACATTTAATCTGAGGCAGATCATTAAAAAAAATAAGTAGAGCAGTGATTTGTTATTTTGCTTCTAATACTAAGACATTATTACTATTGGTATCATTATTTTTTATTTTTGCTGTTGATGTTGATGAGGATGGTTGTTATTTCAACTGTACATTATTGCGTTCTGCCTTATTATTAACTTTATCTCTGGCCAATAAATCACCAAGGTCTGGAACTCTCACTCTCACTAACACTTGTCTAATACCTTTTTTTTTTTTGGGGGGGGGGGTGGGGGTGGGTGCGCATCTAAAGGCGTCGCTTACGTAGTCTCCATTCGTGATCCCACGGAAAATAACCTTTATCAACAAAGGTTTGCATTAAAGCCTCCTCAGTCGTCTCCATAGCGAATCTGTGTGCGCACTTTCTCCTTCCTGACTCCCCACTGCACCGCACACGGACCCCTGTCTGCTCTCATCGTTATATAGAGCTGCTCTCCCCACACACACATACACACACACACATACACACACACACACACACACACACACACACACCTACACATACACACACACATCTCACACTCGTGGTTTTGTGTGCAGAGTGGAGGAGACTATCGCAGACACCATCAGCAGCACCAACGCGCCGGACAGGTGAGTGACGCGCTCATCCTTTGCCAAACACCAGTGGGCTTGTCCTCATTTTCCTCCAAACACAGACATAGTGTGGTGGGTTTTAAGGAGACGGCAGGGACCAGATGTTAGAGCAGTTTGAACCGGAGCTCACATTCAGTGCATGGTAGTTGTCAGAGGCGGAGAGAAGGGCTGAGATGTTCCTCAGATCGACGCGTATTGATATGGAACAGATAACTTCTAAATGACTGTTTCCTGTATGAGAGTACTTCCAAAAATACGCAGTCTAACCTTCAAATAAGTTACAAGTACAGACACGAAGGATGGGTGCTGGTGTGAAGGATCACATCTGAGGTGAATGGTTGATTTTCCTTAGTCTCGACTCAGATTATGACGCATGGTGCAAGGTGCGAAAAAAAAAAAAAAAAAAAAAAGACAGAAAGTTACCTGAGAGATGTTTCATGTCATTATGGTCGTTATTGATGCTTTTGTTGGAAAGCTGTTGCAAACAAACTAAATCTGCATCATCCGAAGGTCATTTTCAGCATCTGGGGCTGTGTTTACTTTTAATAGCACCACATCTTGTCTTGTCAGTTTTATTAATGTTTCCTCCTTCAGATGAGACCTCATTGTATTTGGTTTTAATTAACTCTAACATTTTATTCTACGGTGTATTGTGCTGACAGCTGTCATGCGTAGATCAATAGCAGAATGCGTGTGTTACTTTTATTATTATCTGTGGATTCCTTTGAGAAGCAAACAGATGGTTTCCTACCTTTTTGCTCAAACCAGGAAATGAGGCTGTTGAAAGTATTTCCAGAAATCTGAACTGTATAGATCTACATTTGGTCTCATTCATCTGTGTGGTGTGACTGACTATTATGTAAATGCTTTTTTTTTTTTTTTTTTTTTTTATGTTTCTAGTTATTAAGCCTTATTCTCTCAGGTACATTATTAACTCTGTAAAGCCTGAACCCTTAAATCATTGACAGAAAATTCCAGTTCTTTAAAACTGGAGTCTTTGTTGGTCCTTCTGAAAACCCTTTTTTTTTTTTTTTTCAAATATCAATTTCCATGTATGATTTTCAATTTTGTAGCATATTTGATATATCAGGTCTCAATGTTCGAATATTATCATTTTTGAAAAAACAAAAACAATATAACACAATATACCATCTGAGCAGCCATGGCTCAGGTTGGCAGTTCGAATCCCGCTCTGTCCATGTGCTGTTGTGTCCTTGCCTCCAGTGCTGCCACTCACACTGGTGTATGAATGTGTGTGAATGTTTGTTGGTGGTCGGAGGGGCTGTCGGCGCAGATTGGCAGCCACGCTTCCATCAGTCTGTGGAGCTGTGGCTACAGATGTAGTTTACCACCACCAGAGGGGGAATGTGAGAGTGAATGAATAATGGATCCTTTGTGCGCGCTTTGAGTATGCGTTCGTAGAAAAGCGTTATATAAATCTAATCCAATCCAATCTTATTACAAACATGTCTAACAAATCGGTAATTCCTTTTCAAAACTGGCAAAGTTCTGCCTCCTGACAATCTTGTAGTGTCACTGAAAATGAATTCCTCCCCCCAAGTGGATCATCCATCTATTGCATGTATCTAATTGTATACATCAGGTTTTTCAAGAAAAAAATATCACACTGATCATGTAGAGGGCTTCAAAACTCATGTATCAAATATGATACGCTCAGTGTTATGGGGTTAAATTAAAAATAAGTCAAAAGGCAGGAAGTAACAGTGAAATAATCCCACGGTGCTTCATCAGAGGCTTTTTGATGACTAGTGCTTACTTTGAGGATCAATATGAGTGATTTGGACGTTCAATAGGACTCTCCAGCCGCCCTCGCTGTCACAGTACAATCAGTCTGAGCACAGCCAGGCGCCATCACCGCCTCCAACAATCAGCCACTTTTGGATGGATCCATCATTTTGTCAGCCTAGATGCAGCTCCACGCTTCTTTCCATACTTTGTTGCAATCTGGTCACACGTCATCTGCACTGGTTGAAACAGAGCGGTGTAAATGATGTATGATGGGAGTTTAACACATGACTGATCTCATGTGTAATGTCTTGATGTAAAAGAGTTCAGCGTTTCTCATTGAAAAATAAATGAGTGGAAGTGACAAAACCCTGTCACTGAATGTGGTGAATGTGTTTAACCTGGAAATGTATAAGCAAGAGCTGGTGTTGTGTAATCACACACCCTGGTGCTTTCACCAAGAATACTAACTTAGGAATATCCTCTTCTCCATGAAAAATTACCTGTTTTTTTTTTTTTTTTTTTACTGATTTTTGCTCTCATGATCACACAGAAAAGTGTTGTACATGAGATAAACCCAGTAACTGGATGATTTATCTGTCCTCCACAGCTGGACTCTGGATGCATCTCTATGCATACAGAGTCTCTGTGCAGCCTGGCTTTAACAATATGGGCTGTTTCAGACTCCTAACCAAACCCAGACTTGGAGGACTGGTAATTCAATATGTTTAATCGGTCACACTTGTTGGTGATTATTCACGGCCTCAGAAATTCACCAAGAAGAAATCGAGATCAGCTTTGATGCTCTGGATGTGATTGGAAGCACCACAGATACTTAAATATATCATAAAAAGCTAAAAAAAATTCACCTGTTGAGTTTATATTTTACTACAGAAACACAACACACATCTACTTTGAGATATTCCAATAGTTTTAACAGTTATTTATTGAATGCTTTATTCATTTGAAGTAATGTTTATTGCTTCAACACAAATCTACATCCAATATTTACTCAGCCTTCCTCCAGCGGTAATGGATGCTCTTTGGCAGCTAAGTCTTACACTGTGTTCACCAGCTGCTGCCTGACTTTGTCTGATGTTCATTTGCTCTTTCGCTAACAGCATAATGACTATAAAACTCTTAACTAATACAAGAAACTCCCATTCCATTGCATATACACTGTTCGTTTAAGTCTGGTGCTCTAAAACTCATTTCCAGCTGTGGAATCTGTATGCTCATTTACTGTAATGTCTTTCTTTAATGAGGACTCAGAAAGCACCACATTCATTTATTTCACTCAAATAGTTGTTGTAATTTTCACAGATTGCATTTTTAAGTATCTTAAATACCACTCTTTGTCCGTTCGCCGCTGTGTATCACTTCACCTCGTGCTCAGCTGTGTATTGACATAAATCATTACTTTATCTACTTTCCCTTGAACTGGGCAGCACAGATAAAAGGCTGACAAACCAAACACAAAGCGTTAAGATGTGAGACACCTCGGTATCAGGGTAATCTGTAAAAATCCGGTTTGGCAGATGTAGTGAGATCAAACATTAGTTCGTCGTCAGAACAGAAACTTTTCTTATCAGCTTTATCCATTTCCACTGCTCTTCATCATCACTTGCAAAGTAGTGGAATGATAAGTAGATGTGTTTTATAGACTCAGGGACACAGCACTAAAGCAAAGTGACTACAGGGTAATAGAGAGCAATAGACTCCTTCCCTTGAGATGTAACTATGAAAAAAAATATGAACCGTAGTCGATGAATCATGCCCATTTACGCATATGATGTTTATCACTTTAAATGATCATTTTACAAGCCAAGAATGTCACAGTTTATGTTAAAGATGGTACAGGAACATCTAGCTTTGTGTGCTCGGTGGACTTCAGGTCTCATTCTGCAAGGCACATGTCAGCAACACAATGTATTTCCTTGGCATATTTCACCTCATTCACTGAGAGCAATGTGAAAAAGTATTTAAAAATGGGAAAATCAGAACAAGTCTGGTCAAGTCGAAGTCACAGAGACATCTTCAGGGACTCCGAATAGATAATGGAGAGGCAGTTACCATGATGTCACATGTCCGTGATGTTCAGGGGCGTAGTCGTTTTTATTTAGGTGTTTTCACAGTCTGATATTTAAACAGTTTTATAACAAGCTGTGATGCTGTTGACTGATAAAATTATCTTTTAATTATGTGGAAATAAGAGCAGAATTCAAACAGCATGAAAAAATAACTTTTGTTAGTCTCTTTTTTTTATTTTTAAAATTTTGTAACCCTTTGATTCATGAATTATGAGAACCTTAGCCTAGATTTTTTTTTTCCTGTGTGTTTTTATTCCTCTTTAGACTTGAAAAAAACAATGTGATTGAAAATTTTTTTATGAACCTATTTTTTATGGAATTATAAAAATGTCCACTCAGCCGGACATCATGTGTTTAATGTTTAATTTTTGAAGCAAAGAAACATGTATTTCAAATGCAATAACAGAAAGTGATATACTGTGTGAAAACTATGAAATGAAAACATTTTTAATACAGCTAATCTGATGTTTTCTCACATTTTATCATACTCTAATACTAGTTATTACTCACTTCATGGAGATAATATGCAAAAAAAATGTTTAGGAAAACTGTTAATTACAGTCTAATAACAACTAGAAATTGACATACACTCAAACATGTTAGTGCAGATCAGGTTTATCAAGAACAGAAAAGTTACAGTAATGGTATGAATTGCAGTGTTTGGGATAGTGCATAAGCGTCCACTGCGTTGGCTAATATGCACATAAATCAACAAAACCCATGAATATATAAGAGAACAGCTGTAGAAATAGCTGTCCACTGTATTGACCACTATGCATGAAAAGGTTAATGAGGTCCCAAACAGAAGGGATAGGACTCCACTGCTCTGTGAACAGGAAATGCCATCCCTGGCGTAATCAAGCGGATTCATTTCTTTAATTCTTAATTTAAAACAATAAGCGACAATGTGTCTTTTACCACCCTCAAATTATTCCTGGTGTTGAATATACTGTATAAATTAACTTAATAGGTTCTCTTTCACCTGAAATTGCTGATTATTAACTGTTACATATGGCTTTTATTACTATACCACACTGATACACACAAAGTTCATTATAATTTACAACACCCTCTACTAGAACTCAAACTAAATCACCCATAATAAAAGTCTTTTAATGTTTGTAAAATTACTGTGATTCTCCAAATTAATGTTGGCACAGTCATACTTTTATTTTTTATTTGCAGACTCGAAGTCCAAAAGTAGACAATTACAGGGTGTATCAAAAAAAAAAAATTTTTTTTTTGAAAAATTACCCCCACTTCTACATTTGATAATTTTTGGAATTTGGACGTCGGTAGGTAGGGGATTGGTGGATATTTGTCCAAATTTACAGACCCAGGTTTTCATGCATGAGTGAGCAGAGGCAAATTGCACAATCCAAGTTAAAACTGGTTTGCACGAAGTAGTGGTGGGATTTAAATCCAATCAGAGGTCATGGGAGGATGTCACTGAGGACAGGCCAAGTTAGAGTTAGGGTTAGCTAACCCTACCTTGTCCTGTCCTCAGTGACATTTTCAGGCCTAAACAAGTTGAATTAACTTTGAAAGGCAGGACCAGCTGCCATGGGTAAAGAAATGAAACTGACATGGTGGCCAAAGGGTTAATGCTGTAACTTGGCAATTTTGTGGAAAACAAGATGGATGCCCATTGTCTCCTCCCATGACCTTTGATTGGATTTAAATCTCACCGCTACTTCGTGCAAACCAGTTTTAACTTGGATTGTGCAATTTGCCCCTGCTCACTCATGCATGAAAACCTGGGTCTGTAAATTTGGACAAATATCCACCAATCCTCTACTTACCAACGTCCATAAAAGAAAATTCCAAAAATTATCAAATGCAGAACTGAGGGTAATTTTTCAAAATGTATATATATATTTTTTATACACCCTGTACATGTACACACACACAAGCCACAGAAATAAAAACCACAGATACACAATGTCAGCCAGTGGTCAGCAATCAAAATACATATAGTTGTTTGTAGGGATGCACTGATACCACTTTTTTCCAGACCGAGTACGAGTACTTACATTAGAGTACTTGCCGATACCGAGTACCGATACGAGTTCTTAATAATCCCATTCCAGTTCTTAGTTCCTTTTGTAAATGTTCTTTATTGTTGTTGTCATTAGTCTGACTGGAACAAAGTGCTGCTACTGACATTTAATGTGTTGGAATGAGTGTTTCTCAAGTAACCCACCAGGGGGCACCACTCTGAATTAACCATATTGGACAAATACCACGAAGAAGGGTTAAGTGTTTTGAGAAGAAGAAGAAGAAAGTCAGTAATAACAAACATAGAGATGACAGAGGCAACACTAATGTGATACTAATATTACAGCGTTTTCTCTGCTAAGGTTTAACAGCTTAGCTTCAGTTTAAGTTTCATTTTCACTTCCGCTGGCGAGGGTCCGCACCGCTCCATATTCCGCTGGTATTCTCATTCTGGGTACTCATCCGCCAGCACCTGGAAAACGGATGGAATGTACACAGAGGACGGACAGAACGCTGCGTCCGTATCTGTCTGTGTCTGTAACGTTACTTGCAGTCAGTGTTACTTTTATCACCGTCATTTATTTTGAAAAATCTCCACCCTCTTCACACTCCACACACATTATTCCAGCGCTGTGTACCTGCTGCACTGAACTGGGAATGTCACATAGCTGTAAGTGGTATCGGTGCGTTTGTATCGGATATCTTTTAGGAGTACGAGTACACAAACTGAGTATTGGAGCCGATGCCAATACTCGTATCGGTATCGGTGCATCCCTAGTTGTTTGTGTCAGTATTTCCAAAAGATGGAGGTCAAATTAGAGTCAGTCAGAGACATGATGATTCCATTCCTAGGCCCCTTGAGCCTACACATGAACTTATATATAAAATTCCTCAGCAAAGCATGAAAAGTAGGAACATTACACATCACAAAAAGATAACTTGCACTTTCCCACCTTGGATGTTTCAACAATATTCTAAGAGCATCATTATATGCAACCTTAACCTTATTCAGCTTTGCTTAACCCTCCAGTATCCCGTCCAGCAAGGCCCTTACTAAGCACCAAGTGTGCCTTTTTGGCCCACTTGTGGAGTAATGTCAAAAAAAATTTTCATACAGTTTGTTTTTAATTCTTTTACACTTTTTTTTCTATTTCATCAACTTGAGCCGTAAATAAAAATACCAAATACTCAATAACTGTCACATTTTTTAACCCTTTAGATGCCGTGTTTGCAATGTAAACAAACCATTTTTTGATGCAAAAAAAAAAAAAAAAAAGTTTTTTTTTTTTCAATATACTACATAAAAAGTGGATCACATATTAGATTTTTTCATCCTGGCATATGTCAGTGATTAACAGCTACATTGGTTAATTTGCATGATTATTTTTGGTGCTAGGTCAAATGTTCAAAAATACGAGCATCTATCATCAAGTGTGCGTAAAATGCACACCTATAAATCAAACTATTAAATATTATATATTGATTTATTTTTTTGCTCTAATTTTATTTTATTTTTGTAAATCAAGGTCAGCCCTAATCATACAGATCAAATGAAAGAAATAGTGCGTTTTAGGCACACTTGGCAGACAGATGCTAGTCTTGTAATTTTCTTTTGTTTACAATGTGCACATTTTAGTTGGTGACCAGAATTTTAAAGATCATGCATAAATGAACAACTTTTGAATTCTAACCTTATTTAAATTGTGAAAAATTACATGAAGTTTTTTAACACAAAATGCAAAGTGTGCCTAAAAGGCGTACCCAGATACCGGAGGGTTAATATAGCTACACCCTATCATACTTTCAATGCTTTCTTGCATTATCACACATCTCATTGCAGAGTTTCCATTCAGACTGGACACACCTGAATCTGATGTGTATTTTGTCATTTTTTTTAATGTTTGCCCGTATTGACTTTGAGTTGTGTGTTTTTTTGGACTGCATGCAAAACAATTTAATAAATAAATAAAAAGCAGCTCACAACTGCCACCCTTTTAGCAGTATTATGTCATGACTTGAGACTTCCCCTGCCTGCTTGCATTTAGTAAATTACTTCAAGCACAAACACTGTAATCCTGAGCTGGAATGGACTGTGTCATTATGGATGATTTTTTTTTTTTTTTTGTATGGATGATGTTTTTTTTTTGTTTGTTTTTTTAAACACACAGCAATTTTAGAAGCAATGCGTGTAAAGCAATATTAAGTCAATATGAGCCAGTGGAGAAATTCGACCATTTTATTCCTGTCAGACTTCACATGCACACATTCTCTTTCCTTTATGTTCCACAGCGCATAGATAAGCTTCAGATCTCACCACTCAGGTCTTTACCTTCTGCAAAACCTTATTTATGTTTATGACGAGCATAAATTAGACACAGTTCTCCGAGGCAACATATATTTAATTTCAATTTGAGTCAGCCGTCTTGCCGATGTACCTCCTCACCTTTATAAGAAGATGTATAATTTCCTCTGATTAAGTCGTGATCACACACAACTGGCGTAGAGGTATAATAAACATAATTTTAATGAGATGCACATAATGGTCTTTGCTGAATCGTTAATGCCATCCAGTTGAGTGGAACTATAAGGTTGTCAGATAATAACGGAGATAACAAGGTTCTTTTTAATTTAGATGAAAGAGCGCAAGATACACAGGAAACACAAATTCAATAAAAACAGCCTCTGGAATATTTGTACTCTTTTGTGTCAATACAGAACAAATTAAAGCCCGGACAGGGAGACCATTTTATTATCTGAATTTTAAGAGCTTAACTGGTCGGTTTATATTATGCCAGAGTTTTCATTTTTAAGCAATAGGAAGTAACTTTAAAGCTGCTTTTGTTTCTTCTGTTTCATCGCTCGAGGCAACAAGCTGTAAACAGAATGGAAACATGATCGACTTAATTAGTTATTGACCATGTATGCAAGATGTTTTTGGGGTTTTTTTTGTACACTTATCAGGCTGAAAATGTATTTGCAGCATTCATCTAGTGCAGTGTGAATTTAAATCCAATCATCACTCTGCTTTTAGATTTTGGTTTAATTCCCTTCATTAAGAGCTGATGATCTTTAAGCTTTTACATTTTCACCTATTATCTTTTTGTCTCTGTTCTTTGTCTCTTTGGACTGGTACTTTCTACTGGATTCATGAAAAGAGTTTGAAGAGATTAGGAAAACAGAAATAAGGAATCGAAACAGTCCTGTCCAGTCCATAACCAAAACAATATGTTGATAATATAGCACTTTTTTTGTCCACTTTGGAGTGTTTTTAGTTAGTATTAGGTGTGCAAATTATCGATTAATCCATTAATCACTAGGTGGTTGACCTTATTGATCGATTAACGATTAATTGATAAGCAACGATTTTCCTTAGAACCTGAATTTCTCTTTTGATAGGGTCTATAAGAATAAAAGCTAAATATTGTTTATACAGGGTGGGGAAGCAAAATTTACAATGAACATTTAGTTGTTTTTCCTCAGCAGGCACTACGTCAATTGTTTTGAAACCAAACATATATTGATGTCATAATCATACCTAACACTATTATCCATACCTTTTCAGAAACTTTTGCCCATATGAGTAATCAGGAAAGCAAACGTCAAAGAGTGTGTGATTTGCTGAATGCACTCGTCACACCAAAGGAGATTTCAAAAATAGTTGGAGTGTCAATAAAGACTGTTTATAATGGAAAGAAGAGAATGACTATGAGCAAAACTATTACGAGAAAGTCTGGAAGTGGAGGAAGCAACAAAAAATGCACCAAAGCTTTTATTAAAGCTCTCAAATCCAAAATCCTAAAGGATCCAACCAAATCCATGAGAAAAATGGCAATTGAACTTGAGGTAGACAACAAGACCGTTAGAAATGCAGTAAAATATGATTTGAAGTTAAAATCTTACACAAGAACACCAAAACACTTGTTGACAAAAGCAACAAATCCAACTTTAGCAATTTTTGGGAATCATGTTTATGGCCGCCTTCTAGCCCAGATCTAAACCCTCTGGATTCTGCTATTTGGGCCGTTTTAGAACATGCTACCAATAGAACATCACACAGCAATGTCGACTTTCTTAAAGATACTATTAAAGAAGAATGGGAGAAGTTGTCACCTGAATATTTGAGGAACACTTGTGCAAGTTTCAGGAAGCGTGTGAAGGCAGTTATTGAGAAAGAAGGAGGACACATAGAATAAAAACATTTTCTATTGTGTAAATTTTCTTGTGGCAAATAAATTCTCATAACTTTCAATAAACTAATTGGTCATACACTGTCTTGTAATCCCTGCCTCAAAATATTGTAAATTTTGCTTCCCCACCCTGTGTACTTCATGAAAAAAGCATGTCATATTACTTAATGATTGATTTACAGTACCAGTGGATACAGTACAGGCAATGACATTTATGGAGCAGAACTAAAGAAATTTAACAAAGAAATTCAATAAATAAATTTCAGCGGAGATTCCTGCCAATTAATAATTGAATCGAGCAAATTCTTATCGACAATTAATTTATAGTCGATTAATTGTTTACATCCCAAGTTAGTATTATTTAACAAAATGAGGCTCATGTGCAACAACACGGCACAAGAACAATAGACTCCACGCTCAGCTCATTTTGTTATTATTTATTTTTCCAAACCTGTCAAACCATAAAACATCCTCCGTCTCTTTTAAAAGTTTATCCCTCCACTCAGAACAATTAATATCAATCCACAATTTAAACACAAACACAAAAGTTCTCATCTAAAAATACGTCAAAATAAAATCAGTGACAACCAAACGTACAACTTTCCTTAAAGTTTGTACATATTAAATTGTTGCAAAAACAAATTTCATGTTGCAATAACAATGTAGAGCTCGACATTGTGTTCTTTGTTATATAACAGTAAACATATTTGACTGGGCTTACAGGATAGACCGCTGGAATAATCCTGTCATTAGGCAACTGTTTCAGTTCGTACTTTCTTCTTTTCTTCTATATGTGAATTACAGTTATGCGCTGCTGCGACGACACTTCCCGTACGTTTCTCTGCCTCGAGTCTGAGTTAATGGTGGTGATTTTTGTTAAATGTCGTGTTGTTAATCTTTGTCAGTCCTGTCTAGCGTATAGTCTGTGTCAGTATTTTTTGTCGGTATGTGGATTCCACTACACAAAGCAGTCTGGATCTTTTTAATTACATTTTGGAGTAACACTGGCAACAGTCGAGCGCTTCAGCCGGAGCCTCATGGATGCGGCCTCACCTACACCTGGGAGGCACTGCTCCACCTCTGCTCCTCCATGCCGTGCAGTATCAAACCACCCAGTGTACTGCCGGCAGAAATCCGACCGAGGAAAAGAGGGAAGCATGAAGGGGTCCGTGCCAGGCTGAGGAGACGACCCTTCAAACCACCGCTACCGTCCATCATCTTGGCCAATGTACGGCCTCTCCAGAACAAAGTAGACACACAAGACCCTACGGGGAAGCCTGCAGCATAGTCCTGACTGAGACATGGTTGGGTGAAACGGTTCCTGATGCTGAGGTGAGCCTGGATAACTTCATCATTCTGCAGGTAGACCAAACAAAGGTCTCGGGCAAGGAAAGGGGTGGAGGGGTATGTGTGTATGTGAACAACCGGTGGTCTACCAACAGCAAGATCCACAGCAAGATCTGCACTCCGAACATGGAGATGCTTACAGTATCCCTTCGTCCCTTCCATGTCCCCTGGGAATTCCCCAGTGTCATCCGTTACTGTGTATATGTTCTACCCGGCGCAAATGTCAACACCGCTGCAGAGCTAGTGGCTGACATGGCTAATGACTAGCAGAGGAAGTATCCCACAGCTCCGGTATTTATCACAGGTGATTTTAACAATTGCAGACTCAATAAAACCTTGCCTTCATTCCACCAATACGTGGATATTCCAAAAAGAGGGGGTAATACACTGGACCTGTGTTATGGAAACATCTTAGACGTGTACATCTCACAAGCTCAACCACCGCTTACTTTCTCTGACCACAGCGTTGTCTTCCTGCTCCTACACTACAGAGCGGAACTGAAGAGGCACAAGCCCCAGATCCACAGCGCCCATCAGTGGTCGGAGGACAGAATTACACGACTCCAGAGTTCATTGGCATGCACGGACTGGGACATTCTCACTGGTGACAGTGAGAACGAGAGGGTGGAGGCCATTACAGCTTACATCAAATTTTGCAAAGACACAACAATCCCAGTCCCAACTCCAAACCCTGGATTACTTTGACATCATCCACAGTCTGAGGGAAAAACAGAAAGCGTTTCATCAGCGGGACTGGGTGTCCCTCAGATCCATAACCTGGCAGATCAAAAGTGATATCTTCAAAGCCAAACTCAGACACAAAGAAAAATTGGAACAGGAATTCAGCATCATGAATACAAAACAAGCCTTCCAGAAAGTGAGAACACTCACTGGCCAGAACACAAAACCTACTTCATCTGCAGTAACTGATTGCATCTCCTTTGCTGAGAAACATCTTTTACTCCCGATGCGACACCAGGGACTACTTGGAGAACTGTAGATCTCTCCTGGAGACCATGCCCCTCCAGCTCAACCCACCCCCTTCTCTGTGGAGGGCGTACGCTGGCAGATGACCCGGTGCAAGCCAGGGAAGGCCCCGGGACTGGATGGGATCCAGGTGCAGGTCCTTAAGGAATGTGAGATGGAACTTGCTCCCGTTATGCACTCCCTCTTTCTGGACTCCTACAGGACTGTCACAGTTCCCACCCTCTGGAAAACATCCACCATTGTACTGGTACCCAAGTACCCACACCCATCAGAACCCAATCACTACCACCCAGTTGCACTTACATCCATAGTAATGAAATGCCTGGAGAAGCTGGTTTTAACATACTTCCGTTTGTCAAACCACACCTGGACCCTGACCAGTTTGCTTACAAGGCCAAGACGGGGACTAAGGATATAGTGGCAAGCTTCCTTCATTCCATCCTACAACACCTTGAATCCCCAAGCAATTTCACCAGACTCCTCATTGATTTCAGCTCTGCTTTAAATATTATCCAGCACCACCAGATGATTAAGACACTCCACCACCCACCTCTCCTCATCCACTTCCTCAGCGACAGACCTCAATCTATCAGAGTGGGCAGCACCACCTCCTCACCCTCCATCACCAACACGAGTGCCCCACAAGGGTGTGTCCTGAGCCCTTTCCTGTTTACCCTCTACACTAATGACTGCATCAGCCCCTCACCCATCACCACCTACACTACCAGGCAAAAGTTTGGACTCACCTTCTTATTTAAATGACATGAGATGGACCACAGATGGCCAACAAGTGCTCAGAATCATTTGGAATTCCTTCCAGACTTTTGGAAAACATTTCAGGTGATTACCTCATGAAGCTCATCAAGAGAATGCCAAGAATGCACAAAGCAGTAATAAAAGCAAAATGTGGCTATTTTGAAGAATCTAAAATATAAAACATGCTTTGAGTTTTGTCACACCTTTTTAAACTACATAATTCCATATGTGTTCATTCATAGTTTTGATGCCTTCAGTGAGAATCTACAATGGAAATAGTCATAAAAATAAAGAAAAACCAGGTGAGTCCAAACTTTTGCCTGGTAGTGTACCTGAAATATTCAGATGACACTGCAGTAGCCGCACTGCTTAACAACACCTCTGTAACAGACTATCATAGTTCCATCTCCCATCTCACACAGTAGTGCACGGACAGTCACCTGCAGATAAATATCTCCAAAACAAAGGAACTGGTTTTTAAGTCCTCCAGCAGAACAGCCCCTAACACCACCCATACCCCCATCAACATAGCTGAGATGGTGGAGAGCCACAAATTCCTAGGACTCACTCTGGACAATAAACTGAGCTTTGATCAACACATCAATGACATTCATAAGTGCTGCCAACAAAGACTCTCCACCATCCGTACAGTCAGAGCACTCTCAGTTGCCCCCCCCCCCCCCCACTACTCTATAAAAACACTGTCCAGCCCATACCTTTACTGCTCCCTCTGTTTCTTCACCATGCTGTCAGCCCCCAACAAGAACAGACTCATCCAGATCACTCATAAAGCCGCTAAAATCATTGGACTCTCCACCCCCAACCTCTCAGACCTCAATAGCACACAGAGCACACACTATTGCACTTGACCCCAGTCACCCCCTTAATCCATATTTCATACTGCTTCCTTCTGGTCACTGCTACAGGTCAATAAACTGGGAAAAAGTTAAATTCAGCAGAAGTTTCATTCCAAATGCAATAACAGAACTGAACTAATCATTAAAGAGACTGTAATGTGTTAATTGGATATGTGTGGTGGCGGAAATTGTTGTCTTTGCTGTTTTGAACAGGTATAAGGTGTGGGATTACTGTTTTGGGTATGTGTTATGTCATGTCATTTGTGAGTGATGGGCTGTGTTCTCTTGGCTGTGCAGAAATCAATGTGAAATCAATTTTCCTGTGCGGGACAAATAAACATATCTATCTATCTTTTGACAGTCTATATGTATCTTTTTATGTGCTTTTTTTCCAAATGTTTGGCCCAAAATAACTTCTCCACTGACACTGTCTGGCAAAGACACTGTCCCTGTATCCTGCATCAAGATGAGTGACTCATTTTAAAGGGGCTGCATGTAATATTTCTTCTTTCAAATAAAAAAAATAAAAACTGAAATTAGCGTTAGTGTTTAGAATAAAGAGCTGTGAAGTCATACCAAAGATGCCAGTGTATTGGATTATAGAAATACGAACTGAATCTATTTACACCGAAGGACCAGGAGATTTATGGGACGATTAGTCTCCGTCACCATGGAAGACTCTCCCTGAAGCATTAGTTTTCCCAAAGTGAACGCCTCAGGGCCTTTGACCAAAGGGTCAGAAAGTTGTGAGATAGAATGAGAACCAACTTTTAGAGTCAAAGAAAATGACAAAGTGACAAAATCTAGAAGCACTGTTGTTGTTTTCACCACTGGACACAGCTCTAAATGAAAAGAATGGAGTTTGATGCTGAATTGTGCAGTGTTTCCTTTACACGGGTGAGTTTGATTATAATGCTTTTGAATGTAAGAGGTGGTAATGTGTATGTGATGTTATTATCTTTGTAAAGTTCACTGTTTGTTGATCCAGGGTTCCGACTAAACTGTGACAGTTCTGACCTTGTTTTGTTGATTCCAAACTGATCTTTAGTTCAGCGAATGACAACACAAACCGAACAGAAAACTGAGGTGATTTGTGGATTTACTGTGGTTGTTTTCTGTCTAAAAACAGAATTAAGCCAACATAGCTATAATGTAAACTATCAGCTGACACAGCACTTAAAAATTATAAGACTCAGTGTAATTTTGACTGACTGTTAACAGTGATGAGGTTTAGTTTGAAGAAAAATGTACAGGGGCGCCGCTACCAATTATAGGCCCCATGAAAGCATAATCCTTGTGGACCCTACAGAAATTGACTATCTTTGCAATCTGTTGGAGAGGAGGGGGTTGCGCTCATTACACAACACCACTTACGATAGCATGAAAATGAAAGCAAAACTTAATATCCTTTCAACTTTCACCACCCGACTTCTATGCCTCTCTTCTACAGTGAATCGTACTCGAAATTTTCACAACTTCCAACCTGTATCCACTGGGCCCCCTCCACTGCTCTATGGTCCCCCCACAAATCCTGAGCCCCATGAATTTGTCATGTTCACCCCCCCTTATTGGCACCCCAGAAAAATTATACCATAATGCAGATGTGTGTGTAAACAATGACCTTTATGCTTTATTTACTGAATGATACAGTCTGTGGATGCATAGCATTGATTTATTGGCGGTTTTCATAGTCCTAAGTGTGTTCTGCTACACGACTTGCCCCTACTGAGGGTTGGCATATCATTACTACATATAAGACGTTTAAGAAAGCCAGATAGAGAGCAACCCAAACAACCCTGAGAGCGTCTACCCCTATTCCGGATCAGTAGTGGACGATCCCAGACTTACCTCCATCACAGACACAGATGTAATGAAGTGTGGCGAGGTTTGGATGTGCAAGACTGAATGCAAAATATGCACTCAGACAGTTACCAGTCAATTAAGTAGAATAAACACACGTCTAAAACAGTCTCAGCAAAACCTCAACTACATAACTTTGAAGGTATAATCTGTATTCTACCTTCAACGTTTGTGTGTATTAGACTGTCTTATAGTCCCACCAGTCTCTTTATAAACACAACTGTCCCACAGTCTTTCAATGAAAAAGCAAACGTCTGAAATTTCACCAAAGAGACAATATTGTCTTTTCCATGTCAGATGGAGATACCCACACTGATAAATAATCCAAAGTTAAGACTCTGCAAGGGATACAAAGGGATTGTTAAAAATTGATAGGAAGACTTGAAAACCACAGGAGCTGGACACTGATTTGATTTTATTTCATGACATCTAACACAAACAGTGCGCTGTGAGAGAGACACTGGCAGCATGAGTCATATGCCTGCTGGGCTTCGCTCTGTGATGTTAAGGACCATGCCATTTCTAAATGACGCCGTTTCAGTTTATGTTTGAGTCCCTCGGTACTCGCTTCTGCTCTGGTCCAGTCATTTAAGTTAACTGCTAATCACGCATCCTATACCGTTCAATTTACCCTCATTTGGGTTGATTATCCCTTCAGTTGAAATGTAAACCCTACTGGGAAAGGCTTTGTAGTATGTCAGATATTAGACTATGAAATGACTTTCCGTGAGTGACTGACAGTAAGACAAACAGAATCACACTCTGCATGTTTTCAGCGCTAACATTTTGACATAGGCTGACAAGTGGGAGGCGTGTGTGTTTAATTAAGCCTAAAGGCAAGGACATGCCAAAAGAAGCCAGAGCTTCTCTGAGGGACGTCATTATTTTCATAAGAGGAGAAGTGAAAACTCTAACAGGGACACAAACCAATGTAAGGATAATGACAAACTTTATTTCAGACACAAGTAAGAATAAAATACAATGGTGAACAAAAGAGAAACCACAAATCTGAACAGAACTTTCCAGAGTATTGAATGCCAGGCTTATATTGTCATACTCAGTTTTACATGACTAATATATACAGTCCATTAACAGGAAAGGAACAGTTACTGAAAAAAGCTTGTTATAACATACCATAGAGAACAGAAGGGCACAAAATAATACAGCTGTATTTCCTTCTTCATACACTTCCATTTTCCGTCCTGGGTTAAATTGCTGTTCCTCGTCCTTATATTTCTTTAAATATTGTATTTTGTGTATTTCTTTAACCTGTCAATGCCTGAATTTATATAAAACTATATTTAAAAAATAATAATTTGTGTTTTTCCTTTCAAGTAGATTCTAAATTAAGTGGAAATAGTTCATTTGACTATAGTACATAAGATAGATTGTGTTTTGGGTATGTTGCATATTTGCAACAACAGGCAATAAATAAATTTAAAAAAAAAACATTTTCTGGTCTCAGGCATGGAGATGGTTGTATTGATGCCACATTATTTTTAGTGTCGTGATGGTAATACTAACTATTTTAACTATTATTATCCAAACAAACAGAACTCAAGCTTTTAATTTGGAACATGAATGTCAAACTCTTTTTTTTTTTTTTTTTTTCCAAAACTCATTTGGTTCAGGTTCTACATACAGACCAATATTATCTCAAGGAGGCTGGGACAGTAAAATAATAACACAATTACCTATAAATAATGACAACTCAAAAATTTTCTCTTTGTTTTAGTGCAAAAAAACCCAAACTACAATTACGTAATAAAAATGTTTACACTTACAACTATCCTTTCACAAAAAATGTGAATAACCTGAAAATCTATGAACAATTTAAGTGCAATTTTAACAATAGTATACCTCAGTTTATCATTTAGACATGTACATTATCACTTACAGAACACAGTGGATCTAGAATTATACAAAACATTCAGGAACAGCCAGCTGGAACTGAAAAATATAGCATTTAACTGGACACATTTTGTCATATTCTGTTGTGAATGAAAAGAATCACTCATGGAAAATGCAGATATTTTTCATTACTTCATTTACACGGCATGTACCCTAGTGATGGGTGATTCACAAACAAATCATTCAAAAGACTCAATTCATTTAAGTGAACGAATTGAATTGATTCTAGGATGTAACTGAATCAATTCAGCAGCACTTAACTAATATTTTGTTTATTATCACATATACTAGTCAGAATCCTCATTAAGTCAGAGGCGGAAGTGCTGTGTGATGCACTGTGCTGCAGGTAGTCTCCACGGCAAGATCTGTGATTGTATCGTGAGACAAGACCGGTGACGGACAGACCAAGGCAAGGTAGTGAACCACTGAATGAAAGAGCGGCCGAGTAGAGCTGAGTCACTGAATCGATTCTGAATTGTTCACGAATTGATGACTCCCTGAATCATTCACAAATCGCTGAATCGTTCATGAATCGATATCTCATTGAATCGTTCACAAATCTCTATGTCTAAGTCTATTGAATCGCTGAACAAGACTAGACACCCCTACTGTAAGAAGACAGAACTGCAAGAAAGCACAGTAATAAAATAAAATTAAACATACAGAGGACAAAGGGGTTTTAAGTAACATAAAGTAGATAGATAGATAGATAGATAGATAGATAGATAGATAGATAGATAGATAGATAGATAGATAGATAGATAGATAGATAGATAGATAGATAGATAGATAGATAGATAGATAGATTTGTCAAGTTGCATAGTGGATTAAGCATATGCTTGGCAATGTGACACAGTTTGTGACCAATGCCCGCTAGATGATTTTTTTTTTTTTTAAATTGGTGAATGAACTGAATTGATTTGGAATTGATTCACAACAGATGAACAAACTGAAGTTCGTAAAAAGAATTGGACCTCCCATAACTAATGTACTCATGGTTCCATCCATAAACATATGTCCATGTGTTGACAAAAAAAAAAAGCTATAACTGCACAGAATTATAACATTATTACTGCCATTTCCATCCCCTGGTTTAGGTAGATTATATTATTCATCACTCAGACAGCCATCCCTCACTCATCTGGTAAAAGTCTTGTGTGAAGTCCACCAACCCGCTTCCCATAAAACACAGTTGTGTTCATTCTGGTCTGCATAAAAATAAAGGGCCAAACACATGCAAGACACGTGAACTGGAAAGTGTCCTATGAGGTTTGATGTAACTCTGCCTTTGTCTTTTTGACTATACTGAATTTTCCCCTGCTTTTTACAAACAGGAGAATGTTCTAACCCTGAAAAACCACAGCACTCGTTAAACTTCAATTTGTCACAGTGTAATAAGGGTCTCTCAGTATGATTAACTGATGGAAAACTCTCCCCATGTAGCTCTTCTGCAGTTTTTGTGTGTTTTTTTTTTTACTTTTTAGTTTTATGGAGGTCTTCAACTCATTATCTGGCAATCTGAAATCCACCCCTATCGTTTTGGCTGACTCCCGTGATGTTTCTGACCCCAGGCAGACACCATTTCTGCCTAAAAAGCTCAGAAACCAACTGTAAACAACAGAAAACAAAACCTCCCCCAGGTGTTGGAAAAAATACATTGTTTTGTCGTGTTGTTAGCCTTATCAGCTTTGAAGAGTGATAAATTCTCCAGTATTTTTAGCACATCGTGCTGCTCCTAAGAGTGCAGAAAATGTTTGGTGTTTCAGATCCAATATAACTGTTGGAAAAACAACAATAGTTTTACCATCTTGACTTGTTTTTCAGTTTACGGTCTCTTCCATTACAAAAAGATGTGAAGAATGCAATGCATTATATTATAAATCTCATAATCTTACCTCTAGCAGCCAAATTAAGCACATAGCTGTAACATAATGAATTATTTAGCAGATAAAAAGCCGTGCATTTTCTTCAGGAGTTAATGGAGACTAAAGAGAGTGCTAAAATTGAGAGGACTTTGCTAGAAACACACCCATAGCGACTTAAAAAGGTGATTTATTTTAGTTTGGCTTCACATATTAACACCGAGTAATGACAGTACAAATGTTTCCTTGTACACGGAATAAATTTTATATATATATATATATATATATATATATATATATATATATATATATATATATATATATATATATATATGCACAGAATTGAAGCAGATTTGGTTTTCTTCGCACAGTGATTCTTATTTTTTTACCGCAGTGGTTTGCATTATTAGAGTATTGAAAATGGGTGGGATTATAGATCTGTACTTAATAAGACCAGCATTATTCCAAACCAGTGCTGTGTCAGATTAGTTAAGCTTAGTGTGATACAGCAGTCAGGATTTCTAGCTGCATCCTGAAATCATGCAGGAAATAAAGGGACTGGTTTCATGTCTGTATTGCAAAGTGATCAGTGAATGAAAGATACAGTATCTGTCATAAAGCATCTGTGTAAAAGGCTTGTGTCATGCTTCTTTTTGATGATCAGCAGAGTGGGTGGATTGTTCTACTTATTCATCTGCTCATTTCCACTCTATTTGTATGGCAGAGACGGATGCATGCAAGAGTGAATGCCATAGCCCGAAGTGCCAAGACTAAACGTCAGACAGAGCCTTACACACCGCAGGATATTGTCCATACAGTCGACAAAATGTGGCCTCGCGTCCTTTCTGGCTGTGTCTCTCTGTGCTGTTCGGCAGCTCACTCATCAATAAACATTTGACTTATGAATATGGAACAGTTACACTTCAGATGTGTGAGTGTCTGTATTTCCTCGGCTCTGCTTTGCATTGTGTTGCTCTTTCGCATGTACACATACACTAAGTTATTTACCTGTGGCTGTGACTTAATACCCTGTAAATTAACTACAGAGACGAGGGCCACAGACAGTATCAAAGTCCTAAAGAGGATTATTCCAGTCTCCCTTCCTCTCTCTGCTCTCACTAACATCCTCCATCTGTCCCGCTTTGAAGGTTGTGATATAGTAATGATTGTATAGATTTATAACAAAGAGGGAAAGATGCATGAGGGGCGGCGAGCCCCCAGGCAAGGCCGCTTGGAAACTGCTTGGCTTTAGTCCGAGACAGACCTGCCATCTGCTGGATGAATGGCCAAGCAGATTTTCCCAGTCTCAACCCTGCTGGCATTAACACGCTCCTACTGTCAGGCTCCAAATGTCTATCCAAGATTTCTTAAGGCTTATACCTGAAGCGTAAAACAGTGATGTGATGATGAAGTCTGGTGCCTCAGTGTGAGGTCTCTGTGTGCCGACTGATAGCGCGATGCGATACAAGTTGGTAGAAAACCGTTTGATGGCAACCTCATTAATCATCCCGCCCCCTCCTTGCATAACCAGGAGAACACTGGTCCTCGTTAATCACACCGCCATGACAACTACAACAAAACGAAGTGCTGAGATGAACATTTGGAATCTTTCTGATGTCATTTCTTAAAATACAGTCAACAAAGACATCCCACATCCACCGGAATTCAAAACACACAGAAATTCTGGGAGATCCCCCACCCTCCATATAAGAGGGAGGGTAGATTTCCAGGTCTATTTGCATGCTAATTATGTTTATCTCTCAGCTGCTGGTAAAAAATTAAGCACAGATTAGCACCTTGCAGCTGCCTTTACCAATGTAACAAGCACCCATGCAATTCCCTTTCACTCAAAATAAAACAATAATTAAATGAAGGAGCATTAAAGTAGCATTATTTTCGCTTAATTTCAAAATGTGTCACTCTTAATGCGTTTATAATGAAAGCATCAAAGAAATTGGATTGAAAGGCTTCAGCGCTTGAGATTATTATGTCATGAAAGCGTAATTCTTAACGCAGCTCTCACAGACTAGATGTGGTATTTATCAGCGGCGAAATCGAGATCCGCTTGATAAAATGCCTCTTTTCCAGGGATTAACATCATAGACTCATTTTAAAACCAGATCGGGCTGCCAGTAGACCTTATTTAGATAAGACTGTGACTCGCAAAACTTTGAAGTAGCATCAGAGGAGGTGGGGATTGTTGTAGCTAGACAGGATGAGGTTGTTGACGAGTATCTTGTTTGATCTTCTGCAGCCTGTCTTCTGCTGTGTGGGATTGCATAAGAGAGGAAAAAGGAGGAAGGGAAAAATTTGTGTGTGCAATGTACTGTTTGTTGAAGAATTAGGTCCCATATACTCCCACTGTTTCTCCTGATTGCTGACAGTATTCAATGACAGAAATGTTAAACGGCTATAAAATGACGTATTTGTGGTTTTGACGAGTACACATTGCCTTCCAGGTTTTGAAAAATCAGTTTGCATCTCTTATTTATGACTGAAGTATTTAATATACAGTACCTCCTGCATTTCATAATGGGGTTTTACAGCCTCAGCAAAAACACTATACGACTTAATATACATATTATATATTCTGATGCGGTGCAGAGATTCATGAATAAGCAGCCAGGTGCAGCTTTGTACTCGGTCTGTGTCTGAGGAACATGACAGTCTGTCCAGTGTGACGAAAAGTAACAGTCAAATCCAATCAAGGGAAAAAGTGTGAATATGCCATCTGCATCAATGTGACGAGGACGCGAACAGAGATTTCCCTTTTTCTTTGTGCTGTTGCGCCCTTGAAATTGTCCTCCCCATCTATTTTTGCTTGAGCCACTCTCTCATCCCTCCCAGCTTCTCGTGCATTGTGTGAAGTTATTCTCCCTCGAGCTGGGAAGACACTGGAAATCCTAACAGACATTAAACCTGAAGGATCATTTCACCCATGCTGACCAACCAGCTGTTTTTTTTTTTTGTTTTTGTTTTTTTTTTTACAATCTGTGTCCAGCAACATGGCAAAGATAGGATATGCTGTACCTCAACTTACTAGCCCACAAGCAATCTGTCTGAATATGAGCAAAACACAAAGACGTAAAATCATAACGAAGCAAAGAGAAAGTCTGTACTAAAAGAATAAGATTAATAATAAGACTTCCAACCACAGAATTCATTAAACTTCTGTCACATCTAATTAATATCAAAGCTTGACCTCGGCACTGCCTCTGTGACTGGGCAATTCTTCTCTTTTTCTGCACAAAGTAAACCATCATGTAGTTTAATCCATAACGGATTAAATAGCACTACTATGTGGCTGCCCCAGTTCCACACTCAGAAAACAGTGAAGTTATTTATATCTCTGCAGCCAGAACATTCACACCAGAAAATATTATTACAGGGCGCTCAGTCAAGTTTTTGTTCCTTGCCTAGAAATGTTACAAAGTGTTGACAACATTTTTAGCGCACAAAGCATTATATGGTTTTGGCCTCTTGCAGTAAATCCAGCTCTTAACACAGGTGGCCCCAGACTTTTCAATCCATTTAATCTTATTTTACCGTTACCTTGGACACTTCTGATTCCATATGATATAAATATAGGTTAGATAAAACATGCAATTTACTCATATAAAACCAGATCCACAAACAGCACGGCTCACAAAGCTCCTGTAAAGGGTGCAATCCGAGCAAATGGCATCTGCGTGCCTCGTGAATGTATGTAAATTAAGCCACATCCATATATTCTATGCAACATTAGCCCCATTCAGTACAAATAAGCCTTTTTGCAAAAATCACAATAGAGCAGAGCAAATTGCCACATGCAGTTAAGCTGGTGTTAACTGTGCAACTCAACTCTCTATTTCGTCAGATTTCTTTGACTCGTTTTTCTTGAATGAATGTTTAATGATATCAAGGGTTGACAGGTCAAGGTGTTCAGATAGAAAATGATCTCAAAATATGTCCAAGGATGATGGATCCTGCTTCATCACAGACAGTTTATTTGACGAACGCCAGATCTACGTGGAACTATTGTAGAACGAAAAACATTATTTACAGTCAAGTCCTGACTGTTAGTTAGCATGGTTTCAGCCACTGTGTGACGCCGCTGCCAGCTCTGAGCACAACTGAAAACACGACAGAATATCAGTAGTGATGTCGGTGAAATCTTGAATGCGTTCAGTGACACATGAACCATATTATTTTAAAATTCAGCCGTTGGTTGAATGTGTTTCATAGTTGCCTGAATCAAGTAAGTCATTTGTGATTGTGCAGAGCTGTGTGTATGTGTGTGTCTGATAATTAATGTCATGCAAATGGCAGGTTTTTGCCATTTACATTATGGACCAATCTGTGTGTGGAAATGTCAAGTAAAGCCTGAAACATTAGAGGCCTCACAGGCAAAACAAAGGAAAATTGCACCCAGGTACAAAATTTTATGGGTGTGTTTGTGCTGGAATATCATTACCACAAAATCCTTTGTGAAAAGGTAATTAGGTAATTAAACCAGAGCAGAATGCAGAAGCAAATGTAGCATAATTCACTGTCTCATTAGCATTCTTCATCAATTTTTCTAATTTTCTCATTTTACCCTAGAATTATTAAAACTGAAAGATCAGATTGCATTTTTGTTATTCCCATTGGATGTGCTTTTATTTTCTTTAATCATTACTGGACAACGTAAATAAATGTCAAGTTTTTTCTGGTCCCATTGTTTTGATGACAGTTTTCTGGCGCTGTGGTTCATCACCCACTAATCTAGTTTATTAAATGTAGAACTTCAGCTAAATACCTGAATACATGTCTCATGTTGTGTTTGCACATAAGCTTAAATAAAGTGACATTTTGCTTTTTTAAATGGAATTATGCATTTTAAAATATTTCCCTGTGGTCTACATAAACTGTAAATGCTATGCTTGGGTCTGAATTCTGCATTAATTCAACTCCACAGGTCCATCTTCAACCCTATTTCTCAGTAATGACACCAGAAAGGTCGTTTTGAGTGCTGACCCTTTAAATGCCAATGACCCCACCCCCTCCAGGTTGTTGACTGTGGTCACTTTTCCATTGGACATCTGCGCAAAACTTTACCGATATTTACTAAATGTAAAAAAAAACAGAAGTGCGTAATGTCGGTTTTTCCATTAAATCACAAATGCAATGATTTGTTTATTTATTATCACGAGATGACACAAAAAGTCATTCCATCAACATGGCAACGAACTTAAATATGGTGTTGATTTACAGATATATTCATTATTATTATATATTACCCCTCTATCTCGTGCTAAATTAAAAAATTATTGGGTTTCCTGGTGTGTCCACACATACCGCGACATGTTTCTTCTTATTCTTCGCTTGTTGTAACATACATCAACATCTGTTTTTTTTAATTCACCCGACTAGTTGTGAAAAAAGGTCTTTCCATTGCAGTTTTGCATGATATACCATTTGTGCTACACCCAAAAAACCACCTCTTGCCAGCACAAAAACTTTTAATCAAAAAATGAGACTTTTGGCAAAATTGTCTTTTTTTCCATTAGGTACATTTTTATGTGCAAGTTATATTTGCGCAATTTGAGGGTCAATGGAAAAGCAACTTGTGCTGCTCTGTCCCATTCAACCAACAACTGAACATTTTAGGTAATCTCCTCAAAGTTTGGACACATTTTCAGTATGGACTACAACCGCTGCTGCTGACAAACAATTATGGGGTACTCGGAGAAATGTTTGTCTTGACCTTACATGTGCAAATGTCGTGACAGAACTAGTTATAGACGAAACAAATTAAGCAGGAATTGAAACTGGTTGTAGAAATCCACTCATTTTTGCCCAAATGAATATAAAGATAGCTTTGCAGCACCTGGAGGGTTCAAATTCAAACTTTTAGAACTATTAGGGTCCAAATACACAAATAAATGAACCAAAGACTAATAAAAGTGGGTTTAGCAAAATATGACCCCTTTAAGATCTCTTTGCCTGACCAGTGTTTAGTGATTTTTTTCAGAGACTGTGTTAAAATGAAACAGTATTTCGCTGCTGATCTGTGGGATAGTTTTGCTGTGTACTAAATTATCTCAGTGTAGATTATTTAATCATTTTGTTGAATTAGTAATATCGAGTGCTACGCTGTGAGTAAATCTTTGCTCAGGCTGCGTCCCACCGAGCTAACTATATCCACTAAAGATGCAGAAAAGAGGCATGCATGGCTGTATAGCAGTGCTGTATGCCAACTACCAAAAATAATACTCTTAAATTTGCATAATTCTTGTAACTTTGTGACATATTTTATGAAATGCTTCTATCTATAAAGAAAATTAGATCAGTAAATCACATTGGCCTATATTAGCTAGTATTCATTATAATATAAGTTTACAATAATAATGGACTGGATTTATATAGCGCCTTTCTAGACACCCAAAGCGCTTTACATTATTCATTCGCTCTCACATTCTCCCTCTGCTGGTGGTAAACTACATCTGTATCCACAGCTGCCCTGGGGCAGACTGACAGAAGCGTGGCTGCCATTTTGCGCCTACAGCCCCTCTGACCACCACCAAACATTCATACACCAGTGTGGGTGGCACTGGAGGCAAGGAGGGTAAAGTGTCTTGCCCAAGGACACAACGGACTGACTAGGACAGAGCGGGATTCGAACCGCCAACCCTTCGGTTATTGGACGACCTGGTCTACCAACTGAGCCATGGCCGCCCCATATAGTATAATATAATATATATTAGTAATATATAACTTTATAATATACAGTATGCTATACAAATAGATGACATGATGGTACATGATATATACATATATGTACATGGTTACTATTTGCAAAGTAGTATTGGGTATCTGGGATCATCACTTACCAACAGCTGTTAGGATTTTGTCTGAATGTGTTCGATCAGCTTCCCTCTATTTTGCACCCTGGTCATGAAACAGCCTTTAGAGAACACTACAGCTTAATGGTTTTGTCTCCCTCAGAGAGTTCAATGCGCTGATGTAAGTGAAGAAAGTGATTACTATTCCTAAACCTGAAATTGCATTATGTATTATCAATTGATTCACAAAGCTTTAAAGAGCGACATGCCTTCATATATCAGCACTTTATTAAACCGGTCACATAGTCACTATTGAACACAATGTGATGAAGGGATTGACTGATGCTTGAGGTTTCTTGAGCAAACACTAAAATTGGAAAAAAAAAAGTGCTGAAATTACCTGGAACATGTTACAACATACATTAAAACTTAACCCTGTTATACCTATAGATCACTTTAAATCAACGATCATAAACTACACTGTTTTTCAATGTAACTGTTTTTAATCATGTCCTGTTGCGTGTTTGTTGTTTGTTTTCATTTCAATGAATTAATTCTTGAGATCATTGAAAAATTGGAAAATGTATATCCTCATCTGATCTGTCAACATGTAAATAAAAGTTAAATGAATGAATGAAGGAATTATAACCTGTTAGCTTTACGTGACAGTCATTTTATTTTAATTTTTTTTTTTTCTGTTTGTTTTTGCCATGCTTGATTTTTTTTTTTTTTAATTTTATTTTTTGTAACTTATAGTAGTATGATTTTCCAGCTTTGTAAATTATTATGTTTATTTTTCAACTAGAAAATGTTTCACAAATATAGTACTTCTTTTATATTTGGTATATTTCCTGCAAAAAAAAAAAAAACAACAACTTTGTACATAATGTTAGAGCCTGGTTTGGACAAGTTCATATAACCAAACATGTGCATATGTGTATTTTACATCAGACAATCAGGAGCCATAATGTGAATAAATGGCTCTGTATGAGACAGAGATGCATTAGACTTCAGCTTTTATTAAAATAGCATCTACTGCTGAAACTAAACTATTCATCCTTTTTCCATGACTTTTTTTTTTTCCATTGTAAAACATTTTCTACACATCCATTAGGGAACAGTCAGCAGATGGTTCAGAGAAATTTACACACATACTCAGATATTTTCACCAGACGATAATGCTTTGGTGCCACACACACACACTCAGGCCTCATCTGGACACTGTGTGTTATTAATAAACTGTATTCCTCTTAAAAACAACACTGTTTCTATTGTCACATTGCACAGATGGTTGTGATTTACAGTGTGTTTTCTTTAAACTCTGCCAGGAAAACTGGGGCAACCTGTCTCACTGTAAAAAAATAAATAAAGTAAATAAATAAATATTAAAGGATTCAGGAAGAAAAGAGTAGACTAAGATTAGAGGTAACACACTGACAGATTGTAATGAGCGTCACCAGTAGTTTATAAAACCAGACGATTTAATTCTCCATGTAGACTAAACTCCAAATTTGTATTTCATTTGCAGCAGTGATCGCCCACATGATTCTAAATGGTTAAAACTGTGATTCATGTACCAATGTTCTTTCTGCAGACTCTTGAAAATAAAAGTGCTTAGTTTATACAATATGTCTGCTTCTTGGATCGATGTCTGAAAAGCAAAGACACAACAAGACTTCCAAGGTGAACATTTTGTTTTATCAAAGCATTTTCTATACTTCTATGGTATTTTGGAAATTCTTTAAACCAGACTGGGCAAAAACATACATTTACCTTATTTTACCTGTACTTGAAATTCACATGGACAGTCAGAAATGAAGCACAGCTTGGCAAAATATTCCAATTATTGCCGGGCACGGTTCATTTCTATGTGTAGGTTTTCACCCAGTGCTTCATGAGCTTCAATTCTTTGATTCATTTCTTTTATTAAATCAAGGCACGAGTGAACAAACTATGGATTATTACCGAAAGTTGATTAAATATATAAATTCTTGAACATTCACATGCTTTTTTTTTCAGGTTTATAGTAAAATCATAAATATGGATTAGACAGAACTATTATGATGATTTTTATTTAGTGAGCTTATTCACCCCAAAGTTAATATAGATCCGATTCTAAAACACAGGATAAGATATTGATATCCTTTGCGCGAGCACGTACAAAAGTTCATCGGTGAATATTGCAGAAAGCAGTAGCACAACCAGGAGACTTGTGTCAAGCCCAGGCCCAACCCAGGGAACAGGACAACCCCCCAGGACACACAGGAGGGGCGCATCATCAGTAGTGTTGTAAATGAATTACACATGAAAATGAAGTTATAAAGATAATAAAGTGTCTTGTGCTTCTGAAAATGGGCGTACACAAATCCTCCATTCTTTCATGTTAATATCAGTGTATTTGTAAAACTTTTCCCAGTTGTGAAGTGATGCGAGCCTGTTCTAGAATTGAAATAAAGCCACCATATTCTGCTCAAATCTGCTTGTTATTATCTTATATTTCAGTGCTTCATAGCTTGAAATGAATAGTATAACAAACAGGATTTTTATATTTAGCTGTCAATTCTTCAGCTTTTCATGTATAAATTCCAAAGAGACAACAGGAAAGAGGAAAAGAGGCAATATTAGAATTATTATAAAAGGGAGATAATAATAATAAAATACAAAGACGATAAAATTCCTCCCACTTGCGATACAGAATTGAATGAAATCTTGTTATTATTGTATTCAGACACGACCTGATATTTAGTTCTTCTCTATCCATGTTCGTCTGCACAACCGGCACGATATTGCACTTGTGAACGTTTCTAAGATTGGGTTTTGAAGAGGAGATGCCAGAAACGATGCTATTCTCTTAATCCCTCCACTATAAACGAGATGTGAGTCACATTCAAGACATTTCCTGCAGAAGCTTGAGAAATGGGAGGACCAATCCTGCAGGCTTGTTTTCAGAGTGTGTGTCAATGTAAACACCTGTGGGATTGTCGTCGTCTTGTTTGAATGAACACTGCGCTATTCTACCCATTCAGTAGAAATTCCGACTTTCGAAAGCGGCGTGAATTTGTGTGCATGCCTGTGCAGGAGTGAGCGAGCAGAAGATAGCGAGGGTTTTTGAAGCGTGTTATCGTAAGAGCGTGGATGGTGCAACTGAGTCATTGTGGATGTGCAATAACACCTGTGAGTCTGTCTCATTCTTTGGCAGCCTGGTCCCTATGCACCCATAAAGACTGTCGGCACAGAAACTCAGAAAGAGAGAGGCAGACAAAGCTCTGGAGAGAGGGAGTGGAGCTGGCAAAGTGAACGGACAACTGTCAGCTGATTGCATCCATGTTCATGTATGTATATGCTAATGCGAGACTAAGATGAATGTTGTAATCACAGGATGCGTTTGGTGCCAGCAGGATAAGATGCAATGTGTGGTTGAGGCTGGTTCTTAATAAGCTGCGTCTTAATTAAACAGTTCAGTCAGAGGCGAAAGTCATTTTACTTTAGGGAGAAACTAAAGAGAGGGTCATAGAGCCAAGTGCAGAAGGGGGAGGTGGGAAAATATGCATGTGTTTTTAATTATCTATTTGATGACACACTCTGTAATGAGATTACACTCTTGTGGGATTTTCTCGATAATATCTTATTTATTATTGTGTGAAGTGAAAACACTCACATTCATCATTGAAAATCCCATTTTCGATTAATCAAGTTACTGGAAGTCTCTTGTTTGTGGCACTGCAGCTTTTATGTATCTGTGGCCTTTCATAAACACCATCTCCCACAAGTGTGACACATAAAACGTTAGCGGCTTGACAGGCTGGCACCAGTTGGAGTGGAGGATGGAATTTTTTTTTTCCTCTAATCCAAGCTGTAACAATAACATTTTTATATCTTTATTTTTTAAAGCTGCAGGAAATGAAATCAGGGGGTAAAACGCCCTAATTTCTGCGGCTCTCTTTTGTTTCAGTATAAATCAAAAGACTAATTAGATAGATAGATAGATAGATAGATAGATAGATAGATAGATAGATAGATAGATAGATAGATAGATAGATAGATAGATAGATAGATAGATAGATAGATAGATAGATAGATAGATAGATAGATAGATAGATAGATAGATAGATAGATAGATAGATAGATAGATAGATAGATAGACTTTATTGATCCCAAACTGGGAAATTGTCGTGCAGCAGCAGCATGACCAACAGTAAAATATAGAATATAGGAATAAAATACAAGAGAAAACACACCATACAGAATAAATTAGAAGTATAAAGAAAGAACAGGCAGAAATCTGGTTAAACAGGATCAAACTGTAAGGTCTGGTCATCAATAAACAGTGATGTGCAAAGTAAAATATAATTTTTTCTGTAAGATGGAGGTGCATAAACCATACTCATATGTATAATCTAGATAGACAGACAGACAGACAGACAGACAGACAGACAGACAGACAGACAGACAGATAGATAGATAGATAGATAGATAGATAGATAGATAGATAGATAGATAGATAGATAGATAGATAGATAGATAGATAGATAGATAGATAGATAGATAGATAGATAGGAAATATGTAAAATATTCTAGTAAGTTTTTGAAAATTACCAAATAACAATTGAAACTTCCAAATTTTTTGCTGTTGACATCCAACCCTTGGCCTACCTAATGTGCCGAACTTCATTTAATACAGTATTATATTAGTAATGAATCACACAGTTTGTGATGCGAAGGACAGACCATGTATAATCTTAAAAGAATCATCCATCTTTGTTGTAGTATTAACCTTGAAGCTGCTTGTAGCTTTATGACACATTCATGGTACGTTTCAGTTAAATGGAGTTAAGTGGTCTCATGTTTTTTTTAGAATTTTTTTAATGACTTCTTTTATTTCTTTTCGGTTTTGTGACTATTTTTTCAATGAATTAGCCATCTCATTGCACGAGTCAAGTATATTCTTCACACCACATCTCAGAAACTCACCTACTGCATTTCCTTCTACTAAGAGGCAGATGAACACAGGGTCAGGCATCTTTCTGCCTCCCACCTCCTTCTGCCACCCCCTAACGTTTATGGACTTAAACTGTACCTGCGAATAAGCATATGCCTGAGTGTTTCAAAGCACTGAAACAAACAATAAATCGGCCAAAAGTGATTTAAAGAGTTTTTATTCTTCTACTGCATTACACCTTTTATCTATTATCATTTTATCCAAAACAGTAGGGGAATATTTTCATTATGCTATTAATACTTTTTATCTTTCAGAGCTGTACAGTTTATGCTATGCAGTGTAGTGTGCTGATGCATAACATGATACAACAATACATTTTTTCTGTGATTTTTTTGTTGTTGAAATATGTACATATTTGTATGTGGGGATTCCCATGTGCCATTATTTGATGCTACCCTGTGAAGACCACTTACAGCTACAGGGTGCATTCTCAGCTCCACAGGTAACCTACGATGCACATCTGTGTCAGGGAGGAGGTGAAAGGCATTGTGTGGCTGTGGGAAGCAGTAAATGGAATCCACCTTTAATTACACTGGAGAAATAGTTTGAATAGTACAACTATAATTACAACTACTGAGTTCTCCTGTTTAATAGTGCACTGTCAGATAAGATAAGAAAAGATAAGAGAAGAAAGGATAAGAAAAGATAAGACAAGATAAGATAAGAAAGGATAAGAAAAGATAAGACAAGATAAGATAAGACAAGATGGGATAAGAAAAGATAAGGTAAGAAAGGATAAGAAAAGATAAGATAAGATAAGAAAAGATGAGATAAGACAAGGTAAGATAGGATAAGATAAGATAAGATAAGATAAGATAAGATAAGATAAGATAAGATAAGATAAGACAAGATAAGATAGAATAAGAAAAGATAAGACAAGATGGGATAAGAAAAGATAAGATAAGAAAGGATAAGAAAAGATAAGACAAGATAAGATAAGAAAAGATGAGATAAGACAAGGTAAGATAGGATAAGATAAGATAAGATAAGATAAGATAAGATAAGATAAGACAAGATAAGATAAGATAAGATAGAATAAGAAAAGATAAGACAAGATAACATAAGATAAGATAAGATAAGATAAGATAAGATAAGATAAGATAAGATAAGATAAGAAAGGATAAGATAGGATAAGAAAAGATAAGATAGGATAAGATAAGACAAGATAAGACAAGATAAGAAATTACTTTATTTATCCCACCATGGGGAAATTTCACAGTTAACAGCAGCAACATACAACAAGCAAGTGAAGAGAAACGACAGGTAGAAAAACTGCAAATGAGTGAAAATTCTAATATAAAGAGGGGAAAAAATCATGTAAAAAAATGTAATATTTTATTCATATGTATATCAATTTTGTATTAAACCTTATTTACATATTTACATTGCAGTTGCACATAACCGGAGATGTCAACCTGAATTCTGTGCCTTGTCAACTGAAACCCACTGTAAGCCTGTCGCCTGCATTTCCTCCCTGATGCAGATGTGGATCACAGAGGGCTGTGTACCCTACATTAGAGTAGAGCGTTACCTGTTGTGTTAGAAAAGTAGGCTACTCCTGCCGTGAAACACTATAAATTATGGAAGAGCCCAATAGCACAGGAGATGGCGTCTGACAGTATATCATATGCAATCTATTGCATACATAGGAGATTATTTAGATTTATAACATGATCATAAATACATAATACTAAAATATAATATTCGTCCCCCTCATTTAGAATGGGCATGGCTCCACAGTTAAAGGGAAGTGATCATAGCTGACACTCCTTCACAGAAATAAGAGATTGGTTTTGTCATGTGCAAAGTGTTACATCTATTGTTACCAGTGTTGTGTAAATGATGAACAAAATGTTTTTCGGTGAATTTATACTGCAAATATTTTCTGGCAGAGGATTGCAGTGTAGAAGGGAGAGAGGAAGTGAGAGTGACTGTCAGTAACAAACATCACTGAACATTAGAATAGTTGAATAAATATGCAGTATCGTATTGCTATAAAGTGGGAGATAAATGAGCTATAAAATGTATTTTAGCCAAAGTTGCCACACATTTATCATATTAAATTCAACCAGACTGGATGGATCCATTCTTCTAAAGCAGAGGTGTCAAACTCATTTTAGCTCAGGGGCCACATTCACCCCAATATGATCTGAAGTGGGCCGGACCAGTAAAATAATACCCGTGAAAAAAGAAAAATTACATTATGATAATGTTTACATCTACAACGTTTCCTTAAAAATCTGAATAGTGTGAACAACTTGAAACAGGGGTGTCAAACTCATTTTATTTCAGGGGCCACATTCAGCTAAATTTTATCTGAAGTGGGCTGAACCAGTAAAATAATAACATGATAATGTATAAATAATGTCAGCTCGAGACTTTTCTCTGTTTTAGAGCGAAAAAAGTACATTTACACTATGAAAAGGTTTTCATCTACAAACTATCCTTTCAAAAGATGTGAATAACATGAACAAACTGAAAAAATAAGTGTAATTTTAACAATATTCTGCATCAGTTTATCGTTTACAAATTTACATTATAAGTTACAGATCACAGTGGATCTGCAAACACACAAAACATTTAATAACAGACAGAAAATTGTTAAAATTGTACTTACTTCTCTTAAGACATTTCAGGTTGTTCATATTTGTTCAGGTTATTCACATTTTTTGTGACATTATACTTTGTTTTAGTGTAAATACATGAAAATATTTACATTTACAAAGAGAAAAATTTGGAGTTGTCATTATTTCTATAATATTATGATAGTATTTTACAGGTCTGACCCACTTGAGATTGAATTGGTCTGAATGTGGAACCTGAACTAAAAGGACTGTTAATATCTTAGTGTAATTTTTGCGTTACACAAATTGATCCCAAGGGCCGGACTGGACCCTTTGGCGGGTCGGATTTGGCCCCCGGGCCCCATGTTTGACACCTGTGTTCTAAAGTAACATCCTTCATTTTGCGCAAGGTCATAATAATGAACACATCTCACTCAGATCGGAGAAAACACTGGGGTTATGGTCACATCTATAACATCACAGCTGTAATATTTGCATTTTTTGTAAGAACATGAAGCGGAATTATCCATAGAAAGAGAAAAACACTGTGATTATGAGCAGGTAAGTTTGCAGTGTAGCCTATGTGATGGATGGATGGATGGATGGATGGTCTGTGTGTGATTTGCTTTGTGAGTCTGTGGATAATAACAGTGAGAATGAACAGGAACTATTTTTGATGGGTGCCAGTGGACAGAGGTGTTAATAAACTGCAGCTCTCAACAGATAAGTGTGTGAACAAGCATGCATATGCACAAAACCAAATGCACATTTCCCAGCAGCACCTGTCTCATGAGGACTGGAGGAGACCAGTTCAGATAAAGTTGGGTCATGATGGAGCTCCATAGACACATGTAATATCACTGGGTTTCTGCGGGTCATTAAAAAGCATTAAGTCATTAAATAGATTTTGTGAAAATTAAGGCCTTAAAATGCATTAAAAAGCATTAAATTCTATGTCCAGAGGCATTAAAAATTTAATACATTTGATGGAAAAAAAGCATTGTTATTCATGATTTATTTTGATTACATAAACATTTAATAATTTTGATCGGAAGTCTAGTGTGATGATTGACAGGCGGAACCCTTTAATTGGTTATTGTTTATGGCTGATACACGGTCACAGCACTGGATGATCAGAATGCAACGTGCTGTGAGCGTGTTCACACCATGGCAAAAGAGCGGAGGGAGTATTAGAAAATGTCGGAAAAATGGGAAAATGTAAGTTTCAGCAGAAGTGATTGGAGGAGGAACTATTCAGAACCTGTTTTTTTTTTTTTTTTTTACCTTTATTTACCCAGGCAAGCAATTAAGAACAGATTCTTATTTAAAAATGCAGCCTGATCAAAGAGCAATGGCTCTGTGAGGGGTAGGGGGTGAGGGGGCTAAAAGTAAAAACAAGGTTAAACAATTACAAAAACAAACAGTTAATAAATAAGTACACATTACAACAATAACAGTGAGACATGTAAAAGACAAATACTCAACAGGTGCAACAGTCAACTAAAATTTGTTCCAGGTTTTGCTTAAAAACAGTGAGAGATGTGAGGACAGTGAGTCTGAGGGTGTTTTGTAGAGTGTTCCAGTCGTTAGCTGCAGCAAATTAGAAGGTGCTGCAACCGAAGGCAGTGTGGGCTTTGGGGATAGAGAGTTTGATGAGATTACTGGACCTAAGACTGAGTGCAGAATAGGAGAGGTGCAGAGGGAGGAGAGGTAAAGAGGTGTTTTTCTGAGTAAGGTTTTGTAAATGAGCTGGAGCCTGTGGTGGAGCCGTCTGGTGAGGAGGGAGGTCCAGTCAACAAGGTTATACAGGTCACAGTGGTGAGTTGAGAAAGGAGCACCTGTGGCGAAACAAATGGTAGAATGGTGGAGAGGGTCAAGTCTGCTGAGGGTGGAATGAGAAGCCATGGTGATGGTGTCACCATAATCAAATATGGGCAGGATGGTCATTTAACAAGTGTGCGTTAGGCTGAACGGGTGAAGGAGGTATTATTCCTGTACAGAAAGCTCAAGCGAGCTTTGACTTTGGACTGCAGGTGCTTAATGTGGGTGGTGAAGGAAAGGGATGAGTCCAACCAGAGACTAAGGTATTTATAGCAGGTCACAAACTCCAGTTCAGAGCTGTCAGCACAGAGGATTTTAGGGGCAGTGATGAAATCATGTTTCCTGTCAAAAATAATGCATTTGGTTTTCTTGGTGTCGAGGGAAAGATGAAGGCTATGAAAATACTGCTGGATAGAACTGAGACTGAGTTGTAGTGTGGATGCCGCAGAGTGGAGGAAGGGGCCCTCTGAGTATAAGATGGTATCATCAGCATATAGGTGTATCTTGGAGTTCTTGGCCACATCGTTAATGTAGATGGAGAACAGAGTTGGGACCAGGATGGAGCCTTGGGGCACCCCTTTAGTGATCATGAGAGGGTCAGACAAGATGTTTTCAGTCTTCACTCGCTGAACTCAGTTGTTTAGATAGCTGGCGAACCAGTTGCAGGTGTGTGATGACAGACCGATGCTGGTGAGCATCTGCAGGAGGATGGAATGGTTGACAGAATCGAAGGCCTTAGATAAATCGATGAAGGCAGCAATGCAGATTTGCTTGGAATCCAAGGAAGTAACAATGTCATCCAAAACCTTCAGAGTAGCTGTGGTGCACCATTGGCCTAGCTGGAACCCAGACTGCAGGTTGGACAGAATATTGTTTGAAGCCATGAAGTGGCTAAGCTGTCTATGAACCAGTTTTTCTAGGACCTTAGCCAGACACTGCAGAATGGAGATAGGTCTGTAGCAGTTGGGGTCAGAGCCTGAGCCACCTTTAAAGAGTGGAAAGACCAGTGCGGATTTCCAGTCTGTAGGAAAGACAGACTGGAAAGCCTGTTGATGGTGAACTGTCATAAAACTATATATAAAAGTGTATCTGCAGTTGGATATGGACATTAAATTTGTTTAAAGTGGCATTAAAAAGCATTAAATTAGATTTGCTGATACCTGCAGAAACCCTGTATAAGGTACACAGTACTGGGTGGGATCCTATTGAATGTGTTTTTTCTCTATATATTATGTTTCAATGTGTTTACAGTGCATTTTGCTACAAGTGTATTTTTTTTCCTTGTATAAAATAATTAATAGTTCCATGGAACAGTATGATTGAGTATTGAATGTGGCATTCACATAAAACTCATTCCTGAATGAACACAGCAGTCAAAACACTTGAAATACTTATCAGTCCCATGTGGCAAAGTGGTGAAAAGTCAACATTTGTCAAAAAACGTGACAAAATCATCAGGGGCTTGTTTTGTTCAAATGTTAGTCACAAAAATCTGGCAAAATATGTAATAAAGAAATGTGATAAACAGCAACAAAACCCCCATTTTGTCAAGAACCATTGACATACACATTAAAACCATCTGCTGTTGAAAAACAACACAGAAAAAACAATGTCATAAATTAAGATATTCAGAATAATGAAAAGTAATGTGAATGATTTCTAAAGCTGTACATGAGTGCAGAACAGATGTAATCTGTAAGTCCACAGATATACAAAAACAGAGTGAGGGTTTGTCTCCAAAAAGGAAGATTGTTTTGTCAAATACAATAAAATCTCATTTTCAAGCATGGGATAAAATAGAGCAGAGAGTCTAAGAAGTAACTCCTGCAGTGAAAAACTATATTGCCAATTCTCTACCATTCCAGTGTCATCATATTTCACAAACTTAATCTATGAAAAATACTGCTATAGAATGAGATTTGAGACCCAGTCTTATAAACAACATGGCATGCAACAAAATAAAATGAATAGATGTTTTTCTGTAGCCATATATTATACTGTATATGGTTGTGTAACACAGCCTCCATAACATCAATATCAAGAATAAAAATCAGCAACCAAACAGTGAATTTACACTTCACTCACATAGTTCTCACTTAGTTTATTTTAGTGCATTTTGTTTCTCTTAAACTAAACCAACTGCAGAAAAGCCAGTTTGTTTTCCCAGTGTATGAAATGGCTGAAAAAGTTAACATTACATAAATACCAATAATGCACTTTTACTCTACTTTACTTTATTTCTGTGTTGTTGTGTGGACACATAAGGGTGCTGCATCATACATTAAATTAGTGATACATTTTAAATAGATGCTGCCAAGTAATGAATTTTAAGGCTGTAACTATGTTCAGATTTCCACCTATTTAAGCTTTAATGGCAACTAAATAAATAATGTAAAGCTAGAGTATCATCAGTTTTATTGCATCTTCATTGCAAATTTGGTCTTGAATATCATTTAGTTGTGTAAAATGAAATGTATGTTGTTTGTACGGTCAACAATCTCTAAGTGTGAAGTAAATAAAACTGCAGAAAATTGCATTATTATATTTTGTGCAGAAGCTTAAACTGAGAACCCTTCCCAAACTGTAATTCATTCACAGACAGGGGCTTATAGGGAAACACCTCTTGTCCCTAAACAGATTGTACACCATCTGTCAAGCACGTTACAACAGAGACGCACAGCTGAGCAGATGAAACATACTTTTTCTGGAAATGGTACAGGCCCTAATTGAGCTAAAAGGTTAAGTGTTCATATGCTAGCGATAGAGTGTGTGTCCATCAGTGTGTGGTGGATTCAGTGGACAATGTCACATTGTGTGAGTGAACTCAGCTTTAAACATTCAAATGTCAATTGATTATTCAAACACTAAACCTGACCTGCGTTGTGCGTGTTGAAGATGGTTTAGACGGATGTTTTCCTTAGTTTACTTGAAAATTGCGATCATTTGTGAGGATAAATTTAGCTGCAAGGGCAAAAAATGTCTTTTACTGTGAAATGTGTTAAAGGTTTATTATACTTAATAAGTACCATTGGTTTTTATCTTGGAAAATTAAAAGAAATATCCAAAATTACTATATTACTATATTACATGCTGTTTAATTTGAGTGTCAGGTTGTGTATTTCACATCTAACCCTTCAGTGGTGTTCTATCTAACCTAATTCACCTTTTATTATTGATATATAATAGAACAGCATCAGTACTATACAAAAATACACTCCAACAGTGCCTTGCATCAGAGACAGGTATCTCACGTAGCAAGAATGAATATCATTTAGAAAAAAACCCACAAGCATTTTCATAATAAAATGACAAAAACAAATGTTAATAAAATACATTATAGTCACTAAAACTATTCCTTATTTGTACAAACAATCCATCCTGCTTTCTTTCTTTCTTCAGAGAGAGTTCAGTTACTCTGCTGTACAGGTGATCTTTGCGTATCAGTCCAGCTCAGTCTAATCTAGATGCTCTTTGACCATTCAATCAAATGACTTGAACATGCAGATGTTATTGTACACCAGCTAGATGGATTTTTCCCCAACGTCTAGTGTTGATGATGGGAAAGTCGGACCACTGTGTTGAATTTTCTCCATCACATCCCAAAGATTCTCACTGAGGTTCAAGTCTGAACTCTGTAGAGGCCACTCCATATGTGAAAATGTCTCATGTCCCCTGAACCACTCTCACAATTTCAGTCTAATAAATCCTGACACCGTCCAATCTTTTTGGTCTTCATCAAACTGATGGTTTTTAAACAAATGAGAAATGAGAAGCTATTCACTGTATCAGTTCGAGTTAAAGAGTTTTGTAGCTCTAAGTGATGTAGTTCTCGAGACTGGTCTTAGTCTTGAGACCAATTTTTTGTGGTGTCTCTCTTTTCACGGACTCAGCGCATTTGGTCTCGGTCTTGTCTTGGTCTTGGACATAGTGGTCTCAGTGGGATTTGTACAAAAACCGCATCATCACAGAATAGAATTATTACTTATTATGCGCCCTCTTCTATAGTAAAAACATGTTACATTGTAGAAATTTTCTCAACAGACAATACCAGCCCTCCACAGTCCACTAGTGATGTAGTTCTTGAGACCGGTCAGTTTTTTGTGGTCTCGGCCTCGTCACAGACTCAACTCATTTGGTCTCGGCAGTGTCTTGGTCTTGATACCCTCCAGTCTCGGCAGTGTCTTGGTCTCGGTCTAGGTGGTCTTGACTACAACACTAGTAGCTCCAGTAATGATCCAGCAGAAGGATGTGAACTATTTGCTCAGTTAAATCCAAGGGAACCTTTATAGGGCCAGGCTTTGTAAGTTTTTAGTTTGTTGCCAAAAACAGGCTTTAGGTCTTTCTTAGTCTTACACAGCCAGACTTACACACCCATATACTTACCGCTGTGCCAGTGGTTGTGATAGGTCTGATACCCTCCAGGTAAAACTTCTCTGGGTTGTTTGGATTATTCTTTAAACAAATCACACTAGTTCTATGCTGAGCACAGGACACACTGACAGCACCATTGTAAAATAGTGACAGGGAGAAGTTGTTTTGGTGGAACATCTGCACATAATGAAGCACATCATGGTGTTGGAGTGACTAAACCCATACTAACAAAACCAGCACATAAAAAGATGTTTGTCAAATCTTACTAGGGATCCTTTCACAATAGTATGCAGCAGAAGGAAGGAAGTCCAATCTTCCCACTGTGTTACAATAAAGGTCACATATATTTCAGCATACAGGTGTGGAAAAAAGTTTTTGGACACAATTTCAAATATTATCATGAAATATTTGAGGAAAAATCTTTTTTGTGTTTCAAAAGATGTGGCTGCATCAGACAGATACCAACAAATGCAAATCGTTAGCCTCATAGCATAACTGCCTAAGTCATCATTTTGGCTAAATTTTGATATCTGCGTATTTTTACTTTCTTGACTCTTGATTAAAAAATGTGACTTAGGCAATTATGCTATGAGGCTAACGAAATCATTGTTTTGTTTATTGTTAACAAGAAAAAAGTAACAACTAGAAAAGCACTCGGAGCGCGCAGACCTCCGCCAAGCGCAAAAATTTCCCACATAATCGGAGATACAAATCCTACATTTATTTTTTTAAATAAAATCCGCCTTCTGGATCAGATCCGGATCAGCCTTTGAAATGTGATAGAGGACCCCATTGTCAATTCCTGAGTTGAATTTCATGAGTTTTGGTCAATAATTAAGCGAGATATTGGGAAACGAAAATTTTGGCCCCATTTACCACAATGTTAACGAAAATTTCAAAGTGATCCAGAATCCAGGATTTCTTCCAGATCACCCCCAAAAGTTAATCATTTCTTCCTTATCCCATTTCCAACAAACCCTGAAAATTTCATCAAAATCTGTCCATAACTTTTTGAGTTATGTTGCACACTAACGGACAGACAAACAAACAGACAGACAAACAAACCCTGGCAAAAACATAACCTCCTTGGCGGAGGTAAAAACAAGTTCTTGACAGGTTCAACATGTCATACCCTGGGTGTGTTTCATTATTTTACTGAAACATCCAGCTTTGACCTTGATGGAACAGTGCATGTACAGAAGGGAGCATGTGGATTTAGAGCATGACAATGACTTCAGAATGATTTTTAACGCAATATACCACAAATGCATGGGGTGTCCAACAACTTTTTTTCCACTGCTGTCGTACATCCTATAATTCAGACTAGGTTTTCCTGCTCTGTGCCTTTCAGCTCCTGCTCCTTTGTCTGGTTGAGCCTCAGTCTCCTGTCTGACGGGCAGAGAATATTGATGTTCAATTGCGTTGAACAAAGTGGTCTCCTGATGGTTGAAACTGCAGTACTGGCCCTGTTATGATTTTAGTACATTCACATAAAGTCGATTGTGTCTGTTGTCACTTGAGGATCTGAAAACGCTGAGTGTGTGTGTGTGTGTGTGTGTGTGTGAGGATTTGGACTGTATAATGTGTCATTACGCCACCAATATTGAATGTTCTGATAGAGTATTTGTGGCTCATGAAGGACAGAGCATGAGAGAAAGAGCATGATCCTCATATTCTTCTTTGTATAATCACTCCTCACCAAGGGTACACTTCAGCCTCTATCATTTTCACCTCTGTGTTTTCATAATATGCCGAGAGCACTTCACACACTGTCTGTATTCTCAGTGTTGTTGTGTTTTCTGTCATTCACAGGAAAACACAGATTCGGAGCTGATCCACCGGGATGCCAACCGTGAAGGAAAAAGAGGACAGCATCTATATTTGAATTGCTCGTCTCCTCATACACACTCCTTCATCTTCCTGCAACCTGCTCGCTAAAATCCACATTACACAAATCTCCGATACTGTATTTCACCAGAAATCCCCATTTTCTGCTGATCCTGTTTATCTCTCATCTTGACATCTCCACTTCGATGTGCCTCTACCGTTGAATTTTTGTCAAATGAGAAGGTTGGCAGTAGCTCCAGGGCACTGGTCCTCCTGAACCCTGACTTCTGACACAAACTTCACCCTCACATCACCCCTTCCCTTTCCTCTTCCTGTTTTATTCTTCCTTATCTGTGCTTGCCATGTCCAACGACAGCGGCTTCCTCAGTGTCTGGGGGGCCTCGGATTGGACAGATAGCAGTTCTTGCCCTCCTTCGGTGGGTGGAGCGACTTTTCTGATCGTGGCATACAGTGTTTTCATGGCAATTGGGTTGCTAGGCAATGCAGGCCTGGTGTTCATCATCGCTCGGCAGCAGGAGTTGCGCAACGTCACCAACATCCTCATTGCCAACCTGTCGTGCTCTGATATCCTTATGTGTGTGGTGTGTTTGCCTGTTACCGTCATATACACACTGATGGATCGCTGGGTGCTGGGAGAGGCCCTGTGCAAGGTCAGTAAAACAAACGCACACAGTCACAGCTGGGTTATCACAAAGGAGGGGAGGGGGACCCAAACACAAGATGCAATATAAGAAGACACATAGGGACAGATTAAGATTTATTAAGAAGACTGCAACAGGTCCAGAGAAGCAGGAGAAATTACACAGAATACCACAGAAAACATGAACATTTGCAAAATAACCCTGTTAAGGTTTAGCTTAGGCACAAAAAAATGAGCTGTTAAGAGGGAAAGCATATGGAAGGGCTTTTACTTTAGGATCTGTGTCTTAGTTACACACAAAAATATAAGGCTATGGTTTAATCCGTAGGTTAATGCAGTGTGCAAGATTTTTTAGTGTGAAAGCACTAGTATGTGAATTGCATACTATTTCCAAGTAATTATTACAGTTTGTGAGCTCTAGACACTTTGCCTGCATAAATAACCCATAATGCAATGCAGCCCTGACTGTAACAGGTGATGACAGAAGGCAGACTGGTAGAGGAGAGATTGGGTGGTTCTCTCAGTTGGCAAGGAAACTTTCAGGAAGCGGCATATATTTACAACCTGAACAGTGTGCCTGACTGTCTGCTGATTCTAAGCCTTCTAATTATACAAAGGTATGTTGGGCGTTAGTATAGATATTGCATTTATAGTGTGTATTTTGGGACTCTGGATGGACTGCATGTTTACTTTTGGTTTGATATTGGGCAGAAATTTGTTTCAAAACCTGAATCCATCCTGATGTCCCTCCACAAATATTTGTCGCTGTATAACGATGTGACCAGGTCCTGGTCACGTAGTCATTTTTTTTGGGTCACTAGATGTCACTAAAATCAGCACAAAGCAATTTTATACATACATCCAATTTTGATTTGAGTTTGACTTTAAAGGCGTCACATTTTGGTTTTTTTGTGTGTGTGATCTTAACTTTCACATATTAAAAAAAGGAAAGAACTAAGAGAGATACTACCCTCGTCAGTGGATTATATGCCACCACAATGGAATTATGCATTTTAAAACATTTCCCTGTGCTCTACATAAACTGTAAATGCAATGCTTGGGTCCGAATTCTTCATTAATTCAAGTCCACAGGTCCATCTTCAACCCTATTTCTGAGTAATGATACGAGAAAGGTTGTTTTGAGCGCTGGCCCTTTAAATGCAAATGAGCCACTTCACATCTCATACCCTTCAGGTTGTTGACCATGCTGCTCTGTCCCATTTCTCTCATCCTCGGAGAAATGTTTGTCGGAAGTCTTGACCTTATATGTGTAAATGTTGCGATGTAACTAGTTATAGACGCAACAGATTAAGCAGGAATTGAAACAGGTTGTAGAAATCCACTCGATTTTTGCCAAAATGAATATAAAGATAGTCTTGCAGCATCTAGGGGGTTCAAATTCAAACTTTTTGAACTATTATGCCGCGTTTCCACTACGTGGAACCAGCTCGACTCGGCTCGGCTCGACTCGACATTCCTGGAGACTGTTTCCATTACAGGATACTACTGACTTTATAATACCTGGACGTCATAGCAATGTGGCATGTTATTTCCGTGTCATCTGCTCAGGGAGTTGCTGAAAACTCGCTCGTTGCGTGTTGTCTCATCTGAATTTTTACGTCGGCCACCAAAGACTGAATCTCCTTGACTGACCATGGTGTAGTTTTGGGCTGTTATCATGTGGATTAATGTACCGCTATATTTACTGTCCGCTTCCGCATCTGTTTTTTGTAAAACGGCGGGTCACAGAGAAAATTGTCTGACCAATCTGTGGTCTGCAGTGTTATACGTCACAGTTTAGTATTGCTTGGAACCTCGGCGGAGGTGATACAAAAAAACTAGTACCGGGTACCAGATTCCAGGTCCTTTTTCGTCATGGAAACGCAAAAAGGCCGAGCCGAGCCGATACCACGCAGTGGAAACGCAGCATTAGGGTCCAAATGCACAAATAAATGAACCAAAGACTAATAAAAGTGGGTTTAGCTAAATATGACCCTTTTATGTAAAACTTCAGAATTGCCAGTTTGGTTTTTCTTCTTTGACTTGTCTAGGTGACACCCTTTGTTCAGTGCATGTCGGTGACGGTTTCCATCTTCTCCTTGGTGTTGATTGCTCTGGAGCGCCACCAGCTGATCCTCCATCCCACTGGCTGGTCTCCTGCTGCCGGACACTCCTACCTGGCTGTAGCTATAACATGGCTGGTTGCTTGCTTCATCTCTCTGCCGTTTCTGTCTTTCAACATCCTCACTAATGACCCCTTTCAGAACATCAGCCTGCCTGTCAACCCCTTCAGGTGAGGAGCAGAATCTAGTAAGTGTGGAGTAGTCAACAGAAGTATGGCCACTTCTGACTGGGTTAGATACAAACAGAGTCACAATATAGCAATAACAGTTGAGTGTGTGCGTGTGTTGTAGTGTTGTGATTATGTTTTTACAGAATAATGTGTTTTCACTCACTGCACCACTTACTCTTCTGTGGAAAAACTTGCAACAGAGCCTTAGGCTACAACATGGCTGAATAGACAAACATGTAATAGGAGATAGCTCTGCTTTTGTACGCACATATTCACTCATTCATTTTCTGAACCCCTTAATCATCTTGATTTGCAGGGCTGCTGGAGCCTATACTGATTAGATTGAATTAACTTATTATGGTGCTTGTCAGTGGAAGGTGGGAGGAAGCTGGAGAACCTGGAAAGAACCCATGCAGACACAAGGAGAACATGCAAACTCTGCACAGAAATGTTGTGATGGAACCTAGGACCTTCTTGCAATGAGGTGACAGTGTTAAGCACTGCCCCACCATGCCACCTATCCAAATATTGTTGTGCATATTTAACTGAAATAAAGTGATTTATTAGTTATTTATTACCAAAACCTCTTGAACAAGTTATAAAATTTTAAAATATCAAGATAAATATGTGTCATTGTGATTCAGTCAGGACCATATTTGCCAAAAGAAAGCTAATTTCATCAGCAGTAAATTATGTTTGGCAGTGTAGCCGTGTCCTTTCACATGCATACACATACAGCCTAAAGCAGGAAGCAGCTCGCATCAAGACCCACCCTCCCCATCAGGGAGCAGAACAGAGCAAGCATCAGTGGCAAGACATGACATTGATAAAGTCAAACACAGCATGAAAAGGAGGATGTGGAGGTGGGCAGCAAAGTATTTGCAGTGAGAGCAGGAAGGGTAGCAGGTTAAAGCAGCGGTGTTAGTCATGGTAAGCAGTTTAAAATGGCACCCTGAAGGAGATTTTCCTGATAACAGGCTGATGTGAGCTGACATTGAAATGATCTGCTGGTGATGCGTTGATGGGTTGTGGCGTGAGCTTTGACTAGTGTTACTTCAGCCTGTGGTCTGAACTAACACTATGCTCAGTTTGTGTAGATGGTCCATGAAAGGTCAGGACACTTTCTTACACTTTTCATCCAAGTAAACCTGCTCAAAAAAGGCTTCTAACTCTAGTGATAAGGTGAAGCCATTACTGAGTTGTCCGGAAGCACTAGGCAGAATAATGGTTATGTTTTCACAGTGACAAGTTAAAAAACATAAAGCACCCAGGGTCAACATGTCACAACTTTCAGTCCCAGCCAACCCTTTCACACATGACTTAGGAAAAAAAAAAAGTATGTAGTTTTTTTTAGATTGATTTTATTACTCAAAAATTAGGCTAAAGTTGAAATACATTTTGATTTTTTTTTTAATGGTTTTATTAAGAAGCTATTGTACGTATGTGGACACCCGAATGTCGCCATTTTCATGGAAATGTACTTTTTTTTGTATGAAAACAGAGAAAAATTTGTAGTTGTCATTATTGAAAGGTTATCATACACGTATTTTACTGTTCTGACCCACTTTAGATCATATTGATCTGTATGTGACCACTGAACTAGAATGATTTTAAGATCATCGATTGTTAATATCTTCAGCGTAATTTCATATGCATTTCACAAATTCATCCCATGGGCTGGATTGGACACTTTGGTGGTTTGGTTTTGGTCTGTATGTATGATACCTGTGCCTTAGACAGTTCCAGGAACTCATAGTTGTCAGTATAACCTGATGTGATTTGTGCCACAGGTGTTTCACAGTATACAGAGGGTCAGTGTATTTCACCCTTTATCAGATCCTATTTAGCTGTGATGATAAATGCTCTTCTCAATCCCCAGCCCCTGTCTTCTCTAAATCTGTCTGTTGTGTCTTGCAGGGACCATTTGATCTGTATGGAGCTGTGGCCATCAGAAAAGCATCGTCTTGCCTACACGACATCGCTGCTCCTGTTCCAGTACTGCCTGCCTCTTTTGCTGGTGCTTCTCTGCTACCTCAGGATCTTCCTTCGCCTCAGACGACGCAGGTCATTCAGATGCATTTAGTCTCATTTTCTAAATGACCAAATTTGATCACATCAAAAGCTTCTGCCATCTCTGTGCGCAGGAATGTTTTCTATTATTAGGTTAGGATATCATCTTGCATTTGAAAGCTGATTTGTTTTTGTTATCGAGTTCTAGCCTCAGGTTTGCTGTGATATTTCATTCTGAATTGTCTGACAATGGGAGTCATGCTGTGTTCTGCAGGGACATCTTGGAGCGCAGCAGGAGGACTCGAGGAGCCCAGAGGATTAACGTCATGCTGGTAGCCATTGTGGTTGCCTTCGCTTTGTGCTGGCTGCCTCTCAATGTCTTCAACACACTGTTTGACTGGCACCACCAGGCTCTCCCCGACTGCCAGCACGACGCCGTCTTCTCCGCCTGCCACTTGACCGCAATGGCGTCCACTTGCATTAATCCAGTGGTGTACGGCTTTCTCAACAGCAACTTCCAGAGGGAGCTCAAGTCCACTTTGCAGCGTTGCCAGTGTGGTAACCGGCCGGCGGAGAGCTACGAGAGTTTTCCCCTGTCCACCATGGGAAGCGAGGGCATCACTAAAGCCACTTCCCTCAACAGGATGGGATCAGTGTGTGTTCCATCACCCAGACCTGATCTCAATACAGCAATACCAGCCAAGGCTATACCAGTTAATACCTAGGAATCCTGTCTCTGAAGTGGCTGATGTGCCATTGTCCTATGAGGGAGTCGCTGAAAGCTTTACCAACATGTACAGGCCATCAGCTGTAACAGACAGATGACAAACAGTTGCTGAACATTTCTGAGCATTTCATTAGAGGACAGGGAGGTCATACTCTACTTCAGCTTTACTTCAGTTTCATCAGACAGTGAGACAACTTACTTTACTTGGGGTGAGTGTTCAAAGATAGGCACAGTTCCAGATGCTAGCTTAAGATCAGGAGCAAGGTCTTGTAAACAAGAACCTGTAATAAGCAGCAGATGAACTGCGAGCACAAATGAAGATGCTAGGAAAAGGAAAAAGGTGTAGAAGACACAGGAAATTGTGCTTGGTATCATAAATGGAGATCTATTGAACCTGTGAGAAGGTTCTGCTGTAGTCAGTGAAACACAGACAGATGACTCATTTATAGAACATGTATTTTATATGTAATCACCCAAGTGTAAATGATTCCATCATGACAGTCAACAATGTGGATAAGCATGCCTAACTGAGCATTTTAACGAAGTGGTCAAGATCCCTGGAGCTTGCTTTAAGGTATCCAGTGGATTTTTCACCAGTTGTAGTCGTATAGAAAAACGTTTTCCAGAGTGAGCCACCACTGTTTGCCTCTCTTCGGCGAGGTTGCATGTGATATATTTTGTTGCCAGTAGTTTTACATTCTTTATTCTGACTTACATTTGGCATAAATGTAAGAAATTATCAAAATGCCAGAAAAAGGCAAGAATGAAGCGGGCAGGATAACATGTATGTAAATAATAGAGATTTGAAATTCTTCCTCAAATCTTCTTTGTATACAATTTATGACGGTCGACTACATATAATTTTGGCTTTAAAGGATATATGTAATGCATAATATTATGAAACACTGAATGTAAACTTTTTTTTTTTTTTACAGTAAACCTCCACAGGTAAACTGACCTTTAACTGCTGAAGTGAGTGAGGCTCCTTAACATTAATGTATTGTATAACTCATTAACTATGGAAGGTGTCATTGTGAACCATTGATGTGCGATGAATATGACATGTTGAGCATCTAGAAACTTGAATGGATTTGTCCTTGTTTCAATGGCTGAGTTATCACTATCATGAAAATTTATGACAGATGTAATTTATAATCATGCCACTCAGCCTTACTTTCTCTGAATGGGATAAAACTGAATGTTTAATCTATAAATCCTTAGGACTCAGCATGTTTTGTAGCAGTTGGGAGATCTAGTCATCCAAAACAGGTGAAGATGTAAAAGTGGCAGAAGTGAAGAGAAGTCATTTTAAGGATACACTCCATGATAATTTATTTATTTATTTATGTATTTTGATCGAACTGATTAAAGTGATTTTTAGAAACTGAAATGAAAAGGACCTAATGGCTTCTCAAGTCCAGTTTCACGAAGGAACTTTGTGTCAAACTTTGTATTAATATTTAACATTTTTACATTTGTATTGTACAACACATTTTTACTTCATCTGATCTTTAACCATATTGAGGCTGATGAAGATTAGGTTCATCTTTTGACCTGCAGCCCTCCAGCATTAGATCACTGGAAATGAAACATTGAACTACGAGGCATCATTAAAAAACAAGAGTGTATCTTTAACAAACATATCTGACAATAATATAACATCGTACTCTTCTTAGCAGAATACTCTGTGTAGTTTGTTTGTTCTCTGTGGCCATGTCATTAAACCAGTTGTGGAAAATGTAGTCTGTGTGGTTTGGTCTAAACCCCCCCCCAGTGCATGGGGACATCTGCAAATTCTGAGACTGCCAACAGTTCAGTTCAGGTGAACGTTAGAGCCACTAATGTTAGATATAGGTGTAAGAAAACTCAGTCACAACCTGTCTGTTATTTCAATTAGCTGGTTGTCCCCCCTGAGGATGAAATTCATTGAACAGATGTAGGGATGTAAAAACCAGAGGGGGGGTTGATATCCGCCATCCCGCCCAACGAATCGCACCCTGTCATTAGCCTATAGAATATTAGGACTGAGGCTGGTATTGCTGAGACACTATATCATAACTTATTTTGGTGAAATTGTATCAAATTTCTCAATTACTGAATCTGTAATAAAGATAGAAATAATAACTCAATGCTAAGGGTCCCTTTACATAGCATGGAGATCGTTGGGTGACCACTGAGCCATCAAAAACTAGCTGGATCTCTCAACGATCTCCTAAGCCTCGAAAAAGCCATTTATGTGTAAATGTTTTGGAGATCCTTGTGTGCTTGTTGTGTCTTTTGCCCCCTACTGTAAACTGTCTGGTCAGTCGGATCAGGCGGGTGGGGGGGGGGGGGGGGGGGGGAGGGGTCACCGAGATAGTCGTACCCATTCCGTCATTAATCTCTCAACCATCTCTACCTTCGGGGTGGAAAAATTTGGCGTTCATTGAAAGATTGGTGAGAGATCATTTGGAGATTGATGAGATTGTTGAGTGTGCCTTGAGCGTTCGTTGAGAGATTGTTTTGGACCGAGTCAAAACTTTGAGGACACCATGGTGACCATAGAGATCACTGGAAGATCATTGAGAGACCATTGAGAGATCTTGGTGATCGCTGGGCACTCACTGAAAGATCGTTGAGAGACCTGGCCATTTTTTCATCACTCAACAATCTCTCAAAGATCTCTCAGTGATCGCCACCACTGTGTAAAGAGGGTTTAAATGTATGAGCCGTAACAATCCACCATTAATCAGGACCAGTGATAACCTTTCAACTACTGCTACTTCCCACTAGCTTATGTAATCATACCACAGTAGATATGCAGTCTTTGGGTTACAAAGCTGTGCAGGCTATAACATATGGCCAAGCTCATTTCTGCAGCTGCGGAAGGTCTTGACAGAGGTCTCTGGAGTATAACCAGAGCAGATGGATGTCCTCCTCAGCATAAGGCCATGGTATGGCTTCAAGGTGTAATGATGGGATGGAGGAGCTTCTTTCCAGGTAATGAATTAATAATTAACGCAATAACACAACACAATAATACAATTAACACAATAATAAATTAGAAACGAGCCATATACCAGAAGATCATTATCAGAGACGTGCAGATTCAGAGACTTAAGGTTGACTTGCAGCTGTGATTGTTTGCTTTTTTCTGTGACTTATGAATCTTATTTGTCTTCACACTACATGCTTAAGTTAACCCATAAAGACCCAGTGTTACTTACGTGGCAGTTCCAAAGTAGTTTTTTCCTCTATATTTAACATTTCTGAAGTGATTTATCTCCATTTATTATAATATTATTTTCTGCATTTTGCAGTTTTTTTAGTGGAAATAATGTATTTTCCTGTATTTCATTTACTGATTATGTAGATGTTCATAAAAGTTTAGACTAAAGTTGAGGAATATTATAACAGAAACAGAGAAAACTGAAGAAAAGGCAACTTTTTCAGTGAAGATATAAATAATTGAATGTAAAAATAAGCATCTCAATCCACTGTCATTTGTCAAATTCCATGGGTTTTTAGTGGTGAATCAATGTTGTAGAAGATGACGGTGTTTCCACGTTTACTACGGAGCCTCTGAACGTCCAGATGGGTCATATCTGATGACCATGAAAAGATGACTGTATTTTACACCAATTGTTTACACGTATCGAGAGGAAGTTATTACTCATTTTATATCAGCAGATTAGAAGCTTTTGGTTCCCAGTCGATGTTTGGGTTTTTATGGGTTAAATAACACATTGCTCTACTTGGCAAACTAAAGAAGATCATAAAATGTGGAGAAAGAAGACCCTGCCATTATTTTTTATGAAGCTACTGAATAAGCCATCCAACTACAAATGAAATAAAACACCAAAACTAAAAATCTGCAAAGGTACTAAAATATTTTCATGAAGGAAAGACAAGCTACAAGGAGTGATAATGATAAGAATGATTAAATAAGAACAAAGGCATGTTTGCAGACTTTATTTATCCCACTGTGGGGAAATGTTGCAGTTAACAGCAGCAAAAATACAAGCAAGTACAGAGAGAAAGACAGTAGAAAATCCACAAATGAGTGAAAAATGTAGAGAGAAAAATAAGAAATTTGGTATTTCTGTATTTCTATACATGTTTATAAAAACTTTGAATTAAAATTAAATATTATTTACATATTTACATTGTGGTTGGACATGGTGTGTGTGTGTGTGTGTGGGGGGGGGGTTACTGAGAACAATGTGCTAAGCATCTATGCTCATATACACACAGTATAATCACCAAAGCTCATTATTCTACATATAGACTGACATTCACACAAAACTATAATTCACCGTGAGGCGGGTAACAGTAACAATGCAAAAAGATCATATATGATACAATGAACTAAACAGAAAATAAAAGCAGCATTCAGTTTGTGAGAAGGGTTCATTTTCCTAATTTCCTGTTTTCTTATGATGATTAACTGATCAAACGATAGTCATTCAGTGTTTTGATAACACGCAAACTAGCTAAATGAGAATGAAACGGCCCGTGTCTCAGTCTGTATTCACATGCTAATGAGCCAATCATCTTAACCCTCTGTTCATTATATATACTGTATAAGCATGATTGTACCCTCTGCCATTTTAAATATGCTTAACATGTTATTGGTGCTACTTATGAGACACTGAAATGATTATCTGTGTAATAATTATCTGCATGAGGTCCTTACACACTGACACAAACTGTAGTGCACATACAGTTAATTACCACTAGCTGTAGTTGTTCATATGTTAACCCATAAAGACCCAGTGTTACTTACATGTAGGGATGGGAATAGATAAGAATTTAATAATTTCAGTTCCATTATCGATTTTGCTCATTGATGCGATTCCTTATCGATTCTCGTTGGGTGAAGGAATAAAAGAGTACAAACGGGTGTGTTTGCATTAACTGTCTTTTATATTCCCGTCTCTGCACAGAAAATATAACACATACAGTATGCACGGCTCGGCTCGGCTCCCATTGTTGTGCACCTCATTTCCTTTCCCCTACCTTTGGAAACTTGTATTTGAGGGGGTATGATGTTTGTTGTCCGCACTGGAACCGGAACTGGGCCCAGATGATGGCCTGGTGTTCACTCTGCTGCTAGATTCACAAGCGCCGCTAAGTAGTGTATCAAATATGTGACATTCCTGTAAATGAATCACATGCTGTGGACAAATGTTTGAACATATTGGAGGGATTTCACCATTTGGAAGAAATGGAAGCTTTGCAAGTGTTACAAGTGGACCTGGTGTCATCTTTTTTCTGCCTCAATGCCATGTTGGCTACGTTCTGACCAAAACAATGCAGCGTGCATGTGACGTCATCACGCATGCACAACGAAGGTGGAATAAATAAGCAGAATCGTTAAGCCGGCAGGCAAACGATTCCAAGGAATCGAGCTTCTGGGAACCGTTCACAGAAAGAACTGGTTCTCGACTCCCATCCCTTTTATGTAAGTAGGGATGGGAATCGAGAACCAGTTCAGTTCCAAAATAGTTTTTTCTCTATATTTAGTCTTTCTTGAGTTACTTATCACTATTTATTATAACATTATGCTTTGCATTTTGCATTTTTTTCAGTGGAAATCATGTATTTTCCTGTATTTAATTCACTGATCATGTAAATGTTCATAAAAGCTCAGATTAAAGTTGAGGGTTATTATATCAGAAACAGAGGAAACTGAAGAAAAAGTGACTTTTTCAGCAAAGATATCAATAATTGAATGTAAAAACAAGCATTTCCATTTATTATCATTGATCCAGCTCCATGGGTTTTACCGGTGAATCAATGTTGTTGAAGATGACGGTGTTTCCACGTTCAGTATGGAGCCTCTGAACGTTCAAATGGGTCATATCTGATGACTATGAAAAGATGACAAACTGCATTTTACACCAAATATTTACATGTATTGATAGGATTAGTGGTAGAGAAGGGTGGCACAGAAGTTATTAAACATTTTAGATCAGTGGATGCTTTTGGTTACTGGTTGGTGTTTGGGTCTTTAAGGGTTAAACTGAGACTGAAGGTAAAGCGTATAATCTCTTTGAGAAGTTTGCCTGCCTCCAGAAGAAATGGCTGCGTCACCAAGGTAGTGTGATTAAAGAAGACAGCAGCTACAAAGCACCTCTGATGTGGACATGCACACACTGCAGTTTGCTCATGTAGATCCTGGGAATTTTAATGAACAATGTGTCACTCTATTATGAAACCTATACTGTTACTCAAGAATAGTGCACAGTTGAAGTCTGCTAGCAGTCATAACATCTTTCATGTAACTGTCAGGGGAGCAGCACACAGTAGAGCTAAGGATACAAGTGAGTATTCCTGCCTGCTGCAGAGTTTGTGGACAGGGACCAGATATGAAATTTGCAGGTGACAAAGTGCTCATTGAGACCCGCGCTCTGTGGGGGGGCATGGCCGGTGAAGAATGTGTAAAGAATTGTAGTGTTGACTCTACTTTACAGCACCTTCGGCTAAGTGCTGATGTCAACAGAGCAGGCCGGCCGGGGAGAGAAGAAATTTGTTTCCTAACAGCTCACTTCTTCTTGCTCCAGCAGCTGCCACCATGTAGAGAGCAGTTAGAGGCAGACAATGAAGCAGCCTTCACAGGTGGTTCTGTGCTTTCACCCAGACAGCTGTTGGAGAGCAGCCGCTGAGTTTGGAATATGGCATCGGGATGCATTAAGATGTCATGCAGGTGGAGAAAGTGTGGCCTGTAGGCATTTATGATAAAAATGAGATGCCTGCAGGTTTTCTATTTTAGGTCAGTGTCAGTTTCTAAATTAATGTGACGCATACTTTAAGGTAGGCGTGTCATTTTAGCCCAATAGTTTTTACTTGTACTTTTTTCTGTCTGGTTTGCAGTTGCACAGTTAGCTTATCTATCTATCCATCCTTCTTGCTCCTTTTTTTTTTTCCTCTCTCTTTCTCTTCTTCTTGTTCTATCTTTTAGATCTTATTCTTGCTCTGGGAAAGTTTGTGTATTTTTAGAATGTATTGTATGTATTGAATGTATTTGGATTAAGCCGTTCAATCTGAGCAGACTTTTCTAAATCTGACATGTTTAACGGTTTTCTTCCAGTATATTATGACGTAATTCAGTGTTTTTCGACCTTGGGGTCAGGAAACCACGTGGGGGTCGCCTGAAATTTCTAGTAATTGATAAAAAATGAAAATAAAACCTTACTAATAAAAAATATAAGGCAAGTTGAGAGAGACAATCACAATACATGAAAGAAACTCTGAAGCTGAAACTGAAGCACTGTGGTTCTGTTTATCTGTCAAATATTCATTGTGGTCAGTTTCAGATGCTGCAGCTCTTCCATAATTCATAGTTTGAGTTCTTGTTTGTTCAGTATTAATTGTCAGCCTTGTAAATCCAAGCTGGACTGACTGTACATATCCTGACCAAGGAAAATAAAATTCTCACTTTGTGCAGTAATCTACACCTGGCTTTTCTGCCTCCGTCCATAATAATATACATTATGTAGCCTAAATGTTGGCTAAAATAAAAGTTTATTTGCAACATAGTATAGCAAACTATTACATGATCAAAAACCAATTAATTTTTTTCAAAAAAAGAAAGTCTCAGTTTTGAATGTCTGGGGTTGCCAGAATTTTGTGATGTTAAAATGGGGTCACGAGCCAAAATAGGTCGGGTGTAGAGACTGGAAGTACGAAATATGGACCCAAAAGCACGACCAGCAGACAAAAATACAATTAAGTTGTGTTTATTAAACACAGACAGGGAATACAGTTCACATAAAAAGGTTTTGGGGAAATCCTCAATGGATGGTCTAAGCGGATTCGTCTCGACGTCCGAATCCAAAGGAGGAAACCCACGGCCCGGGTCGGGAGCACACGAGGGGAACCCGACTAGGAGAAAACAAAGGAGCGTCAGGGGACAGACCAGGTCATACACAGGGAGACTAGCAGACAGGCAACAGTACATAGGGGAAAAGGCAGATTCACGTACCATGAATCCGGGCAAAAAGGTCGAACACGGGAGTGGCTGATCAGGCTGAAGTACAGACAGGGGGTCAGGCAAATCTCAGGAGTCGAGGAACAATCCGGGTCAGAAACAGGCAGGCAGGCAGGCAAACAAACAGGATCTGAAGAACGCTGGTAAGTAGACAGACCAAAAAGGAGGAATACGAACTGGTACAGGACAGGGGAAAACACAGGGCTTATATACACAAGAGGGAGGGAAGACAATGAGACACAGGTGGAACAAATCAGGGCGGGGACAGGTAATCAACACAGGTGAAACAATCAGGGAAGGGAAGCAAAGACACCAGACATGACACAAGAGGAGAACTTAACAAAATAAAACAGGAAATAACAGACAAGACAGACAAAACAAGCAAGAGACCGGGGACTGATATGACGATGTTTGTTGTGTTAGTCGTTTGTCCAGGACAACAGATGGAAATTAGCTTCTCTGCTAAGTCTGGTGCATGCGTCTTGTTCTTTGTAACTAATGCCAATACACACTGTCCTGTAACTAAATAAATAAATACAAATACAAATTTATTGATCAACCCATGCTGCTCACAGGTCCAGTCTTATATATCCACTGGTGGGTGGGGTGAGAAATGCATAGCTCACTGGATGAATTGCCTAAGTCTGAGAATGAATGGCTCACGTCAGAGAGATAAATCACAGATACTGACGACTTCTCTTCTACCTCCTCCAAACTGCTAAATCTGTCAATAAAAGCTCCTTCAGCCTCTCTGTTTTTGACAGCCTCCTGTGTCATAGTAACCCGCCATGAATAAGCACTTGCGTACATTTGATGAGTCAACGCAGTGTCTTGTCTGATGATGTAGTGTGATAAAAGTTGAGACTGTGTTGTTTTGCCAGACAACCATGAAATATTGGTTCTTGAATGTGTTCTCAGCTTTAATATCGGATAAGCCTGATAATGAACACATGAGCTAAAACAAAGTGACAGTGTTTTAATGTTACTGTATCCAGCTGAAGGTTAATACAAATCTTGTGTATTTGGGGAGGAATAACTAAAAGAAAAGTGATTGTTGAAGCTACATTTACATACATTTTTATTTGTGTTCATATAGTTCTGTAGTGTTTGTCACATTATTTGATTTTTATGCTGGGTCAAGTTCGACATTTAGGAAGCGACTTAGGCCCAGTTTACACGATAACACTCTCAGGTGACAATGACAAAATATTTTATCAGATGTGCCTTTCGTTTAGACGGCATCAGCATTTTAGGGGTTTGAAAACGCAAAAAAGTGAAACCACCTTCCAGAGTGGAAATCTTAAAAATGCTCCACTCTCACATCACCATCTGAAGCAGGGGTGTCAAACTCATTTTAGTTCAGGGGCCACAGTAAGCCAAATTTGATCTGAAGCCAGTGGAATAATTACATAATAATATATAAATATTGTCAATTCCAAAATTTTCTCTATGTTTTAGAGCGAAAAAAGTACAATTATGTAGGAAAATGTTTAGATCTACCAACCATCCTTTGAAACAATGTAAATAACATGAACAAACTGAAATTTCTTAAGAAAACTAAGTGCAAGTTTAACAATATTATGTCTTGGTTTATCATTTACACATATTAATTACAACTTACAGACCACAGTGGATCTACGAACACATGAAACATTTAATAACAGGCAGAATATTGATAAACTTGCACTTCTGACGTTTCAAAATGTTAATATTTGTTAGAGTTACTTGTGTTTTTGTAAAATGATAGTTTGTTGTAATGTAAATGCAGTAAAATGACATGAAAATGTTTACATCTACAAAGAGAAAAACTTGGAGTTGTGAGTATTTATAGGTTTTTATGATAGTGTTTTATTGATCTTGAGATTAAGTTGGTCTGTATGTGTATAATATCTTCAGTGTAATTTTTGCATTTCACAAATTCATCCAAGGGGCCAGACTGGACCCTTGACCACATGATTGAGACATCTGGTCTAAAGGGTTGAACACGCAAAACTGCATTTTCTCGTTGCGTAGAGTTTACATCACAGGCACGTGCCAGTACAGGAAGACAACAAGTTGGATTATTTCCTTCAGATGGACCTTTAAGTTGCCCTAGCTGCTCTAATTTACATCCAAGAGTCATTTCAGCAATTGTCACAAATGAGTAATAGAGAGTACAGAGGCACATTAACTACCTTCAGCAAATTACTGATGCACCAAAACAGCAGAGGTGAACCAGACAGCTGTGGATGAGACCTGGGAGGACTAGTCAACACTGGGACAACTTTGTTAATGGAGTAGTTGACGACCATGCATGGCATAAACAATAATAATAATATTATAATAACAGGAAGTTTCACATACTTTTGCATGTCCATTGCCTTGCAGATTTTCCTCCCAAAATGCACATCTAAACACAGAATTAGAAGTGAGAACACAACACTACTTTTGCGTTTTCGGTTCAGATCATTACCGTCTAAACATAGCCTTAGTGACAACATGTAGGATAGCAGGACTTGGTTCAGTGCAAATCTGAAAAACACAGAAAACTGTTCTAAAAAATATATTTAGAGACAAACATTACCCTGATCTTTTGCTAAATCTAACCAAAGGGACTTATTTTACTTAATTCCTAAACACCTACAGGGTGGGGAAGCAAAATTTACAATATTTTGAGGCAGGGATTGAAAGACAGTGTATGACCAATTAGTTTATTGAAAGTCATGAGAATTTATTTGCCACAAGAAAATTGACATAATAGAAAATGTTTTTATTCTATGTGTCCTCCTTCTTTCTCAATAACTGCCTTCACACGCTTCCTGAAACTTGTACAGGTGTTCCTTAAATATTCGGGTGACAACTTCTCCCATTCTTCTTTAATAGTATCTTCCAGACTTTCTCGTAATAGTTTTGCTCATAGTCATTCTCTTCTTTACATTATAAACAGTCTTTATGGACACTCCAACTATTTTTGAAATCTCCTTTGGTGTGACGAGTGCATTCAGCAAATCACACACTCTTTGACGTTTGCTTTCCTGATTACTCATATGGGCAAAAGTTTCTGAAAAGGTATGGATAATAGTGTTAGGTATGATTATGACATCAATATATGTTTGGTTTGAAAACAATTGACGTAGTGCCTGCTGAGAAAAAACAACTAAATGTTCATTGTAAATTTTGCTTCCCCACCCTGTATAGGACTCAGGATGCAATCCCCAGTGACCGGAATCCAAACTCTGCCCTTTATGAGTTCACTGTGCAGTCAAAGCAGCTCTTTTCCAATCACAGGGGGAAAATAAAATGTAAATATGTATGCTACCTCAGTATAAAATCTACCAGTGATGACATTACTCACAAAAACATAATGCAGTTACAGTCTAATTATACGAATATGAGTTCAGCTATTCACAGTAAACTGCATCAGTGACACTTTTATATTAAATTACATTTACATTTTATTTAAACTTTTTATTTATATTTTTACTTTCAAATAATTTTTGCTAATTTGTTAATCACTCGTGAAATAATGAAGTACTTTTTTTTTTTTATTACTTTTTACAGTTGCCATAATGTCAGAATCAGAACTTTTGTAGTGAAGTCCAGTGTTTTCTTAACCAAAATTATAGAAAAAATTCTCCTGCTGGGAAAAAACGTAATTAACCTTTAACTGGTAGCCAATTTAAGACATTATAGCCGATAAAGTGATGGTGATTATCATCAGCTTTCCATAGCTGTTAATCTATATGTGTCTGAAGACTTGTGAATTTAAGACTCTCATTACAAACTCATTAAAGGCATCATTACACGTCTGTACTTTCCATTATATACAATATCACTGTGCCACTACCTAATTAGCTCTATGCATAAAATGTGGGTATGTATACGTGTATGTAGTGGCACACGGTATATAATGAGATACTTGAAGCATGTGTGTCTGTCATCCTCTGTGAACACCATCTCTGCTGTATATGTATGAGGGAAATAATCCCACTCATTGATTTGTCAAGTGGCCCCTGGCTGTTCCGCTGATTGAATCCTGGCCTCTGGCTGGAAACTGGCTTCCTGTTCCATCATCATATACAGATTGAATTACCTGTCATTCTAATGAGCCTCTACTGTGTGTTGGCAGCAAAAATGTTTAAAATCCATCCGGGGGAAAAAAAAAACCTTTTACAGACTTGAATATATTAAAAGAAAACTCATTTTCCTGTACTTACAAGTTCTAACCTTAATTCAAACAGGAAAAGAATTGCTCATTGAGATTAAAAATCTATTTTGCAAGCGTGTCCTGTCCAAGAAAGCAGCAACAGGAACAGAAAATAAACAGAAGTTGATGAAATAAATTTAGTTTAAATAATAGCAGTGATGAGCATGCTCAGTAATGACAAAATGCACATTTTATCTATTTTCTGATTATTTTACCTTTTCTATGCATTTTTTTTATACATTTATATCTTTTAAATTGTTCCTTATTTAATTCATTTGACCTCAGCTTTATGACTGATAAAATACATTAGCTCTATTACTGTGAACCAGCAGTAAGCTTTATTATACACAGAACATTAGTAAGACACAGAAAACAATTTCATACACAATAGTGTCGCAGTTGGAGCCCGTTGGTACAATTCACTAAAGGCTGATGGTCAATGGGTTTAATGAGGTTAGTTACTTATCCTGACTTGATTTTACCACAGACACGCCACACAAAAATTCAGATTTCAGAATGGATTACTAACAATTAATAATAACAGAAATAAGAAAAAATGTGTCACATTAAAATTAGAAGAAAAGAGAAAAAAGAAGAGAGTAAAAGAATAGAATAGAATAGAATAGAATAGAATAGAATAGAATAGAATAGAATAGAATAGAATAGATCTTTATTGTCATTGTTACCGGAACAGTGAAAATCAGCAGCTCTGTCTCTATTTAGCAACAAGTACCTAAAGTGCAAAACAGACTGTATAATAATATCACATGAAATACTGAAAAATATTGGCAATTTACAAAAACTACAGCGATAGCATATTAAATATACAAATACCACTGAAATACTATTAATTACTACTAAAATATACAAAATGCTAAATCTATACTACAGATAAGAAATATGTATTAATCTAAAAATACACACAAAAATACACAAAGTCACATTAAAATACCCTGTGGTGTAATAAAAATGAAAAAAAAAAAAAAAAAAAAATGAAGTGAAGATCATCTGCTGAAAAACAACACGGTGTAGCATTTGCCTGTCTTCTGCTTGTCGGTGGATCCTCCTCAGGTGGAGAGATCCCACTCCGCCCGCTCATACAGAATGGCTGATAAATATCGTGTGCTGCCCGAAGCTCCACAAAGTCAGGTATTCACTCCAGCATTCAAATGGAAAATTCCAGAAAGCGTGGAGGCCTTTTTAAAACATGTTTCAGGCCTTGTGAACATTTGATATTATCACATTTTACCTTTCCACGCTCCATGCATCATTATTATGACAGGCTAATAGCAATATTTAAAAGCTGGCAGTGACTGGGGATTCTTTTCTTTTCTTTTTTTTTAGTATTACTTTTCCTTTTTTTTATGTGCTAAGATGTTGACATGCATCTTTTCATACAACTTGTCTGTAACAACTGAACACCTGTGCACTATGTCCTGAAAAACAAATAAAAAAGATTTTGATTTAAAAAAAAAAAAAAAAAAAAAAAAAATGAAGCGAAGGCCAAGAGATAAGTTAACATGGAGCTTGACATTAACCCTTAGGGGTCTGAGCCTGTTTTGGCTGTTTTTGAGTCATTTTGATTTTGCCTTTAGATACTATATAAAGAAATGTTTACTATACCCATGTTTGGTATCTTTTTTTCAGCACAACTTCATCTATATCATCTGCCTATTTTTTTTTCACTTTTACCCACTATATCAACACAAAAGGCCAAAAAACACACAATAAATATAAAATCTGTTTTGAAAAATGTATATAATTTATTGCATTAATAACACAAAGATACTTAACAAACCTTTTCAAAGACTTTAAAAGTGAAAATTGTTTTCAAATATTAGGTATATAACATTAAAATTGTAATAAATTAAAACTATACTCAAATATTTGACATAAAAGCATGTCTTTACACAGGTGTTTTCTCTGGTTTTCTCCCCCCTCCCCCCACCCCTGGTCCTCCAGGTCATTCTCCCCCTTACCTGTAATGCTAATGCAGTCTGTGGATAAGAATCCGGAGTTTCAGCCAGTTTTTTCCATTTTGAAAAAGGACAAAAAAATGACAAACATATGGTAACATATACTTTTATACATAAACATATACTTTTACTCACTTTGTTTGCTGCGAGTTCAAACCATCATATCTCGGGTTGTGGTCTACGTGACCGACTTCCGATGCTACGACGTGTTGAAAATGCCATGTGATTCAGTCAGGGGGCTGTGACCGTGGACCCCTAAGGGCTAAACACCTGAGCAGAAGCACCCACAGATCAAACTGCAAAGACATCCCTTCTGCATGAGTGGAAGACAAAAGCACTTGGACCAAAGCTATGGTCTGATATCCCACTGGAGGACAAGAGTTCAAGTGTCCTGTCTAGCAGTGACCCACCTCATCGTCCCCACCCTCATCCCTCTGATCCCTAATTATAAAGCTTACCATGCCAGGACACTTCCCTGCAGTAGCGTGCCTCCGTATGGCAGGAAATCCCAGCGAACATGGCTCATCTGTACAAAAATCTGGACAAATACTTTGATGAGGACAGCCATTTTATTGAATGATTTGTTTTATTCTAAGCTGTGATTTGTGCAGACATGCTGTGGAAATCCCAGAGACTTAACATGTCAGCTACATGGAGATAAGATAAGATTTTGCCACCGGCTTTTGAACAGCATCCAAGCTACACACACAATGCAGCAGTACACATTTGGACACTGTATACACACTACATAGGAGGAAGGAGGAGGGTCTGCTTGCTTGCAAAACACAGCAGCCCTGAACTGCAAAGGGATTTGCTTGGCTTTTTCATGGGTGACTCACTTTGCATACATTAGCATTAGTTTGATTTATAAAAAGAATAAACAGAGAGGCGAACAGAGGAAACTAACAGCCACATGTGAGGCTCAAGGATTTTACCTCAGAAGAGGAGAATTAGACAAAGCTCAACTTGAGGAGAAGCTACAGCGACATGATAGATTTTTCATCTTTTTCTGCCTCTGCTCGTGGCCGAATTGTATTCGGGAAGTGCCATCCCTGCGTTTCCTTGGTTACCTGTGATGGTACACGCACACAGCTGCTATTTGTGACTCTTTCACACACATAGACACATTCAAACACAATGTCTTTTTGGACATTATATTGACTTCCATTCAATTCCTGGACAACCTTTAGCATAACCAAACCCTCACCTTAAAGACAACGTTTAACCCTCGTCAATAATCATTTACATATCCTTTTAGGGAGCTTAGTACACACATGTGACCGTGTAAAACCATTTACATCCCCATGATGTTAGTATTTAGACACACTCAAACACACTGAAATAAAATGTTGCGGACTAATTTTTAATGTGCAGCCATTTGAACATCTGGCGTAGCAGTGTGTTTGCCCAACACACACATCACTGCCTCTATGAGCTCAGTAAAAGCTTCTATCAAGTCCGCTGTGTAATGTACTGAGTGTGTGAACAGCCTTAATATGGAGCCCAGTGTACGATAAGCTTAACAATACAGTGAAATCCATGCTATTTGTATCTAGATTAAGCCATGAATAGTGCTAACAGACACTACAATGCTCACTTTTGTTTGAAGTATGTGTGAAAATTTGAGTGAGTAACTGCCATATGGCATGTTTGCACTCTTGCACACACTTGAACATAACAAATATTATATTGTACATACCATGGCTATGCATCACAAAAACACTACTGAGAAGTGTTTACTGAGGAATTTATTTTCTCTTTGCCAGAATGAAGAGTAAACTTGTCTCAGTCTCTCAGGATCATTTCATATTAAATTTCTTTACCAGTCAATACACGCCCTTTAATCCTAACAAGACCTGAAACTATTTCTGTGGCAGCCTCCAAGTATTTTTCTTTTCAACATATAACATTTCCTAAGTCATGTTTTACCACTTATTATAATATCATCCTCTGCATTTTGCATGTTTAGTAAAAATCAAGTTTTTACCTATATTTGATTTACTGAATGTCCATAAAAGCTCAAATTTAATTCAAAGGTTAGTGTGTCAAAATACAGAAAACGTTAAAAAAGTGACTTTTTGCTTCTTTTAACTCGCTATTGCTTCACTTTGACTTGCATTTCATAACTTGTTTTCCTTTTTTCTGACCCCTTTGTTCTGACTACTCCATCTTCAGTAACTCATTACACACACAAACACACACACCTACACACACACACACACACACACACACACACACACACACACATACATATATACACACACACTTTTTTTTTTTTTATCAACTTTTTTATTTAGTTTTCATTGTGCATCTCCTAAAGTACAATACAACAAAAAAGAAAAAATAAATAAATCACATTTTATGATACAAGATTTTGTGACACAAAAAGGTATAAGCCCCCCCACCCCCAAACCAATGGTGACACCCGCACCAGCCAAACCTGGAGCTCAAAATGCAAAAACCCCTAACAAATACAAATACATGTATATAGATGAAAATGAATATAATTTACAGATATAAACAGATCGGTGATCAGGATATTCATAGACAATTATGACACAATCACACTCATACACACAACCTTCCACCCCCTCCACACCCCATTTATATTAATGCTTTACACCGTATACAATGACTGCAATGCACACACGTCTGAACACAAGCGCACATGCAAGTACAATTCAATTACGCAGTTTGTTTTTGTGTTATTTTCTTTTGTTTATATTTTTTTTTCTCTTTTTCCCTGTTTTGTCTTGTTTGAAGTTGCTGTCTAGTTTTATCAATGGGGACATGCTCGATGTATGTTTGTCTTTGTATATAAATGTAAAAAAACAAAACAAAAAACAAAAAACTGTTAGAGAATTACATGAAAGGAAAAAAAGTGACTTTTTTCAGCAAAATATTTCATTCACTGAACATAAAAATAAACATCTACAACTACTGCTATTTGTCAGACCGTTCAGGCAGGGATTCTCCACTTTCACATACAGTAAATGGCTTCTTTGACTTTTCTCTCAAACCTCTTGTCTTTCCCGGCCAATCTTCTGACATATCCGATGATGCTGTAAAGCTGAGGAACTGCATTGTACCTGAATTATTTACACGTATTGATGGGATTATTGATTGGAAAGTTAATGAACATTTTAGATCAGTAGATGCTGTTGATTTTCAGCGGCTGTTTTGGTCGTTGAGGCTTAATTACAATGTGCTATTTGATAACTACCTGTGTGGCTCAATTTTGAAGAGTTTTCACTGTCTCTGACTACATGCCAGCAGACGTTAGTTTTCTAAAAGTATGAGAGCAAACATAAAGGCAGCTAAATTCCTCATGACAACATGCTCAGTGGTGGCACTGGCTTCATGGAGTAATTACTTGCAGTTACATAAATTTATGCAATTTGGCTTGAGATTTTATCTTGGATTCTGGAAGACAATGGTCCAGAGACACTTCAGCTAAAAACTGAAAGAAATCAGTGCACAAAATCTTAACACATAGTGATATTTACAAAATTGACTGAGATATGATTTGTATTACCACATGTGAACGAATGTGAATTTTTACATTTTTACCCGAAGGGGAGGCAAGGGGTATTGTTTTTGGTTCAGTTTGTTTGTTTTACACTCTCAGCAGCAAAACTATTGGTTAAATTCATACCAAACTGGGTTTATAGATTGCCAGTGACCAAGAATAGATCTGAATACATTTTGGGAACAGTAGGTCAAAGTTTCAGTTTTTTATAAATTTTTAAATTCTTTTTTTTTCCCCTCATTTACTTATGTAACGTGAAGGTTCATTGGTGGTTAATAGTTCATTCTTTATAAAATGAAACAGCAGGATGGAGACAGAATTCTTCTTGAACAGGTTTTTACGTTTCACATCGGCAGCTACAGCCACAACACTTCCTGACACATGCTAACATGACTGAACTAAGCAATCAGGAGCTGGCAGTACTTAGATCAGTAAATGTAAGTGATTTAAAAAGACAGATTCAACAGATTATCTTAGCTGCTTGTATACTACAAATGAGAATATTTAAATGTGTAAATGTGTAAATAATAATTCTGCAAACATAAATGTAAATAGTTAATTGGGTAAACACTGTCAATATATATTTTTAACAAATACATGAATTAACTTATTCCCTGTAATATGAATTTACTTCACTGTTAAACCTTACATTTCCTGAGCCTTCTGAGTCTTACACTTATAATGGGTGAAATTTCAAATGTCTGCAGCAGCAAAATGATTGGTTGAATTCATACCACATTGGGTTTATAGATTGCCAGTGAGCCAGAATAGATGCCATTACATTTTGGGAAAAGTTGGTCAAAGTTCCAATTTTTAGTGAATTTTTTTAATCAATTTTTTTCTCCCATTTGCGTATAATGGCCAAAATTTCACGTGTCTATAAAAACATCAATTTTGTTTCAATTTACATCAAACTCGGCACATATATAGAGGCAGTTGATATACTGACATCAGCACATGCATAGACATGATGACATCAACTGGATCGATGCCAAAGTAAGATACAATATGTGCGAGGGGTGGGTTTGTTGTGCCTAGCACCACTTGTTTGATTTTTTTTTTTTTCTTACTTTGACTTTTGACCTACAATGACCAGAATGTAATGATCTGCATTCACTGTCAGCAAAAACTCACAAAAACATCCAGGTCCATTTGTCCAAAATTATGGATGCTAGACTGTTAACAGACTAACACATGCACACGCACACACACACACACAAAACACCAGCACGTCAATTTGGATGGAAATGAACAATTACAACCTCTTGCACTGATTATAATGATATACAATACTGTGCAAAAGTCTTAGTCCACCTTAATCTTTGTTGTATTTGCAGGGTTGAAATGATTATATATATTTATTTCTCATTCTATTTTCTTCACATACAACAAGAAAATACAGGAAATATGTGACAAGACGCACAAAAAAAAGAATTAAATGGGTTCTATAGCTTAAAGTCAGTATTTAGTGTGACCCCTGACCCCATGACAAGAAGCAGCACAAACAGTTACAAACATGTGACATGTGTTGAATGAAATCTGATATAAAACACAAGAAAATTAATGCAAAAAAATCTCATATTGTCTGAACTAAAGGGTGACAGACCAAAGTGCAAAGGGAGGCGTCACATTAATTACGACCACTTTGGTTTATAGAAGCTGTTTTTTCTCCTGAAACTTTTGTTTTTAAAGCTGTACATACTTCACATATATCAGATTGGATCTTAACCCATAAAGACCCAAACAGCCACCAATGACCCATACCATCTACTGACCTAAAATGTTTAATACCTGTTGATCCACTAATGTAGTGAACGTGGAAACACCGTCATCTTCTACAATGTCAGTTGGACAGTGGATGTAAACACTTGGTTTATGCTCAGTTAATGTTATATTTTGTTGAATAAGTCATGTTTTCTTCATTTTTCTCTGTTTCTGATACTATGATTATCAACTTTAATCTGAGCTTTTATGAACATCTACATCGGGGGTGTCAAACTCATTTTAGTTCAGGGGCCACATTCAGCAAAATTTGATCTGAAGTGGGCCGGACTAGTAGAATAATAACATAATAATAAATAAATAATGACAACTCCAAACTTTTCTCTATGTTTTAGAGTGAAAAAAAGTAAAATTACATCTACAAAGTATCCTTTCAAACAATGTGAATAACATGAACAAACTGACATGTGTAATTTTAACAATATTCTGCTTCAGTTTATCATTTACACATGTACGTTATAACTTACAGATCACAGTGGATCTACAAACACACAAAACATTTAATAACAAGTAGAATATTGTTACAATTGCATGTACTTCTCTTTAGACATTTCAGGTTGTTCATATTTGTTCAGGTTATTCAGATTTTTTTTGCAAAATTATACTTTGTTTTAGACTAAATACATGAAAACATTTACAAAGAGAAAAAATTGGAGTTGTGAGTATTTATAGGTTATTAGGAGGTTGAATTGGTCTGAATGTGGAACCTGAACTAAAATGACTGTTAATATCTTAGTGTAATTTTTGCATTTCACAAACTCATTCCAGGGGCTGGACTGGACCCTTTGGTGGGCCAGATTTGGCCCCCAGGCTGCATGTTTGACACCTGTGATCTACATGATCAGTTAATTAAATATAAGAAAATACCTGATTTTCATTGAAAAAATGCTAAATACAGAGGATAATATTACAAGAAATGATGATAAATAACTTAAGAAAGGTTGAACAGAGAGAAAAAATTTGCAGCCACAAAAGTAGCACTGGGTCTTTATGGGTAATACAGTCACTGTGAAATGTATATATGTGGCTATTATAACATTACCAAACCAATAAACCTAATGTTGGCCCAGGACTTTTACACAGCACTTTATTCTGTTTATTATTAATTTCCAGAGTTGCCACAAATGTATCTATTATTATTATTATTATTATTATTATTATTATTATTATTATTATTATTATTATTATTATTATTATTATTATTATTATTATTATTATTTACTATCTTATTTATCACATCAATTGCCCTTTTTACTGAATCACATAGAAATCTATTAAATACCACCTCACACAAACTCCCAGAATGCACTGCTCTTGTCCTTTCCATTACCTCTTTGCATCCTCTTTTGGAGTAAACTAATAGTCCAAAGGGGACATTTTGAGCAGAGTTAAACTTTAGAGTACACGGCTAGAAAATTCATTTATCTGAGCAGATGCAGTTTCTCTTTTTCCACAGGCTTTAGGATTTCAAGAGCACAACTCAAGGGAAAAGATAAGAGAGCATAGACGATCGCTGGTCTCAGAAACATGTCACTGTGCCTCACCTTATTTCTAAGCTCATGGAAGCGTGCTGCTAAATAACTTTGTGTCTGTCAATGTCAGAGAAATAACTCCCACCTTCTGGCTTCATGCCCTTAGATCTTCACTAGAACCATCGTCATCTCTAGTTTCATTATTTCTCAAAGATGCTGATATTTATCAAATACATAATCTATAATTCATTGCTGTATTTCCTATAAAATAAAAGGAAGGCAAGCCGGCTAAATATTTAATCAGGAAGCTGCCTTTAGCTTATTATCCGTGCGGTAAATGAATGCATTTTTTCTCCAAACAGCTTCCCATTGTGTCTTTGTTGAAACTCATTACAGCCTGTGTGTGTGTTTTATTTAATAATAGGGGTTTGAAGGTGACAGGGATCAGCGAGAGGGAGAAACAGGTGGATTAAAAGGTGGACAACTGCTGCTTCTTAGTACCAGAGTGTATACTTAAGTCATATCAGTGAAAGAATCTGTCATCAGTCATTGGTTTTCTTCTTCCTTCAATATTAAATATTGTGTTCTAATCAGGAGTTTTTTCCCTTTGTATATGTATATATGGGTAAAGTTGTTGAACAGAAGATGCAGAAATGACAATCTAGAGGATTAATGCAGATTTGGTTTGTGCTCCTGCTTACTGTCATAGTCATCCTGGATTACTTTTGTATACTGTCACACAAACAGCGTGCACAAAACGAACATCAGCTTAAGTGTAATGTTATCCACTTGTGTAAATTATTAAGCTTAAGGTGATACCGTATATAAATAGGAGTTTGGGTTTTCACGCATATATTTAACACTGTTTTTGCACTGTATCATAACACTATATTTAACAAAGGAAAATTACTTAAAAAAAAACATTTTATGTGGAACATTTCAGATACTTTTCCTCAGGCATAAGCCTCCCTCCCACATCACAGCTCCTATAGACTCAAAGTGAGAAAAAAAACACTTTAGAAGTGAGAAGGTGAGAGAAGTAAACAAATAGATGACATGTTTGCTTTTCCTGTTTATGTTATAGTACTAGATCAGTATTGTTATATAAACCCCAGTGAGCATCATGTAACACCTTCATGGTATTCTTTTAGAGCTTCCATCTGCTGTTGTTACACTGACATCTGGTGGTCAAGGATGGTATTATTTCTGCCAGGAATGTCACTGACTTTTTCCCATTAGATTTCGCTTTTACCCAATCCATGCTCCATGTGAGCATTAAGACACCTGATAAAAGTCAAGTCATTTTTTAAATAGACTTTACAGTAAATGAGGCCAGAAAATTACAGTCAAATGCTCCTTTCTGTTGCAAACCAGCACAAGTGGTGGCTCATGTTAGTCTCGCTTGATTTGTGCTCATACAAAAAAAAAAAAAAAAGACAAAATGTAAGTGTGACAAGGCAGAATAATTTCATGGTGCTATATAAATAGTACTAACAAACAACACTTACACACAAGTAAAGACAGAGCTGTGATCATGCTGACATCCAGTACATCATATGACTTATGAGACAACAAAGCAATGTTGTAAATGTGCTTAAAAACCCATTTGAGCTTCAGTTAAGAAGGTCTTAACATGAGAGGAGCGTGTAGGCCTGAGTTAGTTTAGCTACAGGTAAAGAGCAGACGGTGGATAACCAAATAGACTCCTTATCTAAGTCTTAGTTGCACTTCTTTCCACCCCTTTTCAGGCATGTAAATGAAACTATTGTGCTGTTCTTCTAAGATTGTCTTGATTGTTGATTTTTGTGTTTTTATTCATGTTTTATTCATTCACATGTTAAATTTCATTGCATGTTCAGAATAAATCACTAAATCAAATCAATAAATATTGCTAGTTTTCCATTATTTTTATTCCTTGTGTGCATACAACCCAGTCCAACACAACTGCACCATATTTCATACCATGTTTATGGCTGTGCAGGCGTTGATAGCATAACCAGACTTTTTCCTCTACCCTTAAGCCCCAAAACAGATGTTAAATCAATGAAAAGACACCAAAGCAGCAGCCATTAACTTATTTATTATATTGAATTTACGAAAAGTAAAAGCAAACACTTGAATAAACAGTATTGTACATTTTTAGTTTGTTATCCTATGGTTTTGTGTGGTGGTTGTTTCTGAAAAGCATTCCACTGTACACAAGGCTGATGACGTTTTACAACCTTAATTTTTTTAAAAACACCCAAAAGCAGATGTGGACGCTCTGGTGCAGGCGCACCAAGAGTAAGGCGGACACAGGTGCGACATGACCCCTTCACTGCCACTGAGATGCGTGGAAATCATAAGACCCAGAGTATTACTAGTATATAGAGGGGACAAGGGGGAGAATGATACAAAAACATTATCAGCCATTTTGGATTCTTGTGGCCTCTCAGTGTTTTTCATCCAGACTCCAGAGCCTGGCCTCATGTCTTTGTGGCTGATTGTGGACATCTTCAACTGTACACATATAACTGACATGCAACGCAAAGAGGGGGCAAGTTAGACAGCTTTTTGTTTTAATCATTTATCAGTTGAATGTTGCACAAAAACAATAAAGTGTGCATTTCGACTGCTGTAAACGTGGATGATCCAATCCAATGATGGATTTTCAAAAATGAAAATCAAGGCATCTCCTGCTTTTAATAAAGTCAGCAGAGACAAAAAGCTGACAGACCTCACTCAACGTAGGATGTCATTTTTTAAGGAAAGACATTTCATTGGTAAGGACAAACAATAAGAGGTGACTTTAGTCAGTTTAACGATCTCATTAACCGCATTCACTTGCACTAAAGATGATACGTGTGCAATTCAGGCCTGATATAATACAGTGGTTATCTTTTTGCTCACTAGCACTATACACTGCTATAGTACTTAAAATCTTAGTTTCAAAGAAGCTACTCCATGTCCGAGTACAACTTAAAAAATGAAGAAAAAAAAAAAAAGCCTATAAAACGGACATCAAATAAAAACCTACGTCTTCGGTTTGGAATGGAAATTTCAACAGTAGCAAAAGAGAGAAAAAAAAAGAACATTCACGTTTATTGACATTTCATGACATTTTTACACCTTGCAGGGTTTTGTAGGCAAGAGAGCAATATGAATACTTCAATGTGGACTAAATCATAATAACGCATGGCCTGGGGTAAAAGTCCACAGTGCTAATCATCGCCCTCTGACAAACCCTGACGGCCCTCTTTATGTGAATGTTTAGGAGGGTGCTGTAACCGTCAGCTTCCAGCAGGGGAAATAAGGGGAGAAGGACGCAACACAGCTGAATGAAAAAGGAGGGATAGGGGGGAGGGGGGTAAAGCATAGGCTGACAGTGGATCAGAAGCTGAAGGGTTGATAGGGGATAATGCAGAGGTACCCGGAGATGACTGGTGCAGTATATGGAGTCTCCGACAGTATGATAAGGGAGATTTGAGGGCAGTTCTGGGGGCGATCCCTGCATGTCTGCCCCTTCTAGAAGGTCTTCCTGTGGATGGCACGTGCTCTGTCTTCTTCATATTCCCGCTTTGACACCCACATCTTTTTAAAGGTGTCCAATGATGCCAGGATGGAGCCACTGGAGGGGAGGGAGAACAGTCAGCTGACAAATCTGGTCTAATGTCAACATCGTACACAATCCTAACTGTTCGGCAAAGAAGAAGTTGAATTCTTACCCAATCCACGTGGAATAAAGCCTCTCTTGGGGAGCGGATATCTGCAAAAAGAAAAAAAACATTTCACAAAATGTCTTTCAGGCTTTGCTCCTGACTAGTACACCTAAAAAACCCCCGATGCTAATCGAAGCCTACCTTGATCTTCACGTCTTTGGGTGCAAGCTTCTTGACTTCAGTTAGTAATCTTTCCCCAAAGCCTATAAGAAATCACATGATGATTTTTGATGAGTGAATGTACAGGTAGATAGGACTTTTCTGCACAGATCGGCGGATATGTTATTTCCAGCATCAATACAATGAAAAATCACTGAACTTTTTTATTTCAATGTGACATCGGCTTTTACTCACGACATTTAACAAATCAGATGACGGACAGGATCAAAGAGTAGTAAGTATTGGATAAATAAAGATGGCAATATATATAAAATGCTGAATATTGAATTTGATACTTGGCCATGAACAATTACCAGATCCAACTATCCCTATTTTATAGACACAGAGTATGTGATAAAGACAAATTAATCACAAACTACTATTATTTTTTAAATAATCAGCACTAGGCTTTTGGATAGTAGCTTCTCAAATAAAGGAATTTAGGGGAAATAATGTTTTTTTTAAAAAAAAAAAAAAAGTAAAATCACTCCTTTCTAAATTTTTTAAGGGTTAGTGTCTGCATCTACAGATTTATTAATAAATTACTTGGAATTTGATGTTCACTAACAAGACTGATTAATTTATCTAAGTTGACTTGGCCTGTTGAACATATATCTACTTTCTAATAATTAACTTCTTTCCCTGGTATGGGTGTAGAAGCAGCTGATTAATTGGCTAAATAAATAATAATTCACTTTTTCCAAAAGTTTTGATCCAAACTTTGACTATTGTAGGTCTTACAAGTCTTACAGTTCGGCTTTCATGTCTCTGTAGTGACACCGCTTTGTCCTGCAGACACAGAACCAAAGCGGTAGTAATCTCAACTATTACTTCAAATGCCTACAAATATTACAGAAATAGCAGTGTGCTGACTCATGTTGGTTCCAACATAGTGCCTAGCATAGTATGAAGTGCTGTACAGTATCTGTGTGTGATAATACTAAAGAGAAAGTACTGGTTCAGTGTATCAATGCCTGGCCTACATTAGCTGGTTCTCTTTAGGATTTTTAGGAAGAAGGTAAATGTTGCTTTCAGATACATTTCGACTGTAGTCAACTTCATGCTGATATCTGAGCTCCAAAATGACTGTGTGGATTATTGAAATTCAGTAAATGTTTTATTCAACAAACAGCCAGTGCTAAAATTCTGCAGCAAGCACAGGGTTGGCATTTTTTTTAATCAACTAACTGTATAAACTCATTAATCCTTGCTCCTCAGTCTTGACACACACTCGGTCTTTTGGAAAAGAAGCAACGTTAGTCTGTATGACTGCCTTCACCACTCAACACCAACCTTTGATCAGTGTTGATCCTCCACACAAAACAATGGTGGAAAATAGTGTGCGTCTGAGGTCCATGTCAGACTTCTGGATAGCATAGGCCAACACTTCGTGGATGCCTGAGCTCTCATCTCCTATCAGGTCAGGCCTGAACAGCAATTCTGGAGCACGGAACCTCGCTGGACCGATCTGTAAACAAGTTCACATGACCAAATCAGTTATGAGACAGATACACTTCAAATATACCTCTGTTTGAGACACGTCTGTGTTTGACTCACATTTAAAGTGCTTCCATCAGGCAGTACATATTGTGCCTTCTCTGTTTCTAAAGTCTCATCCTTCTGGGGGTTGAGAGACAGATAACAGGCTCTCTGGAAAGGTAAAAACACACAAACCCAGAATTCATTAGAACATCCCTTGAAGGAATCTCCAGGTTCAATGCCAAACTTCCACCTCACCTCTTTAACAGTGCGAACAACCTCGAACTCTGCAGAGGTATTAAAGTTGTAGCCTTCTTTGCGCAACAGCAGACGCAGGTACCGGGATACATCTCTTCCAGCAATATCCACACGCATGATGGAGTGAGGGATAGCAAAGCCTTCATAGATGGGCACAACGTGGGTCACACCATCCCCAGAATCCAACACAACACCAGTGGTGCGGCCTGTGGCATACCTGCAGGAAACAGGACAGTGGTAACACATTTATATCTACATTAGCATCTTCCCAATTATTAACCACCGAGGTAACTCTTCATGTGCCCGTCACTGTTGTCTGTCTGGAAGTGCATTTAAGAAAGGTTATGCTGTGCTCATTAGCAAATCCAAAGGTCAAGAATGGTGTTCAGGGTCTTCAAATACTGCAGTACACCTGGAGTGAACACCTGACTGCACTAATTAGTTTAGGCAGGAAGGATTCATGTACTAATGACATTTTTAGCAACTTCCAACTACACATAAGCTTGTCACATCAGAAATGAGTGATAATTCATCTATTGGTTTGTGAAAGTTAGTTTAATAACATATCTTGAGCAGCCTTCCCTTCCTGAATGCTGCCTGACTGGATAGTTTTATTCAGGGCATATAGTTTGACTGAAATGGTGATCAGACAGCACAACATAAGAACTAACTCTGTAACCCAGCATTTAGCGATAACAGAACCACTAGAGATGCAATGATAATTAATTTACAACCATTTTGATCTTTGATTAAGTGGAATACTTTTGAAACAAAAATTTGACAGTCATTAAAGTGAATAAGCATACGACAAGCAGTGTTAACAAAAAGTCAGTCTAATTATACTGTCATTTTTTAAAAAACTGGCTGCATGTGTGCAACTTTCAGTAGTGATGTCCCAATCTGGATTTTTTGCTTTGGATCCGATCCAAATTCTTATATTATTAGTTTTGCCAATACTGACCCAATACCAATACTTTTTAAAAATGACATTTTGATTTAAATTTGGAGTTATTATTCATGGGTTATTAAACTATTATTATACTTGAGATCACATCTGGACATCCCTAACTTTCAGGGTGTGAATGCTACTAGTTGTGTGGATGAATGTCTGGAATACATGTGAGTTTTTGTTGCCGTACCTTTTTGAAGACTGCACAAAATCTAATAATTTCTTTTGAATGCAATGACAATGAACTCTAATTAATTTCTAATTTCTCAATCACAAGAAAATAATATTTCATTCTGCTAAGACTGTAAAACAGTTTACTTCTAGGCATAACTTAACATATTCTTCACCACAAACACAACTTCTGCCCTGGTTTAGTGGTTTGTCAGCAGTAATGTGACAGTGATGACACTAAAAAGTTGCAAGCATGCCATAAATGTTTTGACAAGTCTATGTCCAACAGGCTTGTGAGAAGAGAGAAGGCATCCTTACAAGCTGAGCACGGCCTGCATGGAGATGAACAGCGCAGGGACGTTGAAGGTCTCAAAGAACACCTCTGCAGCCTTCTCCCTGTTCTTGCTGGGGTTGAGAGGAGCCTCAGTCAGCAGGACAGGATGCTACAAAGGACAACCGACAGAAATGATCACAGATGCATTAATATCACATTTGAGAAATATGTCAATTTATCATCTTATAGCAGAACGGGGAGGAACAGAGCTCACCTCCTCAGAGAATGTCTGCAGTTGTTCCTTTGAATACACATACTGCCAGATCCTCTCCATGTCATTCCAATCATTCACTATGCCATGCTCCATAGGATATCGCACTGACAACAAGCCCCTGTGTTCCTAAAGGTGGATGAGGAAGAAGAAAAAGAAACATGATAAATCATTATAAAATCTAATCAAACAGCTTTAAAATCAAGTTGCCATTTCCTGCAAGCTTCTAAATTTGTACATTTATGGCTAAGACAAAGCTGCTTCTTTAAAAAACACAACTAAAATAACAGTTATATTTGTTGTTTGCCTGAGGACATGTGAGGTCTGAAACCATATTGATAAAAACTGATCTGTCAGCAGTCACTAAGATCACTATGACCGATGCGATTAAACCCTCATTCAAACCATGAAGCTGAAGTTGACAGCATCACTTTGTGACGATATCTCTCTTTGCAGCATGTGAGTAACTTAAAGGCACCCAAATGTTGATACTGTAGAGGAAACCCTGATGCCCATAATGAGCATACCACAAACAAAGACGATTTGTAGCAGGATCAAAGAGACACCTTCATTCAACTCAACTGACTCAACAGGAATAATTGAGACATCCAAATATATAAAGTCAGTAGAAACATATTCATCCTGCTGTGAGAAGTTAACAGTGTTTGGGCTTTAAGTTGCAATTTGCAGGTTTTTAGACGTGATACGATGTTTGTCTAATTCCTGCAGTAACATGATTGGTGTTTTGGACTGCTGGCTTAAAAAAACTTAACTTTAACAATTCATAGAAGAAGGACAAATGTCATTTCCTGTCATTTTCACTATTTTCTGACATTTCAAGGCAGAAAGAAGCAGTTGACTGTCAAAGGAATCCAACGTAAAAAATAATGTAAAAGCAATCAAAAATTAAAATGAACGTTATGTGCAGCTCTACAAGCAGCTGAGTTGATTTATAAAGACAGCATTATGCATAAACATGAATTTAAAAACAGCTTGAGTAATGATACTGATTTTTTACCATCTATTAGGTCTATAAGGTGTACAAGAGAAACCATATTTGGTCTGAAAATATGAAGTTATGAATTGGCAATGCAATTATGTCATTTAGAGATACATACATACTTTCACTGATGCAACAAACACCTGCACAACCACACTTATAAAGATGCAATGGAGCCACAGAGCACAATTAATATGAAATATAAAACTTACACTTAAGACAGGTACTGACTGCAATTAAACAATTCTCATCTAACTCCCAAATGCAGGACAGTACAACAAAGAGTACTGTCAGAGTTTAATGTGTGATGCATCTTCACTTCCAACATTGTGAGCAGTAAGGCTTTTACCTTGCAGTTATATTTCAGACTACACTTTGAACACTGTGCTGGGAAAAACAGCCTTTTGGTAGTATCTGCTCATATTTTAGAATGATGATAGATCACCAATACTGCCGTCCTACACACAAACACATTTTTGTGGTACCTCTGCCTTGGGTCCAATGAAGAGGTCTCCCTCCAGGGCTCCTGCCATCACGCGGACGTGCTTAGGACGTCCCACACTGTATCACACACACACAGAAACAAAGCAGTCAGACTAATAAGAGTAAAACTGCAAAGAAAGAGAAACTTAAAAATACAAAACAATACAAAATGTTAAACAAGAAAATCAAAGAAAACTTACTAGTTAGGGAAGCAATATTTGGGGATCTGGTCACCTGCAAAACCAGCCTTGATAACCCCAGAGCCCTAAAAATAAATAAGCATATGATAATTCAGCCCAGTACCTCTGGATAAAATGTGAACTAATTGCAATGTTTTAATCTGTATGATGTGTGTGTGTGTCTGTGAGAGAGGGAGGTCATGAGACAGAGCCTGGGGCCACCAGCAGTCACCAGCCCCGTGTCCACAAATTCATGCTCAGGCACCCACCCGCCTGCTAGCTTTACCACTGTGCCCTACATATCCTATTCTCAAGAACGACTTTGCTGTATATGCTTTATATTATCACTATATGTAGGCTGACACAAATATATACAGCAACAACAGAAAGCATTGATGTCAAACATGCTCATTCATGCTGTTAGTACATTTATAACAATAATGCTAGCACCCGTGTACTTAGGTACAAGCAATCAATACAAAGCTACTGCTTGTGCTACTTCTAACGGTCTGTAATCCGTTGTGTAAGTCTCTTATTATTATTGACATCTAAACATGCTATGATAGAAATTTTCCATTTAAGGTTTCTAACTACAGTACCCTTAGCATCACAGACAGCTAACATTCGGAATTTGAAAAACCTTAGCTAGCCGGTCAGAGCGCTAGCAACAGTCTTAGCTAGTACTTCAGCTGGACACATAAATCGCTGCATGCAATGATAACGGAGGCAAATATAACAGGTTTTGTAAGCGAAACTAGAATATTCGTAACAACCGAATACTACATGAGGTTTGGCCGAGCTCGACGCTCATTTTCTGTTAGCCATAACACAATAGTTAACAAAGCTAACTGTTAGCCAATGTTAACAGCCAGCGGCCTCGGCTTGGGTGTGGATGAATGACATCATCATACTTACATTATCAATCACAACCGGCTGGTTAGCTAAAATGTCATAGGACTCCATGACGGACTGGGTTCTTAATATATATTTCTATCGATCTGTATGTGTATTCCTGGCCGTTTAGTGTTTTAATCATGTAAAAGATAACGCCCTGTCACTGTGCACTATGCAGTCTCGACGCCGCCGCTCCTCTGAGCTGTAGTTTGGACCGCCTCTTTACCACAACAACGTTGCCACTGCGCTTTTGCTTTGATTGACACGTAGATCAGCCAATCATATAGGGTGTTAGGAGACACATGTGATATATGACAGGAAAATGAACCAATCATCGTTTTCAAAAGAATGGCCATGCGTTTGCAACTTGCTAGCTGTCATTAAACAGCGCCAGCATCTTTGACAAAACTGTGGTTACCCGTTGGATACCGCTTACGACTTCCGAAATGGACCCCAATTAAATGAAACTGGCTATTCATCTATTCAGTAAGCAGCGCTTACCGCACAGCAATATTTATGCATAGCTACAGCCAGAGGACAAAGGCTTGAAACTAACGCAAAATCAACAGCAAGTAAATAAAAAAAAAATACTGAGTCAAAAACAACACCAATTCGTTGCTAGTTGTCTACATATAAAAAGAAAAGCCAAAGCATTTTTTCCCATATTTTCTACAAACTCTGAATGCATCAAGAACCCACAGGGCCGGTGACCAATCGCAAAGCCGTAAAAAGTATCAGTAGGCGGGTCTTGTCTGGCTTAGACAGAAAGTCAGAAAAAACAAACACATGATCGTAATACGTGCGGACTATGGACACTGGACTGATTTAAGTCTCGTATGTGGATGTATGGTGTCGTTATTTTTTGGTTAGGAGTCCTTTTCACCTGCACACCACAGGGCTCATCTAGAAGATCAGCTAAATAGGTCAGAAAAATTGTGAGAATTACTGGTTACTTCAGCCTTTAGTCCTTTACGAGCTAAACATTAAAGTACCCATCGGTTAGCTTAAGTTACCTAACGCTAAGCTAGCATGACCGTTGTAGTTAGGGACATACTCCAGGGACATACAAATTTAATGTGACCCGGTACCTAGGAAAAGAAGAACTAGCCTTACCTTTTTTCAACACCTGGATAATACGTAATTAAGGGTATTTTATTTTATTGCGCAAGAAACCTCAGTTTGACTCCAGGTTATTAACTACTACCCTAAGTCTGATATTTAAAGCTTGTTGGAGTGTGTAGATTGTCTGTCACAGGTCACGTTTGGGGACAAATATAAGACTAAAGGGTTAAGGTTTTTATGGGAGACAAAATTAGTACCAACAGATTGGTCAGACTGCTTATGCCCGTCTTCACTTGGATGAAGTCAGTTTGAACTGTATTAGTATCATGGGAAAGAACTGTGCAAATCTTGTGTGAATGTATTTTCTCGTAGGAATCACTAACCCTGTGATATTGTATTTAATTTACCTAATTCAGGTCTTTGCTGTAGTCTGATGGATCTATGATCAGAGACCCTCCAGTACCATGGCCAGTGCTGAGGAGCAGCCTGAGAAGTAAGACCATTTCTCCTGAGTGCATATCCGACTGTTTTATTTATGTATCTTACATGAAGTGAAATAATCAAGGGAGTTAATCATACTAGAGGACATAAATCTATTAGCAGTTATGTAGGCCTGGATGTACTAGCATTGCAAACATATTTTCTATTTCATTGGGTTACAAGTTACTGTTACTTTTGTTATCTATCTATCTATCTATCTATCTATCTATCTATCTATCTATCTATCTATCTATAAAGGCTTTCAAATTAATAGATTAATAGACCAACATGTATAATAATCTCTGTGTTGAGCTGTATTTCCGATTAAAACTGTTTTTTTTTTTTTTAGGTAAATCTAAGAGGAAACCCTTTGTGTTTTGTTAGATTCAGTTAATAGCAACCAAGCTGTCTAAAAGTCAGTCATTCTCCACTTTGATTCAGAGTGAAATATCTAAACATTTATTAATAAATAATGTATTGACGTTTCAGTCATTTGTTGTCTAAAGAGTATGAAGCCTGATGACATTTGAGACATTTTGACCTTTACCTCTGGGGCCTCAACAAGGCTTGCATTTAAGAATTAGTGTAAATATCTCAGCTGAGATGGATTGCTTTGAACTTTTGTACAGCCAGCTGTGTTTCTCTCAGGTGGAATTTTAATAACTTTGTTGTTCCAACCTCCAAAAATAAGGATGCTCCCATTAGCTTCACTGAGGATGTTAACATAAGGTTATTTAATTCCTTACATGCAGACATGCTAATCTAATATCTTCTAATAAATTTATCATTATGCCTATGGTAGCATGTTCATGGAATCCTTTTCATTATCAGCTTGTTAGCTTGCTAATGTTAACAATAAGTTTGAAGTTACCATGGTAAGCACAGGCTTATACTCTAGCTGTATATTATACAAATGCAGGAAGGCATGTTTACATAATTCCTCTATGATTGCATCATATAAAGTCAGTCCAAGTATCATTTGTGATCAGGTTGGTTTTTATGTGCTCCACTCTGCTCAGGAGACTCTTACAATCAAAGGAAACTACAATCAAAATGATCCCGTTTTTGATACTTCCTTATCAATTATACAGCTGTACAACTGTTTCATACTTGAAATGACATAATGGCTATTGAGAAATGTATCTTTGTTTGCTGTAAAGTAAATGTGTCAATATGTGTGCTGCCCAGACACTGCTGGGTGTGTTTTGCCACAGAGAAGGATGACCGCAGTGCAGAGTGGGTGAGCCCATGCAGGTGTAAAGGCTGTACTAAATGGATCCACCAGACCTGTCTGCAGAGGTGGCTTGATGAGAAGCAAAAAGGAAACAATGGAGGAGCGGTCAGTTGTCCACAGTGTGGTACTGAATACCATATTGTATTTCCCAAGATGGGTAGGTGAAACTGTACAAATTCACTATGAGACAGCTAGACCCATTTTTCCCACTTTCCAATAAGCAATCTTGTCATCATGTCATTTTTCAGGTCCGTTGGCATATTTTCTGCAGCAGGTAGACAGGGCTTTGTCCAGGGCCAGTCCTTTTGCTGCTGTGGGGGTGGTGGTTGGCACTGTGTACTGGTCAGCGGTCACATATGGAGCTGTGACTGTTATGCAGGTCAGGAAGATTCACAATGAATTTAACAGAAAAAAATATAAAAACAGAGCTTCACACTTTTTTTTTTTAAACTTTTTTTTTTCTAAATATATATTCACATGTAGGTTGTTGGACATAAGAAGGGTCTGTATGTGATGGAGCGGGCTGACCCTCTATTCCTGTTAATGGGTCTTCCCACCATTCCTGTGGTGTTGGTGCTGGGCAAGATGATCCGCTGGGAAGATTATATAGTTAGAATGTGGCAGAAATATTCCTACAAGCGGAAAATCCCACCAGGTATAAACATAATCCAAATAAAATTTAAAAGAATTGTCATTTTTTAGGTTTTCAAGCATTCTTCAATAAGAATGCAGTGAATTGAAAACATATGTTGATTTAAAAAAAAAACAGCTGTTGAATATCAGTTTTAACCAAATGTGTTTATGTTGCTTCAGGTTCCAACCGCTATCTGCCCCGCATCCCAGCTGATGGTCATGGAGCTGGAGATCACCTCTCTGTGTCCCGGACTCTGTGTGGAGCTCTCATTTTCCCCTCCATCGCCAGTCTTGTGGGAAGGCTTCTGTTTGGAAGAGTGTCTTCCAACCTGCAGCGCACTATACTGGTAAACATGAGCATCCATTCTGTAGATGGAAGAAGTTTTGTTACTAAATATGGTGTGCTCTTAGATTTTTTTAGTGTAAAGAGTAGAGAAATGAAGAAGGCCAAGTTAAGCAACTGTCCATTTTTCATACTAAAACAAGGGCATGCTTCTTACAACTGTTGTGTGCATTTTCATGAAGGGACCTTTCTGTGCTCTTCTTTTCTCACAGGGCGGGATAGCGTTTGTGTTGATCAAGGGAGTTTTTAAAGTGTATTTCAAACAGCAGCAATACATCATCCAGGCAAACCGGCAGATCCTCAACTACCCAGAACAAGATGCAAACAGGCAGAGTGAAGCTGGAGGGGAGGACACAGAGGACAGTGGAAATGAGTAGCTCAGCAAATGTGGATAAAGCACAGATAAATAGAGGGGGTCACAGAGGGAGCTGCAAACGATGCTATTAAATGACAGTTCTCATAAACACAATGCAGAACACATTAAGCACTTAAACACACATTGTTCACCAATGAAGTTATGGACCCCAGTGCCCAGGTATTGACCCATAACCCCCAGCCCAAAGTGAGAAAACAATTACTTCTGAGCCTTAACCCAGTCTTTTTAAGGTCTTCCTGTTATGTGCCTTATCTGAAACAGTTTTCCCCAGCAAAACAAGCTTTATGTAGTTAATAAACTGTATGCTTAAAATATTGGATCATAATTTAAGGGTTATACAGTTGTAATGAGCTGATTCTAGTCTGCAGCAGTGCCATAATGGTTTGTAGCCCAGTAATTGGTCATAGTGGGTTATTTAACATATAAATCACGTTTATTCTATTTTTAATGTAATTGATTAAAAATAGTGTTTGTTTGCATCTTTTAGCTACTTTCCAGACATTTTAATACTTGGTTGGGCAGGATATTTTTTATGATGAGTGATTCTCCTGCAAGTTTCTCTGAGAACACTATCAGGTGACTTACTGTATTATGAACTGTGTCCATTTGTATTTGATCTTAGAACTATGTAAACACTAATGCTAACACACACCACAGATAGGCACATTAATTGCTGCACCTCTTCTTGACAGAACTTTTGATAGTTTGATCTAAGTACACACTTTTCAGGAGAGTGGCCAGAAATGTGAAATGTTCACATAGTTTGTAGAACTAGCACACACCCAGTTCAAGGATTTCACAGTTGTTTTGCACAGACTAAGCTTGTTGCACTTCATCCTGTGGTGTAAAAGGAGAGTTGCTCAGCCTTGGAGATGGATCCTGTCCAGGGCTGTGATATGCACATGGTAGCACGGGACATTAGTACACTTTTAAGGTGATATTTGTTTGGTTTAAAAAGTTTAAAAATTGCGCAACTCTAAAATAGACTTATTATTGCAGGGCCTTAATGTAAACCATTCTCTGAGCCAGACAAAACAAGGCTTTTTGTTAAGAGAAGTGTATTCTGGTGTGTGAACATGTGTGAACAAGTGAACATGCACTGTGTCTTTAATTGCACACTGTCCTTCTGCCCTGTACTCCTATGTTTCATTTTATGATTTCTCTAATAAAGTTTTTTCCTAAAACTAATGTGCCCTTTTGTCATGTCCAAACAAAAAAAGTCAAAGAACCCTAGGGATCCTGTAAATTCATTATGTGTTTAACACAAAGTATGAACTGACATAATCCCATTAATGTGGGTATTATAAATGAATAAACTGCACAGTATTTAGGTTCTCTCACAACAAAGACAAAACTGAAATGTGACAATGACCCAAACTACCTGTGTTACACCATTTTATTGTGCTGCTCTGAGACGTGCATGTCCCGCCCACTCACGTTGCTGATTGGCTTGGGTGTTTTATTTTGACGAGCTGATTGGCTAATTCCCCTGTACTGTACGTTTGAGCGGAGGCAGGAAAGAGAAAGGGAGTGAGTGCTTGTTGCCAAAAAGCATGTATTTGATTTGGGGAAAGCGTTAAATCTGAACTGTTTAGTTGATATCAGTCCACCATGAGAAGAGTCACATTGTTTGTCAACGGAACGTCCACAAATGGAAAGGTACGTAGAGCATATATGTATGTATATATGCCTAAAGGTGGAGTATAGCTGTGTTTAGCTCGTCTGCCTCCGTCTGCTGTCTTCATCCTCAGAGTGCTTCTGTTCGACTTCTACTCACATTTAGTTTGTTTGTCTTCCTGTTCAACATTCAGGGATGTGCTGTGAGTTCCTGTATGTTAACCTGTCCACGTTGTCATACAGGTGGTGGCTGTATACGGGTCTCTGGATGATCTACTGTCTGTTGCCAGTTCCAAACTGGGAATAAGGGCCTCTAGTGTTTATAATGGGAATGGAGGACTCATAGATGACATATCATTAATCAGGTAAGATCACAACATTATACAGGGTGGGGAAGCAAAATTTACAATGAACATTTAGTTGTTTTTTTTCTCAGCAGGCACTGCGTCAATTGTTTTGAAACCAAACATATATTGAGGTCATAATCATACCTAACACTATTATCCATACCTTTTCAGAAACTTTTGCCCATATGAGTAATCAGGAAAGCAAACGTCAAAGAGTGTGTGATTTGCTGAATGCACTCGTCACACCAAAGGAGATTTCAACAATAGTTGGAGTGTCCATAAAGACTGTTTATAATGGAAAGAAGAGAATGACTATGAGCAAAACTATTACGAGAAAGTCTGGAAGTGGAGGAAGCAACAAAAACGTACCAAAGCTTTTATTAAAGCTCTCAAATCCAAAATCCTAAAGGATCCAACCAAATCCATGAGAAAAATGGCAATTGAACTTGTGGTAGACAACAAGACCGTTAGAAATGCAGTAAAATATGATTTGAAGTTAAAATCTTACACAAGAACACCAAAACACTTGTTGACAACAGCAACAAATCCAACTTTAGCAATTTTTGGGAATCATGTTTATGGCCGCCTTCTAGCCCAGATCTAAACCCTCTGGATTCTGCTATTTGGGGCGTTTTAGAACATGCTACCAATAGAACATCACACAGCAATGTCGACTTTCTTAAAGATACTATTAAAGAAGAATGGGAGAAGTTGTCACCTGAATATCTGAGGAACACTTGCGCAAGTTTCAGGAAGTGTGTGAAGGCAGTTATTGAGAAAGAAGGAGGACACATAGAATGAAAACATTTTCTATATGTCAATTTTCTTGTGGCAAATACATTCTCATGACTTTCAATAAACTAATTGGTCATACACTGTCTTTCAATCCCTGCCTCAAAATATTGTAAATTTTGCTTCCCCACCCTGTACACAAAGTTTATGGTGTTGTTTCATTTAACCCTTTCATGCATAGTGGTCACTAACAGTGGACAGTTATTCTATAGCTGTTCTCTTATATATTCATGTATTTTGTTGTTTTAGTTCCATATCAGCCAAAACAGTGGACACTTATGCATCATCCTAAACACTGTAATTTGTACCATTACTGTAAATTTGCTGTTCTAGATAAACCTGATCTGCAGTAACATGTTTGAGTGTAAATTAATCGCTTCTTATTGTTATTAAACTGCAATTAAAAGTTTATTATTATTGCTATTATTATTTTGCATGATAGTTACATGAAGTGAGTAATGACTAGTATTTGAGTATGTTAAAATGTGAGAAAACAACAGATTAGCAGCATTAAAAATGTTTTTATTTCATAGTTTTCACACAATATATCAGTAAATACATGTTTCTTTGCTTCCAAAATTAAACGCATGGTATCCAGCTGAGTGGACATTTTTGGAACTGCATGAAAAATAGGTTCATAAAGAATTTTTTTTTTTTTTTTTACATGTCAAAAGAAGAATAAAAACACTCAGGAAAAAAATCTTGATTAAGGTTCTCATAATTCATGCATGAAAGGGTTAATATTTATCAACGATGTTATCTATTCCTGCAGAGATGATGATGTGCTGTACATATCTGATGGGGATTCGTTTGAAGGTAAGATTTTGTTCAATTTAACCAGATAAGTTATTAAGAAAACCTTTTAATTTACAATGACAAATGTCATGACAAAAAATACAAGGTGATTAAAAAGGAACTGAAACTAAAACAGACATTAAAGCAGCAGTATGTTAGTTATAGGATTGCAGTTGCATGTGTCTGATAAAAATGTCCATAATACTTTTCGTAAAGCATCGTATGACTTTCATCACAAATTTGTTTTCAAATCTGTAAAATCCCAGTGATAGCCTAATTATCACTAATCCATTAGTCTTTCCATGCTTATGCACCTGAATCACTTGAATGACCTTCAAAAATCCTGAAACTGGACAGTTTTATTCCAAACTCTGCATTTAAAGCAGCATATGACTCGTGGGAATGGGACTTCCATGCAGCAGCATTTTCACTGTCTCTTTGTGAGTGCTGAACCCAAATGTCACCTTTACCTCCATCTACCGACTATACTCATTTTTTAAAACAACCCTGGCGGACTATATAATTTTACGTTATGACGATCTGGCTCATTTTCTGGCAGAATCTGTGAGAAACCGATTTTGCGTCCCACAGTTCACTTCATGACAAAATTTCTGAAAAGACCCAAGTGACGTTTTGGTTTATTATGTAAACAAGTGGACTGTGTTTATGATGGAGTCATCTTTGAAGCTGTTCACCGTGAGTGAAGTGATTCAGGTGCATAAGCATGGAAAGACTAATGGATTAGTGATACTTAGGCTATCCCTCAGGTTTGACAAATTTGAAAAAGAATTTGTGATGAAAGTCATACACTGTTTTAAATGCAGAGTTTGAAATAAATTTGTCCAGTTTCAGTATTTTTGAAGCTCATTCCAGTCTTACGCTGATGATTGACCGGTGACAGATTTTACCGAGAGTGTTTTCAGTGTAAGGAGTTGTGATGACTGTGTGTTGTAGGCAGCAGATGTGATTTACAGTAGATGACACAGGGTGGACGGTGACAAACCCAGAATACAGATCAGATTCAGTGTTGTATTAAGTACCGGAATGTCACACTTGAGTAGAGGTACAGGTACCCTACCAAAAAAATTACTTTGGTATTAGTTCAGTTCACCAACTGAAATGCCACTCATGTTAAAGTCATTAAGTATGTAGTTTTTTTTTTTTATATACTTAAGTATATCAAGTAATCTACAATTAAAGGTACTCAAGTAATGAAAGTAAAAGTACAAGTAAATGTAAACAACAACCAAAGGCAGTCAGAATTTTGAATATTAGAAAGTTTATCCGGGATTTTAAAACATGATAAAGTAGTAAAAGACAAGCAGTCAAAATATTGAAAATGATTCCTACATCACACACTTGAAAAACAAGGTTTCAAAAACTGAAACAGGAGAAGGCTATTGCTGTTATTATTAACGTCAGAATTTTTAGGAAAAAAAAAAAAGAAAAGAAAACTACGGAACTTATGTGGCACCTCAAAACCCAAAGCATTTCAGTTTTTACTTTTTCCATCACCGCATGGTTTCTGCTGCAATTGAACAGTGACTCAAAAAAACCTTTAACCTGTTTATATTCAGATCCTCAGGAAGACCTTAGAGGCCCTGAAAAGTGTCAGACTCACACTGACTGGCTGACACTTAACGTTGGTGGACGTTGCTTCACCACCACAAGGTAAACATGACTGCTGTGATGTAAGCAATACTAGTTTATAGTATCATATAGAGAATCTGTTAGTTGCTATTCATATTTTGATGCCTGAGGATGATAATCAGAGACTGTATCAGTTAAGTTCATCTAACTAACAAAATATAGAGCCTTAATTGCACATTGTTGAATGCCTTCAGTTCAAATGGGTAATGTTTTGTTTTTTGTTTTTTTTTTCAGGAGCACACTAGTCAGCAAAGAGCCAGAGAGTATGTTGGCCCATATGTTCAGAGAAAAAGGTGAATATCAATCACTGATGCCTATTAGCTTTATGAGACAGTTGCTCTTTTCTCAGTTCACTTCATACTGTTATCCTCTGCCTGCTCTTTCACCCTGGCACTCTTTAGATGTTTGGGGGAACAAGCAGGACTCACAGGGAGCATTTCTAATCGATCGCAGTCCCGACTACTTTGAACCCATCCTGAATTATCTGAGACACGGACAGCTCATCATCAATGAAGGCATCAACCCTCTTGGTATAAACACACACAAACCTTTCTGCAGCAAGCCCTAGATCAAACAGTATTCTGATTTTTAGTCTGTCCTCTGCAGGGGTGCTGGAAGAGGCTCGCTTCTTTGGTATCGAGCAGCTAGCTGAGCAGTTGGAGAACCTGATAAAGGCCAGTGTTTGAACTGAATCTGTGGAGCTCACATACAGATGAATGTGATGTGTATCCATTGTGTGTAGTTAAACCTATTCATCTGCTTCACATGTTTAGTCCACTCAGCCTCCTGATGACCATTCTCCTCTGACTCGGAAGGAGTTTATTCGATTCCTTTTGGCCACAACAACTAAGTCAGAGCTGCGGTGTCAGGTACTCAGAAGACATGGCTTTAAAATAGTCATTGTTACTAAGTAAACCTGTGATACAGATTCTCACATATTCTCTGGTCTACCAGGGTTTGAATTTTAACGGTGCAGATCTCTCTCGTCTGGATCTACGCTACATCAACTTTAAGATGGCCAACCTCAGTGGAGCTAATTTGATGCATGCCAACCTCAGCGGGGCAAATCTGGAGAGAGCAGACCTGTCTATGGCTTGTCTTGATGTGAGTTCTTTTTGGTTTCTATAAACTGTGTTGAAGACTCACAGGATTATTATCAAGAGAAATGTTCAGCATTAGCCAGAAGAAACATAATTCCTTAAGCTGAACTGACAAGTACTGTGTAATTAAGATATTTAGATCTTTACTCCTGGGCTTGAATAGTGAAAAATGCAAAGCTGAAATATCTAATATTTCTTTGACACTTGTATGATGATTCTGAAAAAAGAACATTAGTAACAGTCAGTATTAAATGTATCTCAGACATCATATTCACAAACACCTGCCTAACAGTTCATCGGTTTACATGAAGCACTGGGTAGGTAAATATCAGCAATATGATACTGAAACATCACTACTCCATCAGATTAAAAGAAACGCACTTTACTTTGACATAATTGAAGGAGCTTTGGTGAGTCTAAAGCCCAGCTCAGACCAGAAAATGACAACATGATAGACATAACCCTGGCCTCTATTAGTAAAGTTCCTGTCTGCAAAGTTATGACAACCTGCAGGTTTGGACCAAAGTAGCTTGATTATCCAATCTGAAGCATTGTAAAGTATGTATATGTAGATTAGGGCTAGTGAGTTACATGCAAGAAATAATCGCATGTGAAATGGCAAAAAAAAAAACCAAAAAAACAAGTCTGTTACTAAAGTAGATAGAGAAAGATAAGCAGAGAAAACACCAACTATCAAGGTAACATTAAACCAGGTTAATGGCTAATAAAAACATGCAGTTTGTGATGTCAGATGAGCTACACTCCATAAACACTGATAAAATCCAATGGTATATGACACTGCTCCAAAAGTTGTCAAACTGGTGCCTAAAACATAATTTTTACCCTCGGCCCTCACCACAGGGTATTGTCATCAGTTCATTGTCTGTCTGTCTGTACGTCTGCCTGTCCGTATGTGCAAAAATTTTGGCGTGGACTGAAGGCCAAGGGTTTTCAAGTGCGAGCACGTTATGTTTTTTCCTATTGTCATTGCAATGTCATCAGATTCACACCAACTTGGATGAGGAGACAAACAAATCAACTTTGAACTGTGTGAATGCATATAAAGTACAATTCTGTTTAACAAATAATTGAATGATAGAATAACAGAATAAAACCTCTGTTTGTGGCAGGGAGCCAATCTGCAGGGTGTGAAGATGCTGTGCACCAATGCTGAAGGAGCTTCTCTGAGAGGCTGTAACTTTGAGGATCCTGCTGGAATCAAAGCAAATCTGGAAGGTAAACCACCAGATCATACACATATCTTTAATCTCTGATAAACTAGATGAAAATTATATTGAAATGAAATGTCTGTGTTTTCAGGAGCCAACTTGAAGGGTGTGGATATGGAGGGAAGTCAGATGACTGGTATCAATCTGAGAGTCGCAACACTGAAAAACGCCAAACTGAAGAACTGTAATCTGAGGGGAGCTACCCTGGCCGGGACGGACCTGGAGGTAAGTGCACATCCTCACATTTAAGGCTTTTTTATGTTTGCTTTACATATGTAAATAGGTATGTCTGTTTCTAACGCTGTCATGCGTCACTGCCTTCATACTTCCATGCGTCCAGTGCGTCGGAATGAGCATTTCTCAATCAATCCACCAGAGGGCACTGCTCTTAAGTAACATACTGGCCAAATACCACAAAGAAGTTTTTTTAGAAGAAGAAAGTCAATAATAACAAATATGGTAAGGACGGAGGAGGTTTTACTAATGTGGATAATAATGTTGATATTGAGAAGGGTAGTTGTCATAAATATGTCGTTAGTTTTTCACTAACTCACACAGTCGCTCTTTGAAAAGTTCCGCTATTTATGAAAATTATTCTCATCAAATCTCAACACTGCGTCCACGGTTCCCGGTGGTACTGCTCCATATTTTCCATCAGGATACGCACCTGCAAGTTCCCGAAAGATGGACAGAAATACGCACGTAATGTACGCAGATGTCAGACAGAATGCTCCATCCATCTGCACGTCTGCGTCTTTAACGTAGAGCATGAATGAGCCCTTAAAGTATACAGACATGCATTCACTTCCTGTAGATGTACTCTAACACATAATCAAACCCATTTAAATGTAATCTGAATGTGTGTTATACTCTGTTTCAGAACTGTGACTTATCTGGATGTGACCTTCAAGAGGCGAACCTTAGAGGCTCCAATGTGAAGGGAGCCATCTTTGAGGAGATGCTGACTCCTCTACACATGTCTCAGAGTGTGCGGTGAACCAGTCTTCCATTTTACACAACAATATACACTCCACTGCCTGAGGAGGACAAATGTATGCCAAACCTTATATTTCATCCATTCGTTAGACAACTTACATTTTATAGAGTATTTTGCACCCATAAATATACACATATGCCTTGTAAGAGCTGAAAAGATAAGAATTTTTGAATTTTCTTCTTGTTCGAGAGCAGCTGATGAACAAGGAAGTTGACTCCAATGTGTATCATGGTATGCTTCCAATAGGCTATTGAATGACAAAAGAACCACTGTTAATAACCACTAAAGTAGTAGAAATAGATTTTAATAAATGTAGGGAGTGCAGGGCTATTAGTATTGTTTCGCACAGCCATTATTGATGTTTCTAATTAGCTTATTCAGACAAAATTCCAAAGAAAGCTACACAAAACCGAGAAAGAAACAAAATCATTCAGCATTAAAGGAGTTTTACTGCTGATTTATGGACTAATCATATCTGAACTAATATGAACTTTAGTACCTTCAGTGTGATTAATACTCAAGCTTCATCAGCTGTAGGTTAATAAAAATGCTGTCCAGCTTCCTGTTTGGTGAAAACAGTATTTTAGGGCAAACACTGGAGTTCAGACGCTCTAATGTGACCTCCTGTTGTTCAAATGTTTTTACACTAATGAAATAACCAATTGCTAATAAAACTAATAGACATATTACGAAATAGTATGTATATTAGCCTTTAATATGACCAGATTGTAGTTGTAAGGAGAATGACTGCAGTGTTGAATAGGGCATTGACTGTACCCTACATGTACTTTATTTAGATTTCCATTGCCCTGTAAAGTAGTCTGTCTACTGTTGGGTAAACACGTCGCTCTGCTGTATATGTCACATTAATGTGAATGTATCTTTGTAGTTTGATCAGAGGGGGTTTAATGTTCTGTTATGGTTTGTCTGAACATGTTTCTCATTTGACCTGCATTAGTTACCAAGGTAATGGATGTCAGTTGTAAACCTGAGCTCTCATATGTGACCAAGGTTTACCACTTTTTTCATGGACAGTACCATTTAAAACAGGCTGTGTGAGACCTTGAAGAACATGTTTTTTTATACTGTATGTTGCCTGTGTGTCTTTGTTGAATTATGTTCGTACATGCTCCCCCTCTATTTTATTACCTCTGGTTTGACTCATAAACACAGGTGCTTATTGTAACTGCAAATTTGAGCTTGCTTCCTGTCTTGCCTAAAGTGTGATGTCAAAATTTACAGTAAAGATACTCTGAATAGCCATTCTCCATTGCCAAAGTTTCCAAGTTATTGCTATGGCAGGATTTTGCCACTGCATGTATATTTTAGGAATTCATCCTGCTGAGACTTTTTGTTTGTACAAAGTCATCACTGACTAGAAGAGTCAGAGCACTTCAACTGTTGTGACATGTGAAACTGTCTTTATACCAATGTGGTGCTAATCTTTACCTGTCAGTTTTTTCTGCTGCGCTGTGACAAGATGTTCAATAAATGTTTTTACACTTCTCACATTTGTTGTAAAGACTCTAAGTATTATTATACACTGATCAGCCATAACATTATGAACACTGACAGGTAATATGACAATTACAATGGCATCTATCAGTGGTTGGGATATAGATCAGCCAGCAACTGAAGCTCTTGAAGGGCATTTGTTGGAAGCAAAAATGGGCAACGTGAGGAACTGAGCGGCTTTGACAAGGGTCAAATTGTGACAGGTAAATGGCAACGTAGAGCATCTATAACTGTGGGTCTTGTTGGGTGTACCTGGTCTACAGGTAGGACGTGGCTGACACCCTACATAAAGGTGTCTAATGAAGGACAATGTGGTGTCAGATACCACAACACACCTGCAGAGGTCTAGTGGAGTGCAGACCTTAGGTATGAGCAGTTCTGGGCTGTGATAAGGGTACCTACCTAATATTAGGCAGTGGTTAATGTTATGCTTCCACAGATCCAGTTGTCCTCCTTAGGTTACTTTTGTTAGGCACTCACCACTGCAGACCGGTAACACCCAACAGGACCTGCAGTTCTGGAGATTCTCTGACCTCATCATTTTGGCATCACAATTTGACCCATGTCAAAGCTGCTCAGATCCTTATACTCTTTAACTTGCTGCTTTCAACAATCAGAACTGAATGTTCACATATTGTATAATACATCAACCCACTGAAAAGTACCACTTAACCTCCTGAGACCCAGCAATGCATTTTACCTTCTGTAGGGGACTAGAGTTTCATAGATTTTTTTTTTTTTTTTTAAATCAAGGCAATTATTTAATGTAAAAAAAAAAAAAGTCAAACCTTTTACTTTCCTGAGTTTCAGGTGGTTAAATAACATATTCAACCTTATTACTGCTTCACGTGTCAGTTGTCATGTTGCGGCTTATCGGTGTAGGCATATCCAGACCTACAGAATTGAGTTATACGGTATGCATTATTTTGTGTGTTTGTTGTACCTCTTCATCACAGCAGAGGGCAGTGTTGTCTTTGTGTCTGTATACAAGTTAAAGCAAGGTCCATCTGGAGTTTACCATCAGTAATGCAAATAAAGGTTCACAAATGCATGAAAGCTGTAAAAGTTTCCAGTTCCCATCTATTGTGAGAAATTACAGAGCATTTATGATGCCTGAAACAACATCTGACTTTTTCAACATGCACTGTAAATCTTCAGACTGGCTGGTTAGCCTTAGGAATAAATATTTGGTTTTGGGTCTTTTCACAGTATTTGTTGACAAGCCTTTGCATATTGTGGGCCTACAAACAGGAAAAGGAAAACTATCTGAGTCAAAAGATGTTCACTAGTTTTCAGCTGGTTTTAAGGATCTGCACAGGCTGTTGCACTGTTTCATGTCCTGGTGTGCATGAGGATGATACAGATCAGACAGAATGACCTCTATCTATGAATCTCTGGTTCAGTTTGGTCCCTCTGATGTTGATCTGACTTTGTTACAGTTTACTTTTGTGGTTTATTCAAGTACACATCCATTCTTTCTAGGAAGTAAACAGAAATATTTAAACTGCCCCAAAAAAGGTCTAGACTGAAATCAGCAGCAGAGAATTGTGACCTGTGGTGTAAACTGTTGTCAGCCTCTGCTTCTCGTTTCAGGAACCTGATTGACTCTACCTGCTATATCTGTCTGTTTGTCCTTTATTCAACCACTGCAAGATTATTGCTGTTGTGTTCTCTGTGGAGAAATGAGGCCGTGGGTGAGTCTTGATTGGTGGTTTGATGCAGAGAGGTGACTCCAGTGGACAAGTAGTGCACTTCTATAAACTGTAATCACCTTTGCACAATGCTGTACATCATGTTCCAGTTTGAAGTAGAGTCATTTCTCACAAACATTTGTAGAATACACTAACTTAAAGTGGCTTTTTTTTTTTTACTTATAGACAACATAACACTGAAATATTATCACCTATCATTATTATCTCCCTCCATACCCTGCCTCAAATACCTACCATGACACTGTCCTGTAGACCCACAGTTAGCAGGAAATGCTGCTGATGATGCTAAAAATTTTTTATATAGGAACATAATCTGCCACCAGTTGCATGTACATGCCACACGTGTAGAAATCAACTGATATCTGCTTGGATATAGGTGCTTCTATGAAACTGGTCCCTAAAAACAGGGCAGAGGGGCTAAAAATACAAACCAGGTGTAGACTAATGTTATGAAGCAAGTTTGGAAGCACTTTGTGTCTATTTTAAAATAAATATTTACTGATAGAAGAGAGACTATTTTTCAGATAAAACACATTTTTATATTATTTTAATACAAAAATCCACATGTAACTGTAAAAAGGACACGAAAATTATGCACTACAATTTTTTTGAATATATTTTTAGTCTCTCACTGGTACGTTTTGGGAATCGAAGTAATTATGCAAAGCAGAGTGTTTCACAAAAATGACCGCTGTTACAAAATCACTCGTAATTTATTTGTGTTTAAATGGGCAGTTTCCACATGTAACACATGTGGACATGATGGGTTACATGCGAAATCTAGAATGAGACTGCCGATTCATGAAAAACCTGCATGTTTGGACTAGAAAAACCACTTGGATCCTCAAATTTAACAAAGTGTCTTTATTTATAGCGGTATATAAGACCATTTACAGCCATGTTTTCCAGATCAAATGCACTGACACCTCGACAGCTTTTCATGTCCCAATTTTGGTCCTATTTTTGGCCCGAGTATTTGATTACAGATTGATTAATTTTGGGACAGCTCAGAGCAAGAATAGAATTTTTTTGCATTTATCTGAGGTCATCATTAGGTACATCCTGGGGGGAAATATGTCTAAATTTCTCTTTTATTATTGGGTCTAAAAAAGCTGGCATAGTGCCAAGTACCAAAAGGAACCCAGTTTCACAGAAGCACCCATTTCTGTTTTGGTACATTTTCTATTTTCTACATTAAATGCAGTTTTCTTGCTGCCACCTAGAACAATATCTTCCTCTTTTGTTGTCCTCAGACTATGCTTGGTGTATTTAGATGACTATAATCGGTTTGCTTACACCCTAGAATGATTGGTGTGTCCTGTTGCTTACATAAAACAAAAACCATTGCAGTCAACTTGGTGAACCTCACGGATACTCTGTAGACCACAGTACAGCCTTTGGCACAGACCCATTCACGCTGCAAACTCAGTTCTTGTCTTCATGTGAATGGACAATAGCCTGGCCATCACTATGTCCATCACAATCGAGGTTTTTGCACCTTGGAGCCAAGAGAAACGTGAAGTAAGTTTGGTTTGTCCTCTCAAGTTATGTCTTTGAAACCATAGGCATAGACCATTGTTTAATTTTCTGAAATGCTGATTTGTGTGCCTTTAAGAAGAAGCTACACTGTTGCTCATAAAGTTGGAATAAAATATCTTTACCTCCTCTTGCAAAATGATCATAATGTGATTTATTCTTTATGGATAAAGTGTAACTGGGACCCAGTATGTAATCATTACACCTGGCCAAAAGTCATTTGTGATGTGTATAAACAGGAGTAAAAAGAGGAATATGAAGATCTGTCTTTGGAGAGAAGTAGATTGAAAATGTTGTATTTAACCTGTAAAAGCCCAGTGCTAATTTGTGTCCATTCCCAAATGAATTTCTCTCTCTATCTAACTTTCCTTAAGTGATTTATCACAATTTATTTTATTATTATCCTCTGTATTTCACATTTTATCAGTGTAAATCGGGTATTTTTCTGTATTTTATTTGCTGATCATGTAGACGTTCATAAAAGCTCAGAGTAAAGTTGAGGGTATTATATCAAAAACAGAGAAAACTGAAGAAAAAGTGACTTTTTCACCAAAATCTATCAACTGAACATAAACCCAGTGTCTCCACTGTCACTGATCCAACTCCATGGGTTTTACTGGTGAATCAATGTTGTAGAAGATGATGGTGTTTCCACGTTCACTACGGAGCCTCTGAACGTCCAAATGGGTCATATCTGATGACCATGAAAAGATGACAAACTGCATTTTACATCAATTATTTACAGGTATTGATAGGATTAGTGACTCAATGGGTATGAAACAGTTTAGATCAGTAGATGGTTTTGGTCGGTGATGGACATTTGGGTCTTTATGGGTTAAAATTGTAATGTAAATTCAAACATGTATGGGTTGTAAAAAAATCGAAATCAACAGTAAGTAAAAAAAAAAAAAAAAAAAAGAGGAATGTGTGAAAACAAAATTATTACAACTTTATGGGCAATAGTGTATGTTTGACACAACGTCAATATCAAACCCTAGAAGTAAACTAAACAACAATGGTCAAGTTTTGCAACCTGCATCCATCACATGTTAAGGATTTTAATTTAACCAGTGTCAGCTGAGTTGTGGCTTGACAGCTGCCAAGCACAACACACCCCCATGCCTTACTCACTATGTGTTATAGGAAATTGGTGGGTGTATTTTCAGATGAGATGTGCTTTCTGAGCTCAAAACAGGGGAAAGCTGTGTTGCTTCACTTTCTGTCTGGACAGGCTATACTGGGCCTTTGGCATGTCAGACTGTAAGAGTGCAGGGCTGTGGGCCGGAGGGTTAAGTGTTTGTGTGGTTTAGGTGGTTAATGTCTGCACACCTTAGGTCTGAATATGCTTATGATAGTTTGGTCAGTGGCACCGGTGGGTTTTCAAACGATCTGATGTTTGCATAGGGTTGTTTGACCTGCAGGCGGAGAGGGTCTCTCGATAGGAAGTTAACCCTGAAACCAACAAAATAGACAGCCAGGATTAAAAATGCCTAAATCTGCAAAATGTTACACACAGGAAGGTTAGAAATGTTTTGGTTAAATGTTCTAATATACTTTTCCTTTTCCACTGGGTAAACTTAAATGCTCCTAATGCAATATGTGTGGCTTAGTGCTGAAATGACAGCAGCCCACGCAAATATGAGTTCATATGAATAAATGACTGAATCACAGTCACATTTCTTCCACTGACATCACTGGCACATGAACATCTGTCTGCCATGTATCACCCCTAATACTGCTTACTTTTTTCAATATAACCACGTGGCGATTTTTAGTAACACATAAAATACATATGTGTAAAAGTTTTAAGAAGCCCCATACCATCCAACTGGACTGTTGTTATCTGCCAGGTCAACCTGCTCTCACTTCCAGACCACACTGATACATTTCACAACATGAGGTTTCATTGATTTTTTTTTTTTTTTTTGTGACACCCATATATCCATGATTATTACTCAGACTGCTGGATCTCTCTGGAGTTGAGTCACAGAGTTTTCAAGCTTTCCATCAACCCCCTCCCCCCCTAAAACACAACCTGGCACTGATTAATTTGTGATTTCTGGTTCAAGTTTATTAAGACTATGTATGTGCATGTGTGTATGTGCATGTGTGTGTGTGCGTGATTTGGGTTCAGAGCTGCATGAAGAAACATTTTCTTCTGGCCAAATAAAGCTGCTCATGTAAACTCCACATTCCAAAGCCTGCGGTGTGTATGTCTCAAACTTACTCTCTTTCTTTTAAGAAAGGAGGAGTTTCCTGAGATGACTGACAAAGATGTCCAGCAAAGTGTCGCACTTTTAGGAAAATACGATAGGCAGACCTCCGTGTTCTCTTGCAGCCTCATAACCTGCTTTATATGTTATTTCACAACAGTTACATACTTAAATCTGTTATGGAGACTATCAGACTTTAAGAATACTGACATCTGCATTACAAACTTTGATGAACATAACAGCTGTAGAGGACAAAAAATTGACTAATCATGGTATTTCTTCTTTCTCCATTAACTCAGAGCTTGTTATAATGTAAGAGTGTGGCAGTAAGAGTGTGAGACAGGAGGACAGGGATGGAAACTCCTGGATGGAGTCTTCAGGAGGATGGTTGTCCCACCCAGTCACCACCAAAACCTCCAACCAGCACCACAACAATCTCCCTGTGGCTACTGCTTGCATGTGTTAGGACCTATAAATATTCTGCACACAATAGATTTTATGGAAATATAGCAGTGTTTAGAGGAAAGTACGTCTTGCTAATTTGCATAAGTAGTGTTGGGGCTTACCAAAACTGAAGCGGAAAAAGTTCAGATGATACATCGCAGCACACCACAGAATGTCCAGGACGAAGTGGGAAAGAGAGAGAAACAGGACTGAGCTGTGTCGAAGGAGGAAATCTGATGAGAAGAGCACCTGTGTTCACTCCTGAACGCTGTAGGAGTTATGGGAGAGTCTTAATGGTAAATTTGGTGATGAGGAATGTCCTTTTTTTATTGGTCTGGCACATCCTGGCTCAGCTCAGCTCTGGTCTGTCCAGGGTTGAAGGGTTTGGCTCTGGCTCCAGGTTTGGGTGGGTCCACGCTGTGTGGTTTAACAGGGTCAGTAGTTAGTACTGGGCAGGGGCTGGGGCTGCTGTGGCTTTCACAGAGCCATCTGCTGTATGTGCTCCTAGGGAACGTCCAAAATAATATCTAAACAGATCTGTGCTCTGCTCTGGGAAACTGGAGAACTGATCAACACCAACTGCACAAGCTGGGGAAACATCAGTGAAGCTGCATCTATAAAGATGTCTCTCAAACTTGCTTTTATTTGATGTGTTATGGCTTGATTTACATTTTTTTTCATCTGTTCATGTCTGCGTGTTTATGCATAGGGGTGCTGTAGGTGGGACAGGTTCTAAGGTGGCATATATTTATAGAAATAAATAAATAAATAAATGCAAATGAATATTTTGCTCGTCACAATACATGCCAAATCAAATTTCTTTTAGTTTAATGGCTGACTTTTCTTCCTAAGTGAGTTGAAGAAACCAGGCACATTCATTTTAAGTTCCTAATTTTTGTTCTGTAAGTCTACTATAATACATTTACATGCTGCAATGCTAAAAAAAACCCAATTATTTTTCTTGTACTGCACACCTCTGCCTGAAAAGCTTCATCTTTGTGCCCATTGCTTTAAGCCCCTCCTCTCACTCAGCTCAATCTGCTCTTATTGGTCAGCTGGCCCCACCCTCTTGTGATTGGCCAACACTCATACTGTTGGCATCACTGATGTGGTACAAAACATGGCTTTGGTTCTGCCATATTCTTTTCAGCATGAATCAGACAGAAAAACAGGAGTGGCAAATCCATAGTGCAGAAACTCCTTCAGAATCAAGACAAACAGGACAGTACTACAGTTTCATATTCCATGTGTTACACTGTAACTGTAAAGTTTTGTACAGTATGTTGCCTTACGGATGTCTGTACCTTTTAATTTCATTTGTTTAATGTGCCCTTGTGTAAACTGTATCAGAATGCCCACCCAAAGGGAAAACATTTGCTGCAAAGAGATGAGTCAGGTAGCTGAGATCTTAGGATACGATAAACAATTACATTATGCAGCTGTTTTAGTACAGGTCTAGTGTCATACAGACAGACCCACCTCCACACGTCACATTAAACACAATGCAGTAGACCATCCAATCTTTCAGGGGGAAAAGGGTTCGGTCCAGGGAGCCAAAATCTATGATGTAGCTGTAGCTGTTAGGATGCCACAAGATGTCCACGCTACAGGTGTCAAACATGCGGCCCATGGGCCAAAACCGCCCCTCCAAAGGGCCCAATCTGGCCCAGGAAATGAATTTGGGAAATGCAAAAATTATACTGAAGATATCAACAAAACTTAAACTAATTTTAATTCAGGTTCCACATACAGACCAATTCAATCTCAAGTGGTTCAGACCAACAAAATACTAACATAATAACCTATAAATAATGAAACCTCCAAATTTTTTAATTGTTTTAGTGTTTTTTAAAAAAAGTTACATAACATGAAAATATTTAAATTTGCAAACTATCCTCTTAGATAAAAATATGAATATTCTGAACAAATACGAACAATCTGAAAAATGAGTGCAATTTTAATTACATTATGCCTGTTACTTAAGGTTTTGATGTAAATGATAAACTGAGGTATAATATTGTTAAAATTACACTTATTTTTCTTAAAGCATTTCAGGTTGTTCAAGTTATTCAGATTTTTAAGGAAATGTAGATGTAAACATTTTCATAGTGTAATGTTACTTATTTCACTGGTATTATTTTACTGGTCCGGTCCACTTGAGATCATATTGGGCTGAATGTGGCCCCTGAAGTAAAATGAGTTTGACACCCCTGTTCTACACAAAGCAGTCTGTCCATATATTTTCCAGTTTTACGCTGGCATTTTTACACTATCTGCTCAGATAGTTCTGTGCTGGTTTGCAGGTTTTTTGCGGGTTTTTGTACAAAAGTTACCAAACAAACTTGAATAAGCTTTCCTGTTGCTGTCACATTAGCAGAGGCCTCCTGTGGATTACTGGTTTGTAATCATAAATCCGCTTACAGACATGTAAACCAGTCAGTGTTTTGTGAACATAAACAATACTATGTTTCCACATCAGTTTAGGTAAAGGTGCTGATTAGATGAGCTCATCATCTGAACATGTTAAAGCAAGCACATTATCCTCAACAGCTGTATGTTCACAGCCAGACACGTGCTTTATTTACCAAATCTACATTTCTCCCGAAGCAAATGCACAAATAGTAAAGCACATGTCAACTTAGACGTTGTAATTCTGAATTCTGTAACAATAAAGTGGGATATCTTCTGTCCTACAGCAGTAACCAGCCTGTTGTGAAAGCAGTCCTCATTGAAATAAGCGCAGTAAAAGGTTCTTTGGAATGATGGATTGGTCCTGGTCTTCACTCTGGCCGCGGCTGATGCACGTGTTGAACTTGATGCTATGTGCACCATTCCAGATTTATAGTTAATGACGTAGATCCATTACAGAAGAGAAGACCCAAGAGCCAATGGGGTGTTTTCACATACCACACGGAGTTCAGTTCAGTGTGACTCGTTACTCCCACTAGTGTGAGCTGACAACTGTGAAACTTTGCTGACCTTATACAGGCACAAAAAACTGTGTAGAACACCAATGAAAAGGTTAATATGGGAAAACCCCAATAGGCCCTGTTTATTGTTTTAAATTATTATTTATGGTCAGGGTGTGACGAATATTACAGAAATCTAAAGGTTGGACACTAAGGGTGTTTTCACACTGCGTACCTGAGTCTGTTGGACCCCAAAGTCTGCTTAATTTTATCAATGTGAGTCCAAACGCTCCGTGCGTGAGTACCGTACCTGAGTCCAGCTGAGACGGTAGTCCTGGGTACCGACTGCGTGGACTCCAGTACGGTACATTGCACTGTGAAAGCGATCTGTGCCCGAGAACGGATGTGACCTCATCACCACTCCGACAACGGAAGTGACTTAATCACCACGAGACCATAGATGGTGCTCCTATTGTCTCCTGAAAAAGCCTCAGATCCGGGCGGCACGGGCTCACCTTACCGACCGAACCACTGGGTGATATATCAGGGATAATGAAGGTCGCTCTACGTCACTTTGCCTCAAACTGGCTAACGGATAGACAAGTATTGCCGCCACTGTAGAGAAATGAACAGAATAGTCGCTCGGTTGATGACGTAAGGGTTTATCCTCTTCTGACTTCCACGTTTGTTGGACAGCGACAGAATTCCTTCCACACCGCCACCTACTGTTTCGGCCCTGGAACACCCACTCACACTCGGGTACGGGCCGCAGTACGTGCTTGTAAACACAACATCTGCGGGAAAAAATATGAGCGTATCCAGGTACAACACGAATCTACATAGCCAGTGTGATAACACCCTATTAACAAATCTGATTTTTAAAAATGGTGTTGAGTAAAATTAAGTAAAAACAAACTACGAAACATGCTTTAAAAGTTTTAGACGACAATAGAGGGTATGCACGTGACGTCACCACTAGCGGAAGTCACTGCGGTTATGCCCACTGAATGGCAGAAAGAGGGAGATAAGTAGCAGCTTTGGCTTGAATACTGCGAAAACTTTAGAACAATCTAAAAAATGGGGAAGAGCTGTTGTGCCATTGATTGTACAAATAGATTTAAAAAGCACTTGGAGCTATCGTTTTACTGGCTACAAAAAGCCAAAGACAGAAGAAGCAGATGGATCGCTGCAATTCTTAGAAATAACTGGAATCCAGACAACGAAACCTGGATGCGTGTCAGGTAACGTTAATTTATGCTGTATTCTTGTGTAAAGTCATACCTTAAATTACATATCGTTTTGGCTAACATTCCTTCTTAGTAAAGCTCTTAATGTTAGCATCTGTCATTTAGTTCTATATTTCATAACTGAAACATTTTTGTCTTCAATTGTGTGATTCTGAACCTTGTGCTCTACATAATTTGTAAACTAGCTTAAACTGAGGCTAACCTAGTTTTCCAAATAAGGGGGTACTCTAGCACAAAGCTGTTGTAGCTGTGTTGTATCAAGTATTTGATGTTAACTCTACTTAAATCTCCACAGTACCAGTAGATCATCCACTCACTTGGGTCAATACTAAGGGTTCAACTGCAATAAATCAGTAGTGAACTGTGAGCGCTACTGCTGGGCCTTTACCTTGGCAATCACCATGAAGAAAATACATCTGCACTGACATAAAACCTCAAAAACAATAGTATGTTGAATTGAAAGCACTCACCAGCTGTAATCCTCTAATTAACGATGATGAGGATGTCAACAACTCTTTGTCTTTTGTATGCTTTCAGCCTTTGCATTGGGTATTTTCCCGGAGTTGAAATCAGGTTCATATAAATGTCGGGATACGTGATTTCTGGACACATATCAGTGTTCGTAGACCACTTGTTGTTCAGTAGCTTGTATGGATCCATGTCCAGTCCAACTGTCCTTAATTTCATGTTATATTCCACATTTTTCCCGGTCTCGCTGTAGTTACAGCTATACTCCGCCATGTTGAGCCGGTTTGTTTTTGCCACTCAGTCTGCCTTAGAGGGGCGTGGCCCAAGGGGGAAGTGACGTATGTGCATTCTCTCTATTCCCTCCACACTGCCACCTACTGTTTCGGCCCTGGAACACCCACTCACACTCGGGTACGGGCCACAGTACGTGCTTGTAAACACAACATCTGCTGGAAAAAATATGAGCGTGTCCAGGTACAACACGAATCTACATACCCAGTGTGATAACACCCTATTAACAAATCTGATTTTTAAAAATGGTGTTGAGTAAAATTAAGTAAAAACAAACTACGAAACATGCTTTAAAAGTTTTAGATGACAATATTGACCCTTTGCACGTTACGTCACGCTCTGTTCGCGAGCAAACGAGCGCCATGACGGACAGCGGAAGTGCCAGACTGCACACTGGACAGCAAACCGGCTAATATCGAATTTGATCTGAACGTTCTTGTTTTTGTTCATTTTTTAACCCTGCTTTACACGTACAGTGGTCGCACACAATAGGTCCATCCTTCTTCAAAGACACCCATGGTTTCAGCTGGGTTACAGACACAGCCTGGCTCTGACACTTAAACAGAGCTAATACTGTAGGCTACTTATGACACACACTAACATTATTACACAGTGTTAGTTAATGAGAGCTGCTTTTGGTTCCAGTCTGTTTGAGTCTGGATGGCATGATGGGGGAAACATGTTAAAAACATACACAGCTAGCTAGCTAACGTTAGCTGTATCTTTTATTTACCATTATGAGATACATTCCTCTGCCGTGAGCGCAGTACAGCGACTCAGTAATCTAACCTGAGACTAACAACTGGTATCATCCAGACTTTGTATGCTTTTAGATCTGCACCTGTGTATGGGGACACTCCATTTAGAACAGAATGGCACAGATCGTGTGTTTAAACTCCGGTAGACTGGAGGATTTTGCTTGATCTGTAAACACATCAGGAGGGAGAAGTTACAGGTCGGTAGCTAGCCCCGCTATCGCTAGCAATTCCAAATAGCGTTCTTTGTGCCGTCCAGTAAGGTGAGTCACTTCGTAGGACAACTCCAAAACTTTATTTTCAGTGCTGGTAGGCATAATCCGTCGCTCATTCGTTTGTTTGTTGTGTTGCTTTTGCCGTCCACCATGGCGCTGCACCCCTGGTCACGTGATAACTGTGACGTTGGTGCAAAAGGTCAATAAACAAAATGAACTGCCTTACTCACTGTAATATTATTTATCATTATTGTTTTGTAGTCCATCTCCCTGTAGATAGATAGATAGATACTTTATTCATCCCATATGGAAGTTTACAATTGAACAATAATTCACTGTGTCCCGGTACTTTTGTTCATCCATTGTACTCCGTTTAGAAAGTGTCAAGTTAATCACATAAAAACTTTAGTTTTGTCGGTACATATTGTATTAATATGGTCAGTGTGGAGTCTGCAGCTCTGCGTGTCTGTACAGGAGCCAGAACTGTGCCACTTGAAAATGTAGTCAATAAATTGATGGGACTGGGTACTGATAGAGTGGTCGGTTACATAAGGAAACTCCCACTGGAGGCGTTTCTTCTAGGACATTACCGTCAATGCTTGGCTGTATTCCAATGCTTTCTGCCAGTGAATTTGGACATTATGATGTGTAGTGTGTCAGCCTGTACAAAGTATAAATCAGGGTCTGGTTCCAGAACCACACAAGCTCTGTCTGCTCAGATAAACTACTGAGTGGGTTTGCGTCCTCGGACTCACAGATACAGGTAAAGTTTTCTTAATACAAAACCATTACAGCTTGATAATGATACTAGCAGATGTTTAATATAAGCGTCAACAGGTTATTTATGTATTATTAAGTGAGAGTGAGCATGTGACATTTGTATCTTCTGTCTACTGTCCTCTGTGTTTTCCAACAGCAGTATGTTCCATCAGACTTTAACAGTACATGTTTACTGTCACACTGACCTAATAGTAATCTGTCTCTGGGCTCAAGTTGTAAACCATCATAATACTGAAATATCACTGAGCTCAATAAGAAATAGTGACATTGCACTTTATTTAGAGTCTGGTTTTGACCAACTCTATATATAAAGCGTCATGAGATAGCTTTTTTTTTGGTTGTGATTTGGCGCTATATAAATAAAATTTGATTGATTGAGTGATTTGATTGGTTTTCCCCTGTAAGTTGCTTTGGAAAAAAGCATCTGCCAAATGCATAAACATAAACATAAATATAAACATTTACTTATTTTAGTTATTTATCCTATTTCTTTGCTCTATTTATTATTATTGTGACTTCTAGTTTTTAAATTTTATGTTCTTCTCCTGGTTTTTTATCCCAGAGACTGTTTTTATCTTCTTGGAGTTTTTATTGTGTTTTATTGCATCTTGTTTTTATTTATTTGATCTTACTTATTTGTTTTATTCTTTTACTTATCAGCTGCTATACTGATGAATGGTGGATTACTGAGCACTGTCTGTCTTGCTTGGACGCTCGATCAAGTATCTGCCTTACAGGTTCAATGTATGTTTTTGATGTAATGCCAAAGCAATCACTGTCTGCAAAACAAATATACCCATGGGTATAAATAAAGTAACTTTGAACCTTGATATGTGGAGTGTGCATGAGGACACTCACTGTGTCACTGAGCCTCTACAAACTAGTGGACCCTGCTGAACATTTACACAAATAGAATAGAATAGAATAGAATAGAATAGAATAGAATAGAATAGAATAGAATAGAATAGAATAGAATAGAATAGATCTTTATTGTCACTGTCACAGAAACAATAAAAATCAGTTTAGCAGCTCAGTTCAATTTAGCAGCAAAACACTTATGCAAAAGGGACTGTGTAAGAAAAAAATAAGATAAAATTAAATATCACAGAGTATTAAAGAAAAAGTAGGACTGTGCAAAGGCTTCAGAACAAAATATTAATACACATCTGCTACTAAATTACTACTAGAACTTCTGAGATGAACAAAATATACAAAAAGAATATACAAAAGCTAACTCTATACTACAGATGAGAGATATGTACAACAAATAGGGTATATAAAGGTGGTAGTAGTAAGGTGCATGTGTTGGGGCTATTGCACTGAGGTAGGGTGAGTATTGCACTGTCCATTACTCTGGGGGTGGAGATTGTTCAGTTAACCGCTTGTGGGTAAAAACTGTGCTTGAGTCTGTTTGTCTTAGTCCTGAATGTCCTGAATCTCCTAGCTAACTCCACTAAATCATTGCATGATACTTGATGTATTCATATTAGTATGAGACTTTCTGCTATTATCATGTAAATACTCAGCTACACTGAAAATGTAGATCATCTTTCACACCTCTGCTTCATCTGCGTCTCTCTCTCCATGAGGTGCATAGCCTTCTACTTCCAGCTCAGCATGATCCCTCTTCCTGTTTTGCACTCAGTGAGCTGGTCTCAGCTGAGATGGATGAGTGGCTGGTATGTTAAAATGAAAACAATCCAGGGCTGCCAGCCTGATCCTCACCCTCCACTGAAACTTCTCTATATGCATGTAATCACATCGCTAATACGAGGCCTTTCTTTAAGTCTGTATTTTAGTCCATGAAGAAGTCTCCATCAGTCTAGGTAAAATGAAGGAAAGCATGAGAGATTGGTCATTAAGGAATTAAGTGTAGACAGTCTAAGAAAATATTAAGTTCTGTGGAATGTGATTTCTTTAAGAGCATTTCTGTGAGTGATACTGTAAAGAAGACTACTGGTTTGGAATATTACAATGTTAATTACTTGCTTTATAGATGAGTATTTGTGATTCCAGTGGGTCCTGATGTAAAAGGAAAAATGGATGTTTAGTCAGCGAAATATCAAACTGGAGACCTTCATTGTTCCTATAGCTGCCAACAATGATGCCAACAATTTTCACTGTTGCTTATTTGGAAAATCATTCTCATCATATTAGAACCGTTGGACAACCCATTAACAAAGTTCAGTTTCAGTTTATTGACCTTAAATAGAATCTATCTATCTATCTATCTATCTATCTATCTATCTATCTATCTATCTATCTATCTATCTATCTATCTATCTATCTATCTATCTATCTATCTATCTATCTATCTATCTATCTATCTATCATTGACAAATAAAGCTAAGTTCACTTTATTGAGATTCTGGAATAAACATTCAGATTTACCTTTTAATTTTCCAGTATTTATTGATGTTTTTAAAACCAAGTAATCAGAGGATCAATTCAAGAATTAAAATTTCAATGCTGTGTCATGTATACAAGCCGTTAGCTGCAGTGCATGTAAAGTTTTATAGACATAAGGCAAAAAGTCCATAATTTACTTTGAGCATATTGTAAATCAAGTGGTCTGTGATGACATGGTACCGATTAATTCCAGATTAAAAGACATATTTGAAAATGGGCAACAGTGATGGCAGTTATTTTGCCTTTAAAAGCCTTTAAGGAAAAGCAGTAAGCATTATGAGTTTCTTGTCTTAATGTTGCTGTCTCTCTACAGTTTCCTCCCAGCCTGGAAGTCGCCATAAAACATTGATGTGTTAGACTCCATGGACACAATGTCTTCACCCCGCTGCTTTCTGCTGCTGCTGTCCTGGAACCTGGTGGTTCTGCTGGTTCTGGTTCCTCCGGCTCAGTCCAGACCAGCCGCAGAGGACACAGACACTGGTAAGACACTAGTCAGGTTGTGTGTAATGTGTGCTTTTCCTTTTGCATGTCTTTCACTTTGCAGACACACGTGAAACTGACAGTTACTGGTTGTACTTGACTATTTTTAAGCGGTGTTGCTGTTGTTTGGGGCCTTTCCTCCTCTCTTTTGTCTGGGCTCTTTTATGTCTGGGACCAGTCGTGGTCATGCCATTTCAGACACTTCATTATATAAAAGGTTATAAAACTTTCCAATGAGAGAATTTCTTTAATGGGAAAGTGACTTTTTCTAGGTTTGGCTGGTTTTGGCTTTGAAGCATCTGAAACTGGTTAAAGTAATTGTTCATGGTGTAACCGAGGCTTGGCTCTTAAGGTGCTGGTTATGGTCTGTATATCCTGTCCAGACACAGACTGCACAGTAACAGATGCACACAGTCTCAGAGCCGGGCATTACGGCCACTCACACTGGCTGTGGGTAATCAAGTCAACACAAACACAAGCATTAACTTCCACAAAACATTCACTTTCTGAATACCTCCTGCAAGTATTTGCACCAAGTCTGAGTTTGTGCATATGCATATCTGTATGTGTGTATATACCTTTATGTGTGTGTGTGTGTGTGTGTGTGTGTGTGTTGTTTGTGCTCGAACCATCTGGATTCCAGCTGAGTGCAGGTCTATGTGATAGTGTTGTTTTTTGGCCTGTAAATTCTTGTTTTTCTCACAGACAAGAGCACATCAAATTTAGCCTCTCTGCTGCAGTCGTTTTTTCATAAACAAAGCCTGCTTTCAATTTCCCACCACATTCAGCTGAGGAGTTTTACCCTTTTGAAATCCAACCACTCTCCTGTTTCGGAGACAGGGGATAAGCCCAGTTAAACATGAAGTATTCCTGTTAGGCCTTCTGGACCTCCTGAACACAAAGACAATCATGATACTCAGAGGAAAATAAATTAGGTTATATATCGCCAGTTAGCAATGAAAAGCTTAAGCTTCAGTGTTTTATTTTATTTTATTTTATTTTATCCTTGTCTCTGTTTTGTACTATTACTATACTACTGTAAACACAGATGCTGGCAATCCTGCTATTTACCTTTGCCTTTCTCCTCATTAGTTTTGTCACCTCGGTGGACAGTGCCACATAAAATGAATAAGGTTGTTGCCGTTCCTGCCAGTAAGACTGTAAAGTTTCGATGCCAGGCGACAGGGAACCCCACTCCTTCTCTTCACTGGTACAAGAACGGAAAAGAGTTCAAGAAAGATCAAAGGATTGGAGGGTTTAAGGTGGGCAACTGTTCATAAAGAGAAACAAAGGTATTGCATCAGATATTTGACCATCTTTGTCATAATTTCCTCTAAACACCATCTTTTAGATCAGAGACCACATGTGGACTTTTATAATAGAGTCGGTGGTTCCATCTGATAAAGGTAACTACACCTGTGTGGTGGAGAATGAATACGGCAATAGAGTGTTCTATTGCGCATGCGTCGGCGTCAGTACCTGGCATATGATAGCTCTGCCTTGAAGGATCACTTTTACCAATTTTTAACCTGTTTTTACGGACATCTCTTACCTTTTTACCGTCTGAACTTTAGCTGTATATTCCTGGGCTTTTATAATTCAAGTGTTTTTAGTAATCGAGCGTCTGTATTTTACGATCGCCGAATAAGAAACCGGGTACACATTGGCGCCAAATTCACATCTGGAGAGCCTGGTCTCCCACTACCAGAGCTACAATGCCAACAACACCTCACGATGATAGTGAGCCTCTAAAAAGAGCGAATAAGAAAATAGCAGACCTGAAGGAAGATATCCATCGTCTGTCGGAGGAACTACGAAGAAAGGAGTCCCTCCTGTGCAGCTTCACGGCTCGTTTTCCTCGGCTGTCCGGCTTCATGGTTGCAGAGCACTCTAAAAAATTCGCAACAACATTGAGTGCAAGCCTTCAGGATACAATCCCTTGGGATCCTCTGACTTCCCGGCAGCCCTCCTGTTCAACCCCAAACCATGGGTCATCCTGGGCTGAGGTGGTGGTCCGCGGCCGCAACCGGAGCGCTGACGGTGCCGCTGTTCCCCCTCAGCTCAGCCTCTCCAACCGCTTTGCTGTCCTGCATGATGACAACCCGGCTCACCCAGCTGATCCTCCCGCTCCTCTCCAATCCACGGACCGGAACACTTCTCCGCCGCCGGCTCACGCCAATACATCCACACTGCCGGTGGTGGATACCACCTGTGGTGGCCGATCGGCTGAGGGTCCCACTGACAGGCCAACCCAACGTCCTTCCCAACGGACCACAACCTCCTCCATCCGGCACAGGACCCTGAAGGAGCCTGAGCTCCGACGCTCCGGTGGGCTTCCTCGTCCGGACAAGTCCGGTATTCCAGCCAGCCCGGCCCAATGTCCTCCTACACGGACCTCGACCTCCTCCACCCGGCGCAGGATCCTGAAGGAGGCCGTGCTCCGACACTCCGGTGGTCTTCCTCGTCCGGATAAGACCGGGAACCCTCCCTGTCCTGATGCCGTGAGCCTGCGTCACTCCCCTGCCGGACCACATAGTCCGACCGGCTCACCCACAAACCGTGAGTACCACTACTCCATGTCCCCTCGTCCTCTGTTTGGCCCCTTCACTTTGATGGTGGGTGACAGTATCATCAGACACATTGGCTTCGCCAACTCCATCACACGCTGTTTTCCTGGAGCCACAGCCGCACACATACTGGACAAACTACCGGACCTATTACCGACACTTCCATCCTCCGTAAAACGCATTATAGTTCACGTTGGCTGCAACGACACAGCTCGGACAAAAACTGATTTTAAGACCCTTTTTAGTTTCCTGCAGAGCTGTGGCAGGTCAGTTTTGATCAGTGGTCCTCTACCAACACTGTCTCGCAGCGCGGAGTGTTTCAGTAGACTGCTCAGCCTGAACACCTGGCTCCAGCTGACCTGCCGCACTTATGACTTTGGTTTTATCCACAATTTTAACCTCTTCTGGAACCGCCCCTCCTTCTACAGGGCCGATGGCGTCCACCCAAACAAACTGGGCAGCTCTATACTAGCTGGAAATATTCAGTACACTTTACACTCTGCCCCACATGACTGACTGTTTACACCACACACCCCTACACCTGTGTTTCCCCCCTCACCCACTAAAACAGCTCACAGCTCCCCCCTTTGGTCACACAGCACACTCCCTGCAATACCACACCCTCCCAGTCACATCCCGGTTTGGACAACACACAGACTCCTCAGACACCCACCAGAAGTACCCCGCTCAATGGACCCAGACAACCTCATCACTCTCACAGTCACTAACTCCGAAGCAACCACTCCCCCAACCAATAACTCATCTGCAACCTTCAGTATGGCACTTTTAAATGTCCGCTCTCTTTCAAATAAGCCTTTTATTGTTAATGACTTGATTTTAGATCATCGGATTGATTGTTTATTCTTAACAGAGACATGGCTGAGCACGGACGCACCAGCAGTTCTCACCGAGGCCTCCCCACCAAATTTTAACTTTGTATTTTCTATTAGAAAGGGCAAGAAAGGTGGTGGTACTGCCTCAATTGCCTCCGATGCACTTTTGACCAAGCAAATTTCATTTGATCAGTACCCCACCTTCGAGCACCATGCCTTTGTTTTTAATAACCCTGTAATTATCTGTGTCACTGTTTATAGACCACCAAAATAGTGCGCAGCTTTTATTGATGAGTTTTCAGAGTTTTTATCAATAATCCATGCCTCTTACAATATGATTTAAATTTCCGATGATTTTAATTTGCACACTGATAATGAGTCCGATTGTCTAAATATTTTATGAACTTACTGAATTCCATGGACTTTACCCAACACGTCATGCAGCCGACTCACAACAGGGGACACACTCTGGACCTTGTCATTAGCCATGGCCTGTCCACGAGTGTGTCCTCTGTTGTTGATTTGGCTGTATCTGACCACTACTGTGTGTTTTTTAACATCACCGGTTTTAACATAAGGGAGACCTCGGTGAGGACTGTGAGGAGGCGCTGTCTGACTCCTGAAGTGGCTGCAAATTTTATTGAAGTTTTACAAAAATACCCTCCAGTTCCTTTATCTGCATCCTGTGATTTTATTGTTGAAAATTTTAATAACAAACTTAAGTCAAGCCTCAATTCTGTAGCTCCACTGGTTACAAAAAAGGTGAAAATAAAGCCTGCACCTCCATGGAGAAATGAGGAAACACGAACGTTGAAAAGAAAATGCAGGACGGCGGAAAGAAAATGGAGGAAGAACAAAATAACAATAAACCATCAGTTATTCTTGGAACAACTTCAGATTTACAACAAGGCAGTCAGACAAGCCAGAAACACATACTTTGCCAATATAATTTCCTCACACAAAAATAGTCCAAAACTCCTTTTCTCCATCATTGATCATTTAATTAATCCAGATATCGCCAGACACTCTGCTACAACTGACTCCTTGTGTGAAAGTTTTGCAGACCACTTTAGGAGCAAAATTGATTTTATCAGATCTAGTATTTTACCTGTTCAGGAAACCATTTTTAATAAGACTGATGGTCTACTTTTACCTGATGAAACACTGGACAGTTTTGCCCTGATTGATGCTCAGACACTTGGTAGAGTTTTCTCCCAAGTAAACCCAACCAACTGCCTTTTAGACCCAATTCCCACATCGCTTTTTAAGTTATTTTATGGATCCTTTGAAAGGGAACTTTTAAACATTGTTAATTGCTCTCTTCAGACGGGCACCTTTCCCACTGCCTTTAAAACGGCAGTGGTGAGGCCCCTTCTGAAGAAGCGCAACCTGGACCCTGACAATTTTAATAACTACAGACCCATATCCAACTTACCTTTTTTAAGCAAAATTACAGAGAAAGTTGTTTTCAATCAATTGAACAACTTTTTAAATAAAAATACCATTTTAGAAAAATATCAGTCTGGTTTTAGGATTAATCACAGTACAGAGACAGCTCTTTTAAAGATAGTCAATGATCTCAGGTGCAACTTGGACTCACACAAGATCTCAGTCCTGGTGCTGCTGGATCTGAGCGCTGCTTTTGACACAGTAGAACACCCAATTCTTTTAAATAGACTGAGACACCTGGTGGGCCTCTCTGGTACTGTTTTTAACTGGTTTCAATCCTATCTCACAGACAGGAAATTTTTGGTAAGTATGGATACATGCTCTTCAGCGATCCATGAAATTAGATGTGGTGTGCCCCAAGGATCAATCTTAGGCCCCATACTTTTTAATTTATATATGCTTCCACTTGGGGATATCATCAGGAGACATGGCATCAACTTTCATAGCTATGCTGATGATACACAGCTGTATATTGCCATGTCTCCTGAAGACACTCGGCCAGTTGATGTCCTTTTTAACTGTATTTTAAATATTAAAACCTGGATGGCAGAAAATTTCTTACAGCTCAACCAGGGCAAAACTGAAGTTTTAGTTATTGGTCCTGAGGCTATGAGAGAGAAATACTTACCAAAATTACAAGCATACTCTTTCAACCCATCTGTACAAGTAAAAAACCTGGGCGTTATCTTTGACTCTGAGCTCACTTTCATCCCACATATTAAATCTATTGTAAAAACAGGTTTTTACCATCTTAAGAACATAGCCAGAGTTCGTCTAGTTCTCTCTCGAGCCAACACGGAGATGCTGATGCATGCTTTTATTTCCAGTAGGATTGACTACTGTAATGCCCTGCTTTCTGGTCTTCCCAAAGATAGAATCTCACAACTGCAACTTCTTCAAAATTCAGCCGCTCGAGTGCTGACGAAGACCAGAAGGCGGGCTCACATTACACCGGTTTTAAAATCACTGCATTGGCTCCCCGTGTGTTTCAGGATTGATTTTAAGGTCCTTTTAATAGTCTTTAAATGTCGTAATGGTCTTGCGCCTTCGTATCTTTTAGACTTGCTTTTACCCTATGAACCCTCGCGGACCCTGAGGTCCTCTGGCACTGGCCTTTTAACAGTTCCAAAAGCCAACACAAAAACTCATGGCGAGGCAGCTTTTCAGCATTATGCTCCTCGCCTCTGGAACAGCCTGCCAGGGAACCTCAGGGCCGCAGAGAATGTAGAAATTTTTAAAACGAGGCTCAAGACCCACCTTTTTAATTTGGCTTTTAACTGATGCTTCTGTTTTATCTACTCAAAGGTTTTATAGTTATATTTAATATATATATCTTAAGATTCTTTTAACCAGTGCTTCTGTTTTATCATTTTAATGTTTAATATTTTTATTATTTTCATATATGTCTTAAATTTAGCTTCTTTTAATCAGTTCTTTTATTATCTTCTTAATGTTTCTTATTCTCTGGTGTTTCATCAGAGGGAGCCCTCCATGCTGGGGGGTGGCTGTGGACTCCGGGGGCTGTGGCGCCTTCTCTCACTGAGGTCCGCTCCTTTCTGGTGGGTGTGGGGCCCCAGTTGGCCCTCTCCCACTGGTTGGGATGCGGGGCTGTGTTGCTGGTGCCTGGTTGCCGGGGTCGGCGGCTGCCTCCTGGTGAAGATGTTTCCCTGAGACAGCGCCTCCTCTTTTACTTTCTTTTACTTTTATATTTTTGTTCTGGTCTACCCGTGCTCAGCCAGTCTTCTTAAGTATGTGTGAGCTTGTGGGTTTGCATACATATGTGTATGTGTGTGTACGGGTGAGTGGGTGGGTGTGGGTGGGGGGCGGTACTGATTTTTAAACTGATAGGTAAAGCACTTTGTGCTACATTTTTTAATGTATGAAAAGTGCTATATAAATAAAGATTATACTCAATATTATTATTATTACGGGCGGCTCACACACACCTACCTGCTGGATGTAGTTGGTAAGAGAGATTATTAATTGTAATTGTGTTTTTAACTTGTCTCTTTTTGTAAAGCACTGTGAATTGCCCTGTGTATGAATTGTGCTGTACAGACACATTTGCTTTGCCTTATCTGGACTTTGTTGTATAGTTGCCTTGTCTGTGTTGGAGCTGACTTACAGTTATGACAACTGTCTGTTTCAGAGCGTTCTCCTCACAGACCCATTATACAGGCAGGTCTTCCAGCAAACCAAACTGCAGTTATTGGAAGTGATGTGGAGTTTGTGTGTCGAGTGTACGGTGACCCACAGCCTCACATCCAGTGGCTCAAACTTATCTCTGTCAATGGCAGCAGAGTGGGACCAGATGGACTCCCATATGTTCGTGTTCTAAAGGTACGTATTGCCATGCTTATAGTAAGTGTGTATCCATTGTAAGCTTTACTTGCAGTAGGTGTGACCCTCTAGGCTGCGTAAACCTGGATGCATTTATGTTTCACAGAGTAAAACCACATCTGTGATGGAACTGAAATCATGATTTATGACACTCAGCAAGTGTGTTTGTTGTGTCTAACATGTAGACAAATCTGCATTTATTATTAATGTTCCCCTTCCAGTTTGAAAATGTGACTGTTGCTTGTGATGAGGTGAGAACAGGGTAGAATTGCATTAGTTTTATATCAATGCTACAATGATCATGTGAAGCCCCTGCAGTAATACATTTGTGGAGGTATAGAGGCAGTGCTGCTGTTTCATATTTTCAATACACAAATTACCAACACTGTTATCTCTGATTGGTGTTATTTTTCATCTGCCTTTGTTTTTCAGACTTCTACTTTGAACACAACAGAAAACAAAATGATGGTTTTGACTCTGACGAATGTAACTCTGGATGATGCTGGAGAGTACGTATGTTTGACAGGAAATGCTGTTGGATTCACTCATAGAAGTGCATGGCTCACAGTGGTTCATGGTAAGTTGAGGAAGAATCATAAACTAGATTTTCCTGTAGCCTTGAGATGTGACCACCACTGTCATTATTGTTTTTTTCATCTACTGATCTACTGTTGTTGTCAATACTCTACCACTTCCACTGCGTCAGCCAACAACCCACTCAGATATGAATTCACATGCTGAGTCACGGTCACGTTTATTACACTGACATCATTGGCACATGAACATCTGTCTGCCATGTATCACCCATAATGGTAGCTACTTTGTAATTATGATCACATGATCATTACTGGAAAAACACACACTGTAAAAATAACAAGGCTATCCATTGGTGACCACCAGGAAGAGATTCCTTAGAAGTTTTTCCTTACTTGAACCAAGGACACAGGGAGTCCTACACTGTACAGACTTAAAAAGCTTTGAGGGTCATTTCAGTCTGCTTTTGTCAAGTTTTTTCTGTTATTAGTCTTATTTATTTTGATGTTAATTTGATTTTATTTGAATACTATTGTTGAACTGTTATTTGCAGTGATAAATGTCTTGTCCATTAAAGGGGTTATACAACGCGTAGTGTTAATATTCTCACCAGTAGGGGGAAGTTGCGTACCAGAACACACTTAGATTACCAAAACCACCAATAATTCAAAGATATTTAACCTTTATTTAACCAGGAAGTCCCTTGACATGAAATCTCTTTTGTGAGGGAGAGCTGAAGCTATGTATCCACAGACTCACTGAACTAAGTATAAAGCTCATTATTTAGACACATTTGTATCACGGTATCGTTCAGGTTATTCTCATAAAAAATTTTTAACAGTTCATCAAAATAACGCTGTTTTTTTTAATCTTCATGTGCTGCGTTAGCTGATAGTTTACATTATAGCTCTGTTAGCTTAGCTCTGTTTTTTTACAGAAAACTGCCACAGTAAAACCACAAATCGGCTCGGTTTTCTGTGCGGTTTGTCTTATCAATAGCTGAACTAAAGATTTGTTTGGAATCCAAACAAGGTCCAAACTGTCACAGTTTAATCTGAACCGTGGATTGACAAACGGTAAATTTAGCCAAGATAATAACATCACATAATAGCTTTACACATTCATAAGCCTCATAATCAAACTCACCCGTGTAGAGGAAACACTGTGATTTCAGCATCAAACTACATTATTTTTATTTGAAGCAACAGTTGTAGATTTTATCACTTTTTTCTCAAAAAGTTGTTTCTTAGGGGTTCTCATCTGGAGCTATGCAATTTGAATGAAATACCCAAAATACAAGTAATTATTTCTCCGACTGTGGAATGCATGATATTTCCAGTGTGTGAAGGAACCACAGAAACTCTCTAGAACCACACTAGATTAAATGATGCTAAGAAGAACCCATCAATCATGAGTATTCAAGAAGTACCTCCATATAAAATAATTAATTAAATTAATATATATATATATATACATATCCTTTTGGTTAAAGCGCAAAGAGAGAGAGAGGAGCAAAGAAACACTTAACATATACACTGGTCTACAGTTTTGTAGAAATGATCTGCCTCAAAGATTAACTGTGCTAAATGTTATGTATTTTAATCAGATTAATTGGAAAACAAATGACCAAAGTGCTGGTTTGCTGATGTTTGACGGTATATGATAACGTGTTATTCCACATATATATTGGTTTATGTACATTTATACAAGAGATTTATACATGTTCCACAGATAGAACCTGTAAAATGAATGTAGTGTCATGTGCAGACAGTGTTTTGAAGTAGATCTGGTAGCTCTGAGACTAATATTTCTCTGGAGTTAAACCCATTCTCTTGTATATGTATATGTATATGTATATGTATATGTATATGTATATGTTGAGGCGCTGCTGTATCAAAAGGGAGGATTGTCTTTCACCAGAAATTAGGGTTAGGGTATATTTCTTTTATGATTCCAATCCATTCCTCTTTTACTGTGGATCAGCATTTAAATGACTTTTATCAGATTTGATGGTTTAGTCACAGAGTTTCCCCTACCCAAAAAATGTTATGCTTTTCTTTCACAAATGTGGGAATGATGGTCCAAAATTGTGTTAAAATGTACAAAACTGTGAAATTTCTCTTGCCTGACCAGCCAGCACTCTGGGTGCTCAGCACCCCTAAACCTCTGATCCTACAGTCGCCCCTGGCTTCAAGAACTAAATGTTCACTTGCTGCCTAATATATTCAACCCATTTGACTGTCATGTGTCATTGTAACAAAATAGCCAACATCATTACCTTTTTACTAGTCAATGGTCATGATGTTATGGCAGATCAGTGTGTTTTGTTCCTTTTCCTTTTTTTAAATGGAGTTTCCTCCTGTTAAGAAACAACCAATCATAGCACCCACTACAAGTAAATTTACATCAGCACAGGAAATGGTCAGTATTGAACCTTTAAGGCTAAAATAGAGATTTGTTCAAACTAAACTTACACAACTAGGAACAGACAAGGTGAATAGTTCAGCATTGAATGCAACACATGATCTAAGTCCCATAAGTGAGGATTCATTTCAGACCTGTAGACACTTTACATCTATGCAATGGACAATCACTGACAGCAGCAGGTATTAAAAGTATACAGATGGAGTTTTATATTGGACATTTGTTTGCCTGAGCTCTGTGTGCGGGTGTTTTCACAGCTATATCCTTTATGTGGGTGTACATGTGTATTTACATGCCTGTGTGTGTGTGTGTGTGTGTGTGTGTGTGTGTGTGTGTGTGTGTGTGTGTGTGTGTGTGTGTGTGTGCGTGTGTGTGTATGGGATGTGGCTTTTGAGCTGAATGAGGAAACGCTCTCTTCTGGCCAAATAAAGCTGCCCATGTAAACTCCACATTCCAAAGTTTGTGGTGTGTCTGTCTTAAACTCTCTCTCTCTCTCTCTCTCTCTCTCTCTCTCTCTCTCTCTCTCTCTCTCTCTCTCTCTCTCTCTCTCTCTCTTTTAGAAACGAAGAAGCCAACATGTGTGTGTGTTTCCTGAGAAGACTTTCAAAGATGCACAACACACTTTTTTGAGCATTTCCTGACTACTTTCTGCTTAGTGTTGTAAAATTGGATAGGTAGGCCTCCATGCAGCATCATTAATCTGCTTTATAGATGTTAATTCACAAGAGTTTCATACTTAATTGTATTTAGATTGGTTACAGAGAATATAAGACTTTACAATGAACACTGATATGTTTATTACAAAATTAAAGATACACGTAACAGCTGTAGGAAAAAAACGATGAATCATGATATGTCTTCTATCTTAGAGCATGTTAGAAAGTATGAATGTGAGACAGGGGGATAGGGATGGAGTCTTCAGGGTGGGACAGCCATCCTCCTGTCCCACCCAGCCAAAACCTCCAACCAGCGCCACAACAATCTCCCTGTGGTTACAGCTTGATTGACTTTAGGAGGACCTTTGGGGAATCAGACAAACATACATGCATTCACATTTTAAGCAGAGGTGTAACTGTAGGAGACCACACAGAGCTTCATCAGGTCAAAGGCTAAAATGCATTTTCCATTTGATCTGAAGTACATATGTTAAACTGTAAAATTAAAATTCACACATGTGCAGCATCACCATGCATTATCATACTGCCCAGCGCTGAACCCTGACTCTGTCATTAGTGTGGATCTCAGCAGGGTTGCACAACTCACCAAAATTACACACTTTCCTCACTGAAGGCTTTGAGGATGTTGCTGTGCTTAGAGTCAATCAGACACTGACAGAGATACAAAGAAGGACAGAGAGGAGGTGAATGAAGCCAGAGCTCAGACAGCTGGTTCTGGCCTTCGAGGTCATGTCAGCTCTAATTTGCATAAGTAGTGTTTGGGCTTACCATAACTGAAGTGGAAAAAGCTTAGATGATACATTGCAGCACACCACAGAATGTCCAAGACGGAGTAGGAAAGAGAGAGAAACAGGACTGAGCTGTGTTGAAGGAGGAATCTGATGAGAAGGGCACCTGTGTTCACTCCTGAACACTGTAGGAGTTATGGGAGAGTCTTGATGGTAAATTTGGTGTTGAGGAATGTACTGTTTTTTCATTGGCCTGGCACATCCTGGCTGGGCTCTGCTCTGGTCTGTCCAGGGTTGAAGGGTTTGGCTCTGGCTCCAGGTTTGGGTGGGTCCACGCTGTGTGGTTTAACAGGGTCAGTAGTTAGTACTGGGCAGGGGCTGGGGCTGCTGTGGCTTTGGCATCAAAGTCACAGAGCCATCTGCTGTATGTGCATCTAGGGAACGTCCAAAATAATATCTGAACAGATCTGTGCTCTGCTCTGGGAAACTGGAGAACTGATCAACTACATACAGGGAAAGTATATCAATTACTTTTATTTGATTTTAAAAGCATTCTTATTTTCGTCTATTTGCAGTATCTTCATCTTTGCACCTGCGCACGTTTATATGCATGTGAATGTTCATACTTATGCAGGTTGTATGACTGTATCATAAGACTGATTATTGAAAACCACTTGTTGCCAGAAAATGCAAATGGCAATCAGGTCTGTTCATCATTCATAAACTAATAAAGGTTCAAGATTGAAAATCCTTTATTGTCATTTATCATGTGACAAAAAAATGAAATTACGATCCATAGGATAGACAGTGAAGGTGACATTTTGAAAAAAGAACCACACTCATTTAAAACAGAAAACAAGATGGAAAAACAGTAATGGCAAAGGGTCCCGCGATGAACTGGTGACATGTCCAGGGTGTACCCCGCCTTGGCCCATAAGTAGCTTGGATAGGCTCCAGTGACCCTTGTGACCGTAGTGAGGATAAGGCGGGGACAGATAATGAATGATTGAAAGAAGGCAAAGGTAGTGTAATCTACATCTACATCTACAGTCTAAATGAACATAGAGGAGGAGGGGAAATGACTGGAGTATAAACATATTATTGCCCGTTGTAATGTGATAAACTGAAATGAATTTTGCACAGTATTATATTGCATATGAATGAATGAATCAACAGCACTGGGGGGAGATATTGTTCAGTTATAGTATGAATTGAACTTAAAATGCACTAATCTGGAAAATAATGCTATGATCCATGTTTTGAAGGATGTGTTGAAGAGTTCCTTTTCTTTTTCTTTACAGATGACACATTCTTCTTGTAATGACAGAAGATTGTAGACCGGTTATAATAAGTGTGGAGATGTTTTTTCTTGTTTAAGTAGCTGCAGTTTCCCGAAAGTATGTAGCTACATTTGATGGGTATGTAAATTTACAGGGCACTGCATCTATTATTGTATTAAAAGCCTCAATATGGTGTCAGCAACAACCGGTTCCAGATGTGCGTCTGCTGCACATGCTCTCTAAAGTACACACACAGTACACATTGATGTTTTAGTGTTTGTCTTCAGGGCGCCACATTGACTGCCAGCACCCTCCCTACTCAGCCCCTTCACATAAAGGCAGAATAATATTCACCAACAGATCTTAATGTATATGAACCGTTTGTTGTAGAGCTTTGTGCAGATGGGACTACAATAAAAGGATTTTAACCCTTAAAGACCCAGTGTCACTTTTGTGGCAGTTCCCAAATGAATTTTTCTCTATATTTAATCTTCCTTAATTGATTTATCACCATTTATTGTAATATTATCTTCTGTATTCTGTGTTTTTTCAGTGAAAATCAGCTATTTTCTTATATTTAATTCAGTGATCATGTAGATGTTCATAAAAGCTCAGATTAAAGTTGACTGTTATTATATTAGAAACAGAGAAAACTGGAAAAAAAAACTGACTTTTTGAGCAACTTGTTAACTGAATGTAAACCAAGCATCTCCATCCATTATCATTTATCAGACTCCATGGGTTTTACTGGTGAATCAATGTTGTAGAAGATGACTGTGTTTCCATGTTCACTACAGAGCCTTTGAACATCCAAACAGGTCATATATGATGACCATGAAAAGATGACAAACTGCATTTTACAACAATTATTTATATGAATTAATAGGATTAGTGGATCACACTGCAAAAATCAAAATCTTACCAAGTGTATTTTTCTCATTTCTTGTCAAAATATCTCATCACGCTTAAAATAAGACATAATCACCTAAAGAGTACATTTCAGTGAGATATAAGAACTTATTTTTAGACAATAGATCTTGAAAATCTTATTTCAAGAAGTGTTACAAAGATAATTGTCACTTGTTCCATTGGCAGATTTTTTTTTTTTTTTTTTTGCTTCTTTCAAGATTTTTTTTTTTTTTTGCTTAATTGAAATCTTATTTTAAGTGTGATGACATATTTTGACTAGAAATGAGAAAAATACACTTGGTAAGATTTTTGCAGTGCAACAGGTATTAAGTAGTTTACAAGAGTAGATGCTTTTAGATGGATGTTTGGGTCTTTATGGGTTAAATGAACATGTCCTGATTAATGCCAGACAATGCTTGAATTGGATGTAATTATCTTCAGATGGCTGCAGTAGCAGGCTGGATGGAAAGGCATTATTATATTTGTATGCACGTGCAGACTCTGCAGACTGCACATGTTCTTTAACACACATAGATGGGCATCATCTGCATTCCCAACAGTCCATGGAATCACATGAAAAGACTACCTTGTGTGTACATTCAGCACAGTTTATTTACAATTGTCCAACATTTGAACAGAGATTGACTCACAATGCACAAACATCTACATACTGTAAACATATATGGCCCATCACCCACTGTAAATAAACGGATGTGAAACCTACAAACAGTGCACTGCTTTTCATCATAATTGAGCAAAACAGGAAACAACAGTCCACCACCCGTAATAGTTAATCCATCACAGTGTAGTGGTCCTGTCGGGTTTGTAAACGAGACACACGAGCCACAGAGACACACAGTACAAAGAGTGGATGTTGTCACTTTGTCTTGAGTTATAGATTCAAGACACAAAATCAAATCTAAAGCCTCAGCTTGGGAAACTATGCCTATATTGTTTAACATAAAAGACATATGTTCATAAATGTCTAGATGTGTGATAACGTTTCAGATTTTACACTTCTAGATTTATGTAAGTTCATCATAAAGTTTAGCCTCTGGTATTTTTGACATGCAGCTGGAGTTGTTGCATAAGTAGGTCAGCTTTGGTAAACACACATAGTTTGCTCTTGTGCAGCAGTTAAAAGTTTTATGACAAGTTTATATCTATGAATGACGCTGGAGTCAGGATCCGACCATGTTTGTCATTTCTTAGTTTCAGTTGTGTTGATAGTAGGTGATCGAGGCTGACAGACTGTGGACAGTGAGCAGATGTCACAAAAACTCAACATACAGCATAACAGAACCTGAGAAAAAGCTCAATAGTTTTTTTTTTTATTACCTCCGCCAAGAAGGTTATGTTTTTACTGGCATTGGTTTGTCTGTCTGTCTGTCCGTGTGCAAGATAACTCAAAAAGTACGGAAATGTTGATTCTGGCACAAGGAACAACTGATTAAATTTTGGTGGTGATCGGGGGGGGGGGGGGGGGGGGGGGGGGGGGCTGATCTGCCTTGGCGGATGTCTGCGCTCTCTGAGTGCTTTTCTAGTTGGTTTATTTAATACGGACCATGCACATTTATAATCATTACTGCATAAAATATACACCTATGTACATATGCCAGAATTAGTAAAAATAACTACTTTTCGTCTGCAGTCCATAGGCAGGTGACAGAAACAAGACATAAAACAGTCAACATTAATACATCACTCATTCACTGTAAATTAAAAAAAATTACAAATACAAATAATGATGACTTAGGCATCATCAAAATAAGCAAACAAATAAACAACTAGAAAAGCACTGACACCTCTGACAAAACAAATAGACATAGTATGATCACAGGGGCATTAGCCTATACATTCACCTCTATACTTTCATACAACTAAACAGAGACAGTGTATGGGTGATGAAATGTATGTCAATTAAAAGTGAGTGTATCTCTGGTTTTCTAGGAGCCACTGTTTTAAGTGAGTTTTAAAAGTGTTGTATGTTGAACACTCTGTTAAAGGGAGGAGCAGGCTATTCCAGAGTTTACCTCCTACTACTGACAGTACATTTTGTCCAAAACTGGTGCGTCTGAATGGTATCACATAATTCCCATTTGCAGAGGCCCGTGTACTACCTCAGCAGGTTGAAGTTAGTAAGCAGAAGCGCATACACAGTTTCAGTCCTTTTAATTTCTTTAACTTACCTGACTGTTAATAATGAATGAATCTTAAAGGCTCTTCATTAACCAGCTGTAATAAGTTAAACACTCATCCTCTGTAAAGTACAAAGTCCTGTCCTGTGTTGTATTTACAATGTTGCAGATGCAGAAAAATTGCTGGGAGGTTTTAGGGTACAATAAAACCACACAATAACAGAGTCATTAAAACACAATTACAACATTATTTATTCAACCACACAGTGCGTCAGTCTGCCTGTTAATGTGTCTGACCGTCATTCATCTTCTCAGCACATTGTCATACAGTTCATTATTTACTGTGCGTTCATGCTCCACAGTGGTTTGTTTTAGCGCATCTTGCAACCACAGCTCCTGCTTCAGGACAAACTCTTCACTTTTAAAGACACAATATACTAATAATATGAGTTACTATGTAAAGACCTGGCCCCACCCCTCAGCTGATGCATTCTGGACACATGATGCGTAATATCACCCAACTAAAATCTGTTTTTTGATCTTGCATATGACAGTAGTCCAATTGTTATGACATTTTCTGAGCCCTTTAACTTTTGTGATTTGAAAGAACTCTTTTGAATTCGGTGCATTTCCTGACCTTTCCTCTGGTGCCACCCTACATGTTTGGCCCCACTGCTGGTGAGCCTCAACTTTGGCATTTGTTACTCCCCTCCTGTACGTGTTTGTCTTTTCAGTCCAGTTCTGTGGAGGTAAATGGCGCCCTCCTGACGTTAGACTGATGTCATGTTTGTGCGAGTGTAAGAATTAAAACATTGTTGCAGTCACGGTAAATAATTGGCCATGAGTTATCTAAATGAGCGAACAATGTTGAGGACAAAATGACAAAGATATCAGAAAGAGTCAGCCATGCAGAAGTGTCTGTTTGGGAGAGTGTGATCACAATAAGCTCTCTGTGCTCGCTGTCTCAGCCCTCGGTTCTGTTGTGCACTCACACACAGCCAGCTACAAACACTCAAATGCATTGTTCACAGCCTGACACTCTCAAACACACATTATGCCAGTTTGTCCATGAATCCACAATGGAATCCATCTGTAGGACATTCACGTTCTCTCTTTCTGTTTCTGTGTGTGTGTGTGTCTGTGCGCTGGGTGGTGATGTGACCAGGGCTTGTCTAAACAGCTGATTATGATCACAGGAAAGTGATACAGGGACATTCAGGATGTTTCTGCCCCGAGTTTTAATACTGCTCTGATATGGGCTTTAATCACTTATTTAACACTTCAACAGCCACCAGTGACCACAGGCATTTACTGATCTAAAATGTTTAATAACTGTGGAACCACTCATTAATACATGTAAATAATTTAGGTAACGTGGAGTTTACCAGCTCTTCAGTAGAATCAGATCTGACCCATTTGGTGTATCAGAAGCTCCATAGTGAATATGGCAACACTGTCATCTTCTGTCACATTGAGTCATAAACAAAGCACATGACAGTGGTTGTAGTTGTATGGTTTTTTTAATGTTAATTTAATGAGACATTTTGCTGAACAAGTCACTTTTTCTTCTCTGTTCTGATATAATAATTTTTAATTAACTCTGAGCTTTTACATGGTCACCTACAGGGCCACTAAATTAAATACAGGAAAATAGCTGATTTTCAGTTATTTTTATGTTAAAAAACATGGTGATAAATCACTTAGAAAAGTTTATATGTAGAGGTAAAATCATTTAGGGGTTTTCACAATAGTTCCAGGTCTTTAAGGGTATTATGACACAGGTTTAGTTAAATAAGTCAACTTAATTTAGTTACTGGTATATTTTCCATCCCTGAGCACAAATATGGCTACTTACATTAACTTAATAGTCAGCTGATATAGTTTTAATCAAATCAAATAAAATTTTATTTATATAGCGCCAAATCATGACAAAAGTTATCTCATGACACTTCACATATAGAGTTGGTCAAAACCAGACTCTAAGCCAGTTTACAGAAACCCACCAGAATCCTCCAGGAGCAAACGTTTGTGAGTGGTGACGGTGGCGAGGTAAAACTTCCTTTTAACAGGCAGAAACCTCGAGCAGACCCAGACTCCTGGAGGATGGCCGTCTGCCTAATCCCTGCAAATTTACAGCTATTATAAGACCTGTACAGGTACAAGTTGTAATAGGCTACTAGCCTTAGCCTACCTTAGCTGGTGGCTGATGTATCTATATCTTATTTCAGTGTGATACACCTGTATTGTTATGAAAGTCATGTCAAAGCAACAATTCAACCCTTAGGGCAGGTTCTAATATTAGTCACACTCATACTGCTTAGCACAAAAAAGTGCTTTGTAAAAAATAAGCTTCAAAAAATAATATCCATTATTATATTCTAATACTAATGAATTTGAAAAATATTTTAACCCTTTAAATGCCAGTTTTTTGTTATGATGCCACCATGTTTTTAGATAAAACAAAACAAAACAGGAAAAAACAACTATTTTTAAACTACAGTAATTTTTTGTGCTGAGTTTGTGTTGGATTATTACAGCCTGGGATGTGTCAGTGATTAGCAGCTCTATTTTTATGCATGATTATTTTGTGTACAGTGAAAAAAACTCACAACTAGTTACTCATTTATACAGGGTGTCCCATAAGTCTCCATACATAGGAGACATAATACATTCCATACATATATGGTTCTAACATGTATTTCTTTATATTTCTTCTTTATAGTTCTTCAGCAGACACGCATTGAAATGTGTTCCCGACAAAATGGCAGTCATATAGAGCATATTATATAAATAAAAATAGTTTATGTCATGAAACATTTATTTTTCCTATGTATGGAGACTTATGGGACACCCTGTACATTGATTTGAATTGGTTTCAATGGCACATTCTTTTGTGTTTAACAGTGTAACACTTGTTTGTGTACAATGTATTCTAGACATACTGCAGGAACTGAGTTGGAAATAACAAGATAAAATGTAAATACACACTCTTGCCAAAATACATGCCATACGCACGAACAGAGCCAAAATTATCAAAAACTAAAGAATGGAAAGCCTAAGGGCTAAGTGTGTATATGTGCATACAGGCTAATGGAAACTATGAGGCTTAACTTGCACTTCATTAATGTTATTGGTTTCATATGTGCTTTTTCTGCAAAGAATAATGTTTATACAATGGAAAAGTAGTTTCATTCAAGGTTGTGGTACACAAGACATGGGTGCATTACAACAGTAGTGACTAATGAGTAAGTTGTGGTTTAACCCATAAAGACCCAAACATCCACCATCAACAAAAACATCGACTGATATAAACTGTTTAATACCTGTTGGTCCACTAATCCTATCAATACATGTAAATAACTGAGGTAAAATGCAGTTTTTCATCTTTTCATTGTCATCAGATATGACCCATTTGGACATTCAGAGGCTCTGTAGTGAACATGGAAACACCGTCATCTTCTACAACATTGATTCACCAGTAAAATCCATGGAGTTTGATCAACAATAGTGGATGGAAATGCTTGGTTTATGTTCAATTAATAATATATTTGACTGAAAAAGTCACTTTTTCTGCAGTTTTATCTGCTTTTGATAAAATAACCCTCAACTTTATTCTGAGCTTTTATGAACATCTACATGATCAGTGAATCAAATACAGGAAAAAACCTTATTTATATTGATAAAATACACAATAAAGAGGAGAATATAAATAAATGGTGATAAATCACTTAAGGAAGGTTAGATATAGAGAACATTTCAAATGGAAACTGATATAAAAGTAGGGCTTGGTCTTTATGGGTAAATACCTGTTGATCCAGTAATCCTATCAATACATGTAAATAACTGAGGTAAAATGTAGTTTTTCATCTTTTCATGGTCATCAGATATGAGCCATTTGGACGTTCAGAGGCTCCGTAATAAACATGGAAACACTGTCATCTTCTACAACACTGATTCACCAGTAAAACCCATGGAGTTGGATCAATGACAGTGGTTACAGATGGGTGTTTTAATGTTCAGGTGACAATAGATTTGCTAAAAAAGTTACTTTTTCTTCAGTTTTCTCTATTTTTGATATAGTAACCTTCAAATTTACTCTGAGCTTTTATGAACTAGCAGCATTATACCCATGTTGCCGTTGTACGATAGCATGATAAGTAGAACTTGTCTGCCACCGCTATCCATTTATAAACTACCATTTAATCATGCATTGTGCGGGTAATAGTTTGAGCCAACATGTGAGGCATGAAGGGAAGAGCATGTATTTGTTTGGCCTGTCAAGCATGATTACATTCATACAGCGGTAGTGAATTGCAGCCTTCACATTGTAGCATCATCTGCTAGCAGTAGAAATTTCATGAACGGCAGCATAACCACTTCTGAAAATGGAGTATGACAGTAGGGATGAAGAATTCAAAGTAGAGAGAGGCTAAAATCGTGCAGTATACCTCACAACATTTGAATATGGATATAAAATTGTGCCTAGTAGATAGTCAGGTAATGTTTCTATTCATTTGGGTTTGGTGGCGATCGGGCCTGTGAAGGCTGAGGAAAATCCGTACAAACGCCCTCCTGTGCTGCAACATCGATGGGACACAGAACGTGTATTATATAGTAGGAAGGAAGGATATCTACATGATCAGCAAATTAAATACAGGAAAATACAGGAAAAAATGCTAAATACAGAAGATAATATTAGGTATCCCAGCCAGCGTGGCTGATGTGAGTGGAAATGGCTTCTGTAGCCTCATCGTTTCCTTGTTTCTTCCCGAAAAAGTTCTCCAGTGAATTTTTTTTTGCTCATCTCTTTAGCTTGTGTTACTACTTATTCATAAAACGGCACACCTGAGTTTAGCGGTTGTGAGGCAAGGGCGGAAACGGTCGCTTTTCAAAATAAAGTCTCTGGAAGACTAATGGAAAAAATTGCTTTAATATTAACCACAATTTTTTTTTCACGTTATTGGAATGCTATGCAGAGGAACTGTTGCTGCATCCATGTCCATCTCACATTTAATGTTATGAATGACTAAGTCTGTGTACAGGATGAAAAGTTTTTTTCTTTCGTTGGCTGAATTCGATCAAATAACTTCAATATTTGTCAATTTAAAAAATGAATTTAACTTTTAATCTTCCTTTATGAAATACCATTGTATAGCTGTTAGTCTCAGGAGTCCAATGATACCATTTTTATGGGAATAGGCCTATTATTATGTAAGATACAGACAAATAGGTCGGCCTGTCGCTTGATATTGCCAGGTTTTGCATGCTTAAAATTTAAATATTGGGGGTATTTTAACTTTTAATTATTCAGAAAGAACCTAACATATTATTCTTTTCATGCTATAAACATGAAATACTATCTAGATATGTCATGAAGACATGTTTTAGGAAGCTTGGTACCATTATTTGTAGTTTTATTTATAAAACATTTGAAAATGCCTATTTTTTCATTTGGGTCAAAATGGCCGAAAATGGTCGAAAAAGTACCTATTTTGCTTAACTCCAGTATGCAATAACTTTTGTATTAATGAAGATATCTTTACAAACAAGGTATCATTATTTTCCTTACAAAGAGAGCTTTCAGAAGACACTATTTTTAAGAATCCCAAATGTAAATGTAAAAATACCTTAGGATACCTAATAATATTACAATAAATGCTGATAAATCACTTAAGAAAGGTTAATATACAGAAAAGTTCATTTGGGAACTACCATAAAAGTACCACTGGGTCTTTATGGGTTAAGACACTGAAGGGTCTGAAAGTTAATACAGTTAACCCTCCGGTATCCGGGTGCGCCTTTTAGGCACACTTTGCACTTTGTGTTAAAAAACTTCATGTTATTTTTCCCAATTTAAATAAGGTTAGAATTCAAAAGTTGTTCATTTTTGCATGATCTTTAAAATTCTGGCCACCAACTAAAATTTGCACATTGTAAACAAAAGAAAATTACAAGAGCATCTGTCTCCCAAGTGTGACTAATAGATAGATAGATAGATAGATAGATAGATAGATAGATAGATAGATAGATAGATAGATAGATAGATAGATACTTTATTCATCCCATAGGGAAATTTACAGAAATGCACTATTTCCTCCATTTGATATGTATGATTGGGGCTGACTTTGATTTACAGAAATAAAATCAAATTAGAGCAGAAAAATAAATCAATATATAATATTTAATAGTTTGATTTATAGGTGTGCATTTTATGCACACTTGGTGACAGATGCTAGTATTTCTGAACATTTGACCAAGCGCCAAAAATAATAATGCAAATTAACCAGTGTTGCTGTTAATCATTGACATATGCCAGGCTGCAAAAATCAAATAATATGCGATCCACTTTTTATGTAGTATATTGAAAAAATATATATATATTTTGTGTTTTTTTGCATCAAAAGAAAAAAAAAAGGTTTGTTAACTTACAAACACGGCATTTAAAGGGTAAAAAAAATGTGACAATTATTGAGTATTTGGTATTTTTATTTACGGCTCAAGTTGATGAAAAAGAAAAAAGTGTAAAAGAATTAAAAACAAACTGTATGAATTTTTTAAATTTTTTTTTGGACATAATTCCACAAGTTTGCCAAAAAGGCACACTTGGTGCTTAGTAAGGGCTTTGCTGGACGGGATAATTTTACAATCATTAACAGAAATCGATGGTTAAACTCTTCAAGTGGCCAGACCATGTACAGCAGGAATTAAAAGGAGAGGAAATCCTGCTCCTTCTGCTGCTCCTGAAAGAAAAAAGAGGGAAAGAGGCAGAGGGGCGGACACACACACACACACACACAACACACACACACACACACACACACACACACACACACACACACACACACACACACACACACACACACACACACACTGGTTCCTGGTGCAGGGGCAGGATTGCGACACTGAATGGAGTGAATGAATTGATGGCCCTGGGGACTGGGGACTGAGAGTGGAGGGTCACTGGTGGAAACTCCCACTGGAGGCGTTTCTTCCTCGGAGTGTATACTGAGACAATACCGTCAATGAACTGCACTTTTCCCACGTTTTCTGTCGAGCGGAGAAGGTTTGACTTGGAGTAACGCTGCCGGGATTGTATGTGATTGTAAAGATGTGTTTCGGCAGGTAAACCGTGTGTGAGTCAGCTGAACTGGGTCATAAATTCACATCTGGAAAAACACACGGATTATTGGACGAGTCTGCCCGGTGAAGAAGTTGGAGCGATCGGCTTTTAATCCTGGACAACAACGTCCACAGTCGGTTAACCTTTGATTCATAAACTCCACGTCCCCGGATTCAACTAAACTCAATAATACAGGTAAGATTTTCTTTAAAATACTCCTGTTTTTTAGTTTTCTGCTCAGTAGTTTTAGCCGAAGTGTTTGTTTAGCAGTTTAACGCTAGCCACTTTTAGCCTTTTAAAGTGATTTAAGCTAGCACTGCAGTTAACCTAGCTAGGTAAGAATTAACTTTAGCAGGAAAAACATCCCGTTATCAAAGCTAACAGTTGTAATGTAAATGTTTCTTTTGAAACTTGAGCGGAATTAGCTTAATTTTGCTGTTAATGCATTCTCATAAGTTATGTTCTCTTCAGCTCCAGTAAAGTAAAGGTTTCTGCTTTTTTTGTCCTGGATGGAAACAGCATTTTTTTTCAGATACATTTTTAATAGAATGTTATTTGCAATGGATGTTTTTGTTTTGTTTTTTAAATGAAGCTGTGTCTTGGAGGATAGAACAGCTGTTTGTTGTAGTTACAGATCAAAATAAAAACTCCAGGTTCATATATGTCATTTGTTTCTACTGTCTGTTCAATGAGACTTTAACAGTGCATGTTTACTGTCACACTGATCTGATAGTAATCTATCTCTGGGCTCAGGTTGTAAACCATCATCAAGCTGAAATGCTGAAATATGTGGCATGTGCATGAGGAGTTGTGACTCATTGTGTCACTGAGCCTCCACAAACTAGAGGATCCTGCTGTATATTTACACAGACCACTAACTGCACTAAATCATCGCATGAGACTTAATGTATTCATGTTGGTATAAGACTTTCTGCTATTATCGTGTAAATACTCAGCTGCACTGAAAATGTAGATCATCTTTCACACCTTTGCTTCATCTGCATGATTATCCCCCTCATCTCTCTCTCCATGAGGTGCGTAGCCTTCTACCTCCAGCTCAGCATGATCCCTCTTCCTGTTTTGCACTCAGTGAGCTGGTCTCAGCTGAGATGGATGAGTGGCTGGTATGTTAAAATGAAAACAATCCAGGGCTGCCAGCCTGATGCAGAATCTGGTGTGTAGGTGAGGGGTTCAGCACTGGAAGTTTAATAGACACGGTAGAGGGAAATGAGAGATCAGTTATTAAGAGCAGGGGAATAGATGGAGTATGTTAGAGGCCAGAGACAGAAAGAAAGGAGTTGGTCTTCACTCCTGAAAACCTCACACTAGCAAATGGGTTTGTTTTTTTTGCTAGAAAAATGAATACTGACTTATACAAAATGGTTTCTGATGAATATTTTAGTGAAAATGTTTCCCATCTCCATGGGTGAAGTAGAGTCAACGGAGAAACAAATTACAAATACAGCCAAGAAAAATTTATGCAAGTAGCCGAACTATAAACCAAAACTTGTTCCAAATATTCAGTGCTGAATACAAAATGAGCACAGCTTTACAATGAACTGCAGTAGCTTCTTAGTATTTTGAATTTTTTGTCATGCATTGCCCATTTTTACGTTAAAAACCTGTCCACATTGACTTTACCTTTAAATGCTAGTTTCCCAAGTTAAGGACATCCATAAAACTTTTTCAGAGGAGAATTTAACATCACAGCAGTGCTGCAGTAGTCCAGGTGTATATGAAAATACATAAAATACAAAATACATTAACAAATATCACACTGCACACTGAGTTTTTTGTTGTTTGTTTTGTTTTGTTTTTTTACCTCAAACCATATTCAGATGCAGACTTCTATGATACATCTTAAAATGTGATGAGTCTGACATGTGTAGTGCTCTCTAGTGGACAAACTGTCTAAATGATCAACCTTACTGTATCATTTGGGATTTCTATAAGAAACCTTTGACGAAGTACACATTCATAGAATATATTTGTGTGTATATTGTAATAAGCTGAAGCTGGCCTCTGATGTCAGCCTGCAGTGAAGGGTGTTGTAACTGAAACCGTTCCCTGTGTGAATGTTTGCTGCATATGTTTGTATTTGTGTGTGGGTGTTTGTTAGACAGAGCTGGATGTCTGAAAGCCCGGGCGTCAAACAAGAAAGAGCTCTTCAGAGCTTAGAAGTTGACTTTTTTTCTTGTACAGCTATGTGAGACAAAACCCTTTTTAATCTGCATAGAACTCTCATTAATTTAAGAGACCGCTCAGATCAAAATGTGCTCTCCATATGTGTGTGTATGATGCAGTAATTATGTCTTCATAAATCTGGCACGCTCTGCTGTTATGCTCCTCATACCAGGGACGCCACCCTCAACCACATGCACATACACCACACGCATGCTTGTGTTTGTCGGTGCAGAGTATGCAGTGAACTGAAGGACAGACGCAGTAATGGGATGGCTCAGTGTATTAGTAGGTACAGAGAATGTCCTCTGTAATGTCCTCGGAAGGAAAGTACAAGCTGAGGGTTCGGTGATGGCAGCCAAGTAGTGTTCATCTTGTTTATGAGGCTCATAAGCTGATGAGTGTCTAAATTTACTGTCCTTCAGTGTTCGGAGCATAGTTTAGCTTAAGTGAACTTTTTCTCTCCTCGGTAAGTTAATGTGTTTGCCAGAAGCAGAGCACTATTTCACACCTTCTTGGAGCAAATGGGGATGTGGAGTGGAAACCGGGGTAGAAATGTCTGCCTGACTGTTTGTTTTAGGCAGCGAGCATGTCTGTCGACGTGTGATTTACTGCCACAATGTTTTGTTTGACACTTGACAGATATTTAGTAGTCACAGGTGAGCTAAAGGGGGGTAACTGTGGGTGTCAAAGGTTTATGGGCCCACATCACCATCTCCTCACCTCACAGAGAAACAGCTGCACAAGTGTGAGTTGCCTGGCAGTATGAGAAAACTTTAGGGCAACACTGTCTGAGGCAGTGAAAGCCTGTAAGTCAAACATCCACATACCAGCTTCTGCGACTGAGTGGTTTTAGACTGTTAGACAAAAGAAACAAGTTCAGGAATTTATAGTTGTTACATACAAGTCATAGAAAAAGACATTCCTTTAAAGTAACTGTCCTAAAGTACTGATTTTTAGAGATAAAAAGAACAGACCATTTAAATACAGTAGGCCAGTCCATCTTCCAGAGTGAGCATTTTCTGGCTTTTGTTTTGATTTGTTGGGGAAATGCAGTTTTAAGCAGAACCTGTCTCCTCATAATGCCTCCATACCTGGGACTAGAGCTGCCAAAAGGCAAACTTTTCATTGCATGCAACTACCAAACCAACAAAATCCTTTCCTTCTGTTTTCATGAACTGGTTAGCTCTGCAGTGCAGGGACTTTGAGAATTTAACTCATTTTTAAGTGAAGGAAAATTTTGTATCATTTAAGTTTTTTTTGTGCTCTTTTCTTATTTTCTATGGTAACAGTTGTTTAAGCAAGAAAAAACAGTTACTTTAAGAAATTAATATTTTCCAGTATGTTATTAAAATTATATTTTTCCATGATTTCTTTGATGAGAAATAAATGTTAAAAAATCATAATGCATGCATGAATACAACCCATTGGCTTCATTTCAGGCAGGAAATCTATTTTAAAAGTAATTTATCTTTTGGAAAATGGGCAACAGTGATGGCAGTTATTTTGCCTTTAAAAGCCTTTAAGGAAAAGCAGTAAGTATTATGAGTTTCTTGTCTTAATGTTGCTGTCTCTCTACAGTTTCCTCCCAGTCTGGAAGTCGCCATAAAACATTGATGTGTTAGACTCCATGGACACAATGTCTTCACCCCGCTGCTTTCTGCTGCTGCTGTCCTGGAACCTGGTGGTTCTGCTGGTTCTGGTTCCTCCGGCTCAGTCCAGACCAGCCGCAGAGGACACAGACACTGGTAAGACACTAGTCAGGTTGTGTGTAATGTGTGCTTTTCCTTTTGCATGTCTTTCACTTTGCAGACACACGTGAAACTGACAGTTACTGGTTGTACTTGACTATTTTTAAGCGGTGTTGCTGTTGTTTGGGGCCTTTCCTCCTCTCTTTTGTCTGGGCTCTTTTATGTCTGGGACCAGCCGTGGTCATGCCATTTCAGACACTTCATTATATAAAAGGTTATAAAACTTTCCAATGAGAGAATTTCTTTAATGGGAAAGTGACTTTTTCTAGGTTTGGCTGGTTTTGGCTTTGAAGCATCTGAAACTGGTTAAAGTAATTTTTCATGGTGTAACCGAGGCTTGGCTCTTAAGGTGCTGGTTATGGTCTGTATATCCTGTCCAGACACAGACTGCACAGTAACAGATGCACACAGTCTCAGAGCCGGGCATTACGGCCACTCACACTGGCTGTGGGTAATCAAGTCAACACAAATACAAGCATTAACTTCCACAAAACATTCACTTTCTGAATACCTCCTGCAAGTATTTGCACCAAGTCTGAGTTTGTGCATATGCATATATGTATGTGTGTATATACCTTTATGTGTGTGTGTGTGTTTGTTGTTTGTGCTCGAACCATCTGGATTCCAGCTGAGTGCAGGTCTATGTGATAGTGTTGTTTTTTGGCCTGTAAATTCTTGTTTTTCTCACAGACAAGAGCACATCAAATTTAGCCTCTCTGCTGCAGTCGTTTTTTCATAAACAAAGCCTGCTTTCAATTTCCCACCACATTCAGCTGAGGAGTTTTACCCTTTTGAAATCCAACCACTCTCCTGTTTCGGAGACAGGGGATAAGCCCAGTTAAACATGAAGTATTCCTGTTAGGCCTTGTGAACTCTGCTCAGTTCTTGTAAAAATGCATCTCTAAAACCCAACCCTGTCTAACCAGCAGCAAAGCCATGGCTGCTGTTTTTATAAACTGTTTGATGTGTTAACAGTAGCTGAACATTTAATATAATCTATATATTATCAGCACCACAACACAAGGTTTTACAGCAGTTCACATGTGTCTCAGTGGATTATTTCTCCTATTCACCTTCGTCTAGCTTTGAGCATGCAGTGTGTGTTTTATGCTGTTAATGGCCAGGGCAGATAGGGAGGAGGTCTCTGAAGTTTCGGAAGTGGTTGGGTGTAGTACTGTGCTGTGGCGACAGCTCCTGTCTGCCTATTTGTGGAGAAGGAAGGCATTCACAGTGACCCTTTTCACTGAGCAGAGCTCAAAGGTTAGAGGTTAATCCACAAGCTGCTTTCATTGTCTCTTGAAGAGACATCTGAGAATCTCACTAATAAGCCCTAAAATTGGCCTTTACTATTTGCACACATTTGAAAACAGATTTTTTGGGGGTAGATCCTAAACATCTTCCGTCTTTTTTAGCAGACACACTTAAATCCTCTGAAGATGAAGAAGATGATGAGTCATCCTCAGAGGAAAATAAACTGTCCAATGAATTATCAACAAGCAATGAAAAGCTTCAACGTAAGCCTTAGTCTTTTTTTTCTGTTGTCTTACTATGTTTTTGCTCTTGTGATATGAAAATACAGATGAATGCAGTTTCAGATACATGTGCTCATGATATTTACTCAGCTTTTTCTCTTCATCAGCTTTGGCACCCCAGTGGGTAATGCCAGAGAAGATGGAGAAACAGCTCCACGCTGTTCCTGCCAGTAAGACTGTAAAGTTTCGATGCCAGGCGACGGGGAACCCCACTCCCTCGCTTCACTGGTACAAGAACGGAAAAGAGTTCAAGAAAGACCAAAGGATTGGAGGGTTTAAGGTGGGCAACTGTTTATAAAGAGAAACAAAGGTATTGCATCAGATATTTGACCACCTTTTTCATAATTTCTTCTATGCACCATCTTTTAGATCAGAGACCACATGTGGACTCTAATAATGGAGTCGGTAGTTCCATCTGATAAAGGTAACTACACCTGTGTGGTGGAGAATGAATACGGGCGGCTCACACACACCTACCTGCTGGATGTAGTAGGTAAGAGAGATTATTAATTGTAATTGTGTTTTAACTTGTCTCTTTTTGTAAAGCACTGTGAATTGCCCTGTGTATGAATTGTGCTGTACAGACACATTTGCTTTGCCTTATCTGGACTTTGTTGTATAGTTGGCTTGTCTGTGTTGGAGCTGACTTACAGTTATGACAACTGTCTATTTCAGAGCGTTCTCCTCACAGACCCATCCTACAGGCAGGTCTTCCAGCAAACCAAACTGCAGTTATTGGAAGCAATGTGGAGTTTGTGTGTCGAGTGTTCAGTGACCCACAGCCTCACATCCAGTGGCTCAAACATATCACTGTCAACGGCAGCAGAGAGGGACCAGATGGACACCCATATGTCCTTGTTCTCAAGGTACGTACTGCTTATTCACCTCAAGCAGGCTACAACAGCTGTTTTTATACAGTGGGGGTATATATTATATACCAGGAATTCCATCCATCTGTTCCAGATTGTCCAAATGATTTATCAAAGACTACTCACTTGATTCTTTTCAAATTTGACAGACATTTTCTTTACCACTGTGACAGGTACAGCATCACATTTAATGGCTGTATTTCAAGGTTTTGATTAAAAAAAAATAAATAAAAAAAAAAATTGGACAAAGTTTTGAAAGTTTGAGCTTAGATTAGTCCAACCAATTTTCTAAAACTATCCACCCGAATTTTATACCATATGTTAAAAAAAAAAAAAAGAGAAAAAAAAATGGCTATAGCCACTTTTTATGTCACATGTGGATTATATACTACTGTTTTGAAAACTTAAGTTTAACAACATCTTGGTGTTTTGGAGCCAGAGGGGACGATATTTAGACATGCAGTTGGGACAAATCTGACTCCTATCATACCAAAACACTGTCCACCAAGTATGGTTAATACTCCCAAGGAAATCTGTCTGCCAAATGAACACATAATTATTTGTGACTACAGTCATGTCAGCTTTGCTGCAGGACCATGCAGAACCAAATTAGTGCTTACATTAGCCAGTGAAGTTAAGATATGCTACGAGGTTGATTTAAAATTAATGGTACATTTCAGAAAACAAATAGGCCTACGTGGCAGAATCCTTTGATAGTTCTGTCATTGTAACTTCTTAATCACATCTATTGTCAAGCTGTCTCCCAGGTTAAAAAAAAAAACCTTTTAATTAATAAACGGATGCTCCAAAGATAAAACTATGCAGGTGAGCTGCAGTTAGAAAGATCAAATAAAAACTGAAAACTATTTACACTGATACGCTTTGAATTTGACACAAACACCAAACAGAAAATCTTAGCTGTGTGAAACTTTACAGTTTAGTCCCTACACTTTTGACAGCTGTAATATACAGCATGTATAAACCAGAATCTATAAATGTATTACAGCAGCAGCACTTAAAGAGGTTTGCATATAAGTGGTCTGCTATAATTTATTGACATTAAAATGACGTGTCTTTTTTAACCTTCACTAGTGGTGGCTGTGTCCGTCCATACTGTATGAGACTGGATGTATTTCTCTTTCACAGAGTAGAGAAAAACCACATCTGTGATGGATGTGGAGCCATGATGAAAAACGCTCAGCCAGTGTGGTTTGTTTTGTCTGACATGTAGCCAAGAGCCTCATATGTATTATGAATGTTAACGTCGACTGATAGTGGATGTTTAAAGTCCAATAAAATATGGATATGTCGGAAAAGGAAGCTGATTACATAACCACTATCACCGCGGATGTCTGTTGATTTAAACAATTCAAAGTATTGACAACCTATATACAGAGTTGAATCTGGATCACTGAACATTAAACTCAAATTAATTAAGAATGATTAGCTAGGAGTAAGTTAAATGAGCACATCCACCACTAAATATTTCTAATTACCCCATCCCTGAAGGGGAGGCAAGGGGTATTGTTTTTGGCTCGGTTTGTTTCTTTGTTAAAACTTTAGCATTAAAACTACTGGTTGAATTCATACCAAATTGGGTTTATAGATTGCCAGTGACCCAGAATAGATGTGATTACATTTTGGGAAAAGTAGGTCAAAGTTCAAATTTTTAATGAATTTTCAAAATCTTTATTTTCCCCCATTTACTTATAATGGCCATAATTTGACTATGTCTATGCTGACATCAGCTGGATTGATGCCAAAATAAGCTACAATTGGTGTGAGGGGCGGGGTTTGTTGTACATGACGCTCCTTGTTGGTGTTTGATTTTCATTTAAGCTCACCTCTTTTTTTCAGACTGCAGGTCTGAACACAACAGATAAGGAAATGGAAGTTTTGACTCTGAAGAATGTGACTCTGGAAGATACTGGAGAGTACACTTGCCTTGCGGGAAACTCCATTGGAGTCTCTCATCACTCTGCGTGGCTCACTGTAGTTGACGGTAGGTTACGATAGAAACCACAGAGTTTGATTCCTTCTGTTGCCTTGAGACTCAACCGTCTACTAATGATTGTGATCTCATTTCTTCCATCCTCCTCTTAGACATGCCCCCCTCCCCGGTGCCCTCTCAGACATATTTGGAGATCTTCATCTACTGCCTTGGCTTTTTCATTATCGTCATCCTCACTGCCACGGCGATTATATGCAGACTCTGCTGCGCTCCCAAGAAGAGTGACTTTAACAGTCAATTAGCGGTCCAGAAATTAGCCAAGAGCATTCCTCTGAGGAGACAGGTAATGTGTCTGCCTGTGTTTCCATCACTTTCTAGCTTTAGTGTGCAGTCACAACAACTCACAGCGTTCTCACTGCTCTCACTCGTCTGCAGGTGTCAGTTGAGTCGTCGTCCTCTCTTCAGTCTGGGAAGTGTTTGATGCGTCAGTCCCGTCTCTCCAGTGCAGCCACCAGTATCCTGCCAGGAGTGTCAGAGTATGAACTTCCTTATGATCCTCTCTGGGAACTGCCTCGTGACAGGTAACTATGATATGACACTGTGCATAAAGCATTAACAATCAGCAAGTTTCCATATTTTATTTGATGTTTGTTTCTTCTCAGGCAACAAAAATGCTGCTCTGTCATTTTTTTATGTTCCATTGTTAGAGATTGATAATGATTTTTTATACTTAAGAAGAGTAAAAGAAGACTGCCCTACTCATTCCTAATTGTGTGGCCATCCTCAAAAGGTGCTGCTCCTTTATAAAACAGAGGACAGGGACAAAATGAGTTATCCCAAGCTGTTTTTTCAGTTTGTTCTTTCAGTCCTAATGTGGTTGTAAGTAATACTGTCAATTGTTTTCCTAAGGCTCACATTAGGGAAGCCTCTGGGTGAGGGCTGTTTTGGTCAGGTGGTGCTGGCTGAAGCTGTTGGGATTGATAAAAATAAGCCCACTCGCCTTGCCAAAGTGGCTGTAAAGATGCTCAAAGGTAAGAGTAGTTCACTTCAATCATGTTTCCCAATTACTGCTAAAACTGTCTTTAACATGAATGTAATGTCATCTACTTTGTACAGCTGATGCCACAGAGAAGGATCTGTCTGACCTGATCTCCGAAATGGAGATGATGAAGATGATCGGAAAACACAAGAACATCATCAACTTGTTGGGGGCCTGCACTCAGGACGGTACGAGTTTGGATAATGTGTAAAACCACTGTAGTAGGGATTTATGCAGGTGATGCTAAAACTCACAGTCTCGTGTGTGCCCCACAGGTCCTCTGTATGTGGTGGTAGAATACGCCTCACAGGGTAATCTGAGGGAATACCTCCGAGCTCGACGGCCAGCAGGACTGGAGTACTGGAGTGGCTCAAGGCAGGCTTCCTTGGGGACTTTGGAGATCAGAGAGCTGGTGTCTGCCGCCTATCAGGTGGCCAGAGGAATGGCGTACCTCGCTTCAAAAAAGGTCAGTTTATTAAGACCAGACAAGAGTTATTAGAGTTACAGGTTTTGTTTCTATTTTGTTTCATTTTTCTTTCTGTTAGGTTATAGTTAGTTTCACAGTGGTATTAGTTGTTCTTAATTTTTATTCTTGTACACTATGAACACAGGTAATCCTAATAAATCTAATGAAGAACCAGTGTCTAATACCATTACATGGAATTCATCCATTTGGAATCAAAGTACTTACATCTGTGCATTTCCTGTCATAATGGTCAAAATGTCTCCTTTTGTTTTAGTTCATTTCATATTATTCATTATTGTTATTATTTAATTGCTATTTTTCAAATGTTTATTAGTTAATGTGACAGTTTGTTCACTGCTTAATTATTGATTTAAGTGTAGTTTCCCCGGCCCAGATTATGCAGCATTAATTCACATAGTCATTGCTAACATTTCTTTTCACATTGCTATAAAAGTAATAATAGTGATCTTCGACACCAAAATCCATGTCACGAAAACTCATCTAAGTTTAAAGCAAAACAATGCACAAAATCCCATTGAATGAAGAGATCTGGCTCCTGCTGTAATGAACCGTCTGTCTCCTTTTTGTTGTGCAGTGTATTCACAGAGACCTGGCAGCCAGGAATGTGCTGGTCACTGAAGACAATGTGATGAAGATAGCTGACTTTGGTCTGGCCCGAGATATCCACCACATCGACTACTACAAGAAGACAACCAATGTGCGTGTTACATACAGTCACAGAAAAAATTATTAGACCATCAAAAGTCATCAAAAACAATGGTCATGCAATCAAGTACTAACTCCTGTGTGTATCATGTGACTAAAACAGACAGAAAAGAAAACATGGAATGCCTAAAAGCACTGTTTTTGTCCATACAATGCCATAGATATTGATGTAAGAACTGAAGTGATTTTGGTTATTATCAAGAAAAAGATGGAAAATGGCTAGATATCAGCTCTGAAATTAAACTCAAGGGATATTTTTGTTGGTATCATTATATTTGTCCAAACAAATGTACCTTGAGTTGTACCAGGCATTAAAATGAACAAGAAATTGAAGAAAACAAGGGGTGGTCTAATCATTTTTTTCATGACCGTAGTAGGATGAAGTAGAATGTCAGCAGGATCGCATGTACAAACAGAGACTTGACCACTACCTTTTGAATGTTTTTACAGGGTCGTTTACCAGTGAAGTGGATGGCTCCAGAAGCGTTATTTGATCGTATCTATACACACCAAAGTGATGTGTGAGTTGGAAAACCTGTAATTACTCCTTAGTCATGTTTTTCCCCATAACATCTTCCTTGCTGTAACACTTGTGTTTCTCTTCTGTTACCTGTTGCAGGTGGTCGTTTGGTGTCCTCCTTTGGGAAATTTTCACCCTCGGGGGGTCTCCTTATCCTGGAGTCCCTGTAGAAGAGCTCTTTAAGCTGCTGAAGGAGGGACACCGCATGGAAAAACCTTCTGCATGTACTCAGGAGCTGTAAGTACACACACCTTCATCACCCAACCCCCACATCTGAGTTAACTGAGCTCCTAAATGCACAACAATAGTCAGTTAATTGACACTGTCTTTAAAGACAGCTGCAGCAGCTCAGGCTTTAGGTTCCAAACAAGCTGAGCTTCAATACAGTTTGTTTCTGTCTGTGCTTTGTCATTTCCACCAGACTTTATTTATCTGAGGGTAATTTAGTGTCAAACAAGTCGAAATCACTCCATGTGTTATAACTGGTTTAATGTAAAATAGTGCAAATTAAATATAAACCTAAATACTAGGCATGAGGCAGTGCAGTGTAAATGTTTTGGTGTTTAGGTGACGTGTCCTAAGGGGGTAGTATAAAATGCCAATTATAAAAAGCTATGTACAAAAATACAGCAGCAGTAGTTATTATAACAGGAAAGGCTCATTATGTAATTATTGTAATTATCAGCAGTGATTTACCTGAAGGCAGAGTCGAAAATGGAAGACTGCAGCATGCGGATTTGTATTTTATGTTCCTCATCTTTTTTGCAAAGCCCAAATAAATGTCTCAATCTAATGTTGAAATAACACAGTGATTGCAATTTCAAAAACTGAACCATCACTTGGAAATGAGCCTGTATTGTTTATACTTCTATAAACAGTAGATGGATCCCTGCGGAACACCCTTTTACACACTGATGTCAGTGTGTTAATCACCTTCATATATCATTGATGTTGTGGCTTACAGTCTAATGACTCAGTTTGAAAAAAAAAACATTAACATGATCCTCTGAAGCTATATTTAGGCTCATCCACAAAAGACTGTTACAATCAAGTGGTACTTTACAGTGTTTACATGTTGTACACTGGAACGCATCAATCCTGAGCTTCCCTAAGCGACTAACCACAACAACCCTGTGTTTAAAAGAAACACACAGGGCTGTGTTGGTAGGGGTGGGGGTGGTGTTGACTGTTCACTTACCAGTGATTGATAGATTCAATCTCGTTAAATAAGAAATGGACACAAACCATAACAATGAACAGAGGTTTATAGAGGAGGTTTTAATCAGCTACAACCCTACATTCCCTTGACACTGTTTATCATTCAGCCCTGAGATTTATAACAAATGACAGCGACAACACGCACCATTGTAACCTTTATTCTAAAGTTGAATGGCCCTCTCTATCCAACAGGCGTGATAGACATTGGATTTTATTTGTTTTTAAAGCCCTCACTGGTCTTTTACCATCTTATATTAACTCTTTAGTATCTTTTAGTGCGTACTGAACTGGGAAAGTCCAGTTTTTCTTCCTGTGCACCTGAAACCTGGAACACTCTCTAAAACCATCTGAAACTTGCCACACTTTTATCATTAGGACAATTAAAATCCTTAATCACTTCTTATTTTACCTCCAGCTGCTCCTGTTTTTAAGTAGATGTCTTTGTTTTTAGTTTATCTTTCTCACTTTTACCTTTAGGGACTTCTGATATGTGCATTGTGTGTTTCAAATATTTTGTTTTAAATTCATGATTCAATCTTATTTTGCCTCCAACTGCTCCTGTTTTTAAGTAGAGCTTTCTGTTTTTAATTCGTCTTTGTCACTTTTAATTTTGGTATTTCTGATATGTCCATTGTATGTTTCAAATGTTTCACTTTGTCTTGGCTATATTATTGTAAATGAGGTTGCGTCCTTAGTATATCTCAGAGTGTAAATGAAGGTAATGAATGAATGAATTTAACATCCATTTCATAACGTTTTCACTAAGCTGCTTAACAACAATGCAATACAATGATTCCAAACCTTTTTTTCATTAACAAACCATTATGACCCAAATCACAGTAAATCTTATCTTTGTAAATCATGAGAGTAGCTGATTTGTGCATCAGAGTTCATTCGGGAAAATTGAAAATGCTTGAATTTCACTGTTGTGTTTTGAAGGTCTGAAAAGTGCTTAGATTCGCTTGCAGTTCTAACTCTGTGATGTGATTTGTTTATTTATTTTTAATATTAACTCTGCCAGGTTAGATGTCAAGCCAAATCTACTTACAGAGAGGTGATACATGTAGAAAAACAAAACTTTATGTCAAAAAAGAAAATGAGTGTGTGCTCTCAGGTCAACTCCAGGTAAATGTTTTATCTTGATCTTTGGCTCAGTGTGACTGAAGAACGTCAAGTGACATCCCTTTTTTTTGGATAAAACTTCGTGTTCTCTTTTAATTTCTACACATTTTGCTATTACAAAACATAATTTTAGATGCTTATAGCATAATACAAAATACATTATTGTGATAAAAAGTGAAAAAATAATCATGAATATATGTATTCTGTAGATATGTATTTTACCCCAGCGATGAGGTGCTGTGCTGGAAAAATTAGAAAATAACCCTTAAAAGTGCTTAGAATTTGACCTTGAAACGTGTACAAACCCAGGTGCATGAATTCATATTTTTACTGGCATTTCCTCATCTCCTTCTGATTCATCATTTCCACTTGCGTGTCTTGCTGATAGTCTTTTGAAAAGCTTGAAATGCAGTTTATTGAGCAACTCATACAAGATGTCTTGTCCATGTCTTTGAGAGAGGATGGTGTGACATGGATACAGTCATATAATAAACAGTCGCTCTGTGGTTTTGTCAGGTATCTGATGATGAGGGACTGCTGGCACGCCATCCCATCTCGCAGGCCAACTTTCCAACAGCTGGTGGAAGATTTAGACCGCACGCTTTCACTCATGGCAAATCAGGTAACGTGTTGCCTAACAGGATGTTTATTCAGGAAAACAGAAAGGGGACTGAATATTGATTGTCTGGACGTCTTTCTCCAGGAGTACTTGGACCTGGCCATCCCTCTGGTCCAGTATTCTCCGGTCAGATCCGACACGTACAGCCCCTCAGCTTCGGCCCATTCCTCTAACTCCACATAGGCGTCCTGGGACTCTCCCTTCCTGGATCACCTTTATCCCATTTCCTCTGCTGCGTGGTGCAGCAGCAGTCCCACACGAGGCCAGGCAAAGGAGCACAGATAACGGGAGGAACTGGCTGCTCCTCTGTCGTATGTTACAGCAGTCTTTAAGCTCTGGCAGGAGTGATGTGAAGAACAGCTGTCCTGGACTGTGGCTCCCCGGCAAGGCCTCAGGAAGCAGCTCACACACCATCTCATCTCATTCATAACGGGTGTAAAGAAGGAGTTCACCCACTGAATAAGGACTGGGGGTGAGAGTACGGTGTTTGTCTCCTGCAGTGCCCACAGCATATGTGCTTAGGTATTAATAATGTCTGTAAATACTGTAAATTATATTTTTTACTTATATATGTGGAAGCCCTACGAGGGAAAAACTAAATCAATGATTAACATGTTCATTAAGACAGATAGACATAGATAGTGTTAAAATAACATCATAATGCACAACAAAATGTATTAATAAATGTATAATTGTTCTAAATATGAACTTGACGTTTATAACTTGATGCATTTTATTTGTAAATTTTTCCCGTCAGCAGCCTTTGTAGCATTCTTACTCATTTGTACATTTTAATACAATAAATTAACATATTTATGTCTTTCTCAAGTCACGTTTGGTTCTTGACAGTTGTGTAATGGCACCAAAGAAGACGCAAGGCAAAAACATCACACCCACTGACCTGCTGATTACAGCCATAGTGTTTTATTTACTGGTGAACGGTGTAAAGTGTGTTTGGAGTGTGTCAGCGAGTATGGACATGAAGCATGAGTCCCACTGCATAGAACAAGAACTCTACACTTGAACATCTGCGTGTTATTAGACAGAAAAAAAAGATGTACAATAGGAAGAGGATCTTGGCAAGAACCTTCGCCTCATCCATCTCACAGATCTGGACCTCACACATCTTACTCTTAGACACACACTCACCTTCCTGCGGCTGGTTTTTGGTGCTCCCCAGAGCCCGAAGCTCCTTTTCCTTCCCACAGAGGTAACAGAGAGGAAAAACATTGTTATATATGACAGGAGGCTTCCGTGACCATTCATCATATAGTTCTGTCTGTAACATTTTATCCTCTCTTTAGCTTCTGGCTGACATTACAAATGCGTACCTGGTGTGCAGCGTATTTTGTTACAGTCTCAGACTAAATTAAATCAGTAGTCTTGTTCGGTTGAACGTTTACAACAACCTCCGGCTTCCACTCCATTCTTCCTCTTCCCTCTCATTCCTGTGTAACTTAATTTTTTTTATTCTCCTGGTTTCCCTGAAAATCTGTATCTGTTCCAGAGAATGCTTTTTTCGCCATTAGGTTCAGGTCTTTGCTGAACGTCCCTCTTTTGCAATGATTGTGCACATAAATCAAATCCAGATAGCTTTGGTAAACAGTGGGTTTTCTTTGGCCTGCTATTTAACACCTCTAATTCCTGGAAATGAGGGCTGTTAACATAGCCGCCTGCCCTGTGGCCCTGCTGTCAGCTGTGACACTTCAGAACACACTCACAGATATCGAGCCTCCCTGCTAAGGTGCCGCAAAGAGGCAAACCTGGTTTTCTTTCTCACCCTGTTCATTGGGAGTTAATGGCCCATAACAATGAGGAGGTGAGCAGCCATTATGGGTTGACCATTAGCCCGTTGGACAGATGGCCAAGTGAGACATTAGAGGTCCACCACTGGGTTTCTTAACACCTCCACAGACAAACACTAGGCTGTAAAAGTGATCTACCCTTCATATAAGTGCAAGAGGTTTAATGCAAGGTTGCCTTTTGTCACATTCAGGATGTGTTAATGCTGCCTAAAAGTCTCATAATCTGATTTCCAATTCAAATCAAGTTCTCTCTTTTTTTTTTTTTTTACTTTATGTGAATTCTATTTTATTATCATTTCCAGGCAAATATCTGTACTATTTTTCTTCTTGATGTTTTTGATATCTGAGAGGAACCACATCTGGCAAAGTTGGAGCCATTATTCAGAACAGGATCATGACCTGTGCTGCCTCCTGTGACAGCTCTGGGTATAAACCAGATCTGAGAATTTGCTTCTGCATGATTCGGTGGGTGGAAAACTGCAGTTTTGTAACAGCTTAGTGGCATAATATTCTAACACTTTAGGAGGAAATCAGAAGCTGGCTGTGTATAAAGAAACTCTCACTTTTATGGATCTAGAAAAATATAGAACAAAATGTTGATATTTTAATATATGTACCTTGTACGCCACCTCCTGGCAGTTTTAATCACTACAAGATATTGTTGCCTTTGAAAAAGTAATTTAAACAGTATTAAATAAATAGGATAAATATAATATAAATAATAAACACTATAACAATTACAGTGAATATAAAGGAGAGATCATAAACCCTGTTTCCTATTAATAAACAAGGCGATGAGGTATGTGCGAATGTAACAAAAAACACTTCAGACTTCATGGTGTTCTCTTTGGTTTCTCCAGGACAGGCTTATACAAACACAACAAATCACTTTTATTTGAAAGACAAAATAGAGTCCATTGTTGTATCAGTTTTATTTGTGATTAATTTGTCTTATTATGTTGCTTATTTTTTGTGTTCTTTCTTTACGTTGATTATAAGTTGTGATCAGTCATTGCTACAGTGCACATACCATAAAAGTAATCAAATCAGTCAATGATAATCATTTAACATAATTTATTTCTAACACAACACAGCCAAACAGACTGCTACTTTGGTCACTGTATCAGGTTTACAACACACTCCTCTTATTTCAACAATGTATATAATGAATAAACTGATCTGAGATCAGTGCATTAGCCCTTTCAGGAGTCACAAAAAGCTCCATGACCAGCATGGCAGCATCCTCTGACCTCCACAGCTTCTGGGCTGTATACAACTCTGTTTTTACCACATACTAAATTAAATAGAACAGCATGAAAGCCTTATAAATTAACTCATTTAAGAAAATAAATATAAATGATAGTCATTATAATAGGTCTCTTTTAAACTGTCTGTAATACACTTTGCACAAACAAGCTTGTCAGTAACATTGGGCCAAATCTATGTCTTCCACAAAAACCAACTAAAACAACACAAACAAAAAAACCAAAAACAACATTTAACAGGAAGCATCACCCCCACCCACCATCTGCAAAGGTAATCATTTGGTGAAAAGAAGAGAAAGCTGCACATTTGCAAGTGTATCAGTGTGCATAGATGTGTAAGTGTTTGCAGCATACATGCATGTGTGTGTGTGTGTGTGTGTGTGTGTGTGTGTATGCATGCTCAGGCATGTGTGTGCGTCTACTTCTGGCCCTTAGCCCCTCCCTCCATTCCATCAACAGATCTCTTCCTGGCGAACAGGTGGGTGGGATCTCTGCCCCTGAAGCCGGGCTGGATGTTGAACACAGGCATGTTTCTCCAGCTGGCTGGGTTGTTGTAAGTGGCAGAGGTGGAGCCTGTGGCGCAGGGCTTGTTCTGGACCAGCTGGAGGAAGGTCTCCATGTCGGGGCCTAACCTGGCGATGAGGCCAGCCCTCACCGCCGCCACCGTCTGCTCGTCACAGGCCTGCAGGGTCTGGAGCAGAGTGCTGTAGTACCTGGATAAAAGACGCACAGGGTGGAAAGTGTTATGGCTCCAGGTTGTAATTAAGCAAAAGGCTTGAAGGTTTTGTCTGTTTTAAATCATTTTTAAATGTCTGCTTCTGTTCTTCCTCTTAACAATTTTTGATGTGTTACTGTTGCACATTCTCAAAGAAAAAAAAGTGTTACAATCCCAGGTGGCAAACACCAAATTATTAATACCAGACTTAAGATTTTATGAAAAACATCCTACATATCAAAAATACATATCAAACCAATATTCCTCTGCATTATATGGTCAATTTTAATAATTTTTTTTTTTTTTTTAATTTGAGTCTATTTGCTCATTTATAAAGGAAAATACACTAATTACTTCTGGAAAAAAGTTATGTATGATTTTTCTATAAAACACCTAATCATTCATGGAACTATAGTAAAATAGTTTGTTTTAACTCTCAGACCTGACCTGCACTAGTTTATTGCTTAAATAATTCTATATGGTATCGATCAGAATCAAGTGTCAAACATCATCAGATTTTTTGTCATTTAGAAAATTGGATAGAGATGTTTTAGATTTCCAAATAAATTACTGTCAGTTCTAATTTGCTGCCTTTCTAAAGCAAATTAAAACCATTTATTTGCTCAAAATAAGAAATTCTGATAAATCCATGGTGCACAATGTTAGGGTCTAAACACATTCACTATGGAGCCTCTATATGTACATTTTAAATCATATTAGTGACTCAAATTTATTGAACATTTATGAAAAATTCCATTTTTAGACACAGATGATGGTCTCTGACTCAGCTGTTTGCACTGATGCATACAAAGGATATGTGTACTAAGATACAGCTTCAGTCTGCACCGTATCAGTCAATATCATCCTGTATTTTCATGGAATTTAGCGTCCTGTATGCTCTGGATTAATTCCAAGATCATTTTAACATAGATTGGAAGTGAACTGAACATTTTATTTTTTTTTCCATTAAAATGCACAAACTTAAGTTACAATAAAAAATACAAAATCGTCAAAACACAACATGTAGTGACTCTCATTCAGCATGTGTTACTAGTCCACCTCTCTGCTCCATACATCAGTGCAATATATGACCATACACACCACACCTTTAAAATATAGTCTTCTGGCATTTTCACAGTAATCCAATTTAACTGTCAGCTCTACTTCTATCTGTGTGATCCCATCCCATAGAATTTGTTTGTCATTTGTTTTGGGTGTCTATGTGAAGGGTATCTTAGTGTTGTGTTTCACAGATGTGTGACACCAGTCCTCACCTGTTTGGGAAGTGAGTGGGCACCTGCACCACCTCTCCGATGGCATCAGGGTTGGTACGAGCCACAGTGCAGATGTCCAGGCTGGTAAAACACTCTTCTTGCACCTTAAAAATACAGTCAGACTGGTCAGAGAACAGCCTAGAGTGTTGTCACTGTTACTGTGTGTGTGTGTGTGTGTGTGTGTATGTGTGTGTGTGTATGTGTGTGTGTGAATACCTCTGCGATCATCCTCTGGAAGATGTTGCAGCGACGGATAGTCTGGAATACTTTAGCGTTGATTCCCTGGGCGATGCACTGTAGACTTTTCTTAACAAAAGTTTTACCCTGTGAAGCATCATGAACTGACGTTAGGACAGACAGGTGGACAGACAGGTGGACAGATAGGTGGACAGACAGGTGGACAGACAGGTGGGCAGATAGGTGGGCAGATAGGTGGACAGACAGGTGGGCAGGCAGGCGGACAGGTGTAAATGACACGTAGGCAACAAGTCGGATGACGCTTCTGAGGAAGACTGGAGTCACAGTCGAAACTGTCAAGCAGGTAACATCTAAAAACTATTCCTTGTCTGAACAAAAGAAAATACTATATTTAGATAGGTGGACAGGTAGGTGGACAGATGTGGACGGACAGATGAACAGACAAGTGGACAGATAGGTGGACAGATGTGGACAGACAGATGGACAGATAGGTGGACAGACAGGTGGACAGATGTGGACAGACAGATGGACAGATAGGTGGACAGACAGATGGACAGATAGGTGGACAGATGTGGACAGACAGATGGACAGATAGGTGGACAGATAGGTGGACAGATAGGTGAACAGATAGGTGGACAGATAGGTGGACAGACAGGTGGACAGATAGGTGAACAGATAGGTGGACAGATAGGTGGACAGAGAGGTGGACAGATGTGGACAGACAGATGGACAGACAGGTGGACAGATAGGTGGACAGATAGGTAGACAGACAGGTGGACAGATAGGTGAACAGATAGGTGGACAGATAGGTGGACAGAGAGGTGGACAGATGTGGACAGACAGATGGACAGATAGGTGGACAGATAGGTGGACAGACAGATGGACAGATAGGTGGATAGATAGGTGGACATATAGGTGGACAGACAGGTGGACAGAGAGGTCGACATATAGGCGAACAGACAGGTGGACAGAGAGGTCGACATATAGGTGGACAGACAGGTGGACAGAGAGGTGGACAGATGTGGACAGACAGATGGACAGATAGGTGGACAGACAGGTGGACAGATAGGTGAACAGATAGGTGGACAGATAGGTGGACAGACAGGTAGACAGACAGGTGGACAGATAGGTGAACAGATAGGTGGACAGATGTGGACAGACAGATGGACAGACAGGTGGACAGATAGGTGGACAGATAGGTAGACAGACAGGTGGACAGATAGGTGGACAGAGAGGTGGACAGATGTGGACAGACAGATGGACAGATAGGTGGACAGATAGGTGGACAGACAGATGGACAGATAGGTGGATAGATAGGTGGACATATAGGTGGACAGACAGATGGACAGAGAGGTCGACATATAGGTGGACAGACAGGTGCATAGACAGGTGGACAGACAGATGAACAGCCAAGTGGACAGCTGGACAGATACACAGGAAAAATTATTGAGCATTTTTTCCAGAGTCAAAAGTATTTTCCTCAAAAGGAGTAAATTTGTCTCTATGTTGAGTTTGGAGAGCTCTACCCAAAGAGTAACTTTTACTCTTTTTAGACAAGGGCCAAGTGTTATCTGAGTAGAGTACAATTTTCTTCAATTTGAGTACATTTTCTGTGAATTTCCTTTTCAAATGTTTTGTGTGGGTGGACAGACAAGTGGACAGACAGGTGGACAGACAGGTAGACATATAGATGGACAGACAAGTGGACAGACAGGTGGACATATAGATGGACAGACAAGTGGACAGACAGGTGGACAGGAGGGCAGACTGACCTCAGTGTTAAAGGTAGCAGCTGTGTGGAGGAACAGTTCACAGATTTCATGCATGCCGTCAGTGTCACAGGTGGAGTTTTCCAGACAGGAGAAGAATCCACAGCCCACAGCTACAGCACCGTTCAAACATCTGGCCACGTCGGCTGCAAACACATCCACAGATACATACATATATATGAATTAATTATTAATTACTCCAGTTAAGTATGTTAATTATTATTAGTAATGATGTGACAATTGAAGATGTTCCTTTTCTCATATAGATTTATTTTGTTAAATATCCTCCCAGTAAAAGTTTGGGCTTGATTAGAAGCATAATGCAACAGTTATTTCAGAAACATTTTTTAATCCTTTGCATTGGACAGCATGTTTTCTTTTTTTAATAAAGTTGTGAAACTCTTGTCCACTACAGAAGACAAAAATGCATTGCTGGCTCTGAAGAGGAAATAATCTGCAAGTTCCAAAGAAAAATTGGGGGAAAAAAACACAGCAAAAACAATACTGGATAGTCAAAAATAAATAAATAAATAAACTTATCTTGGCCTAGAATCTCTCCTAAAACCAAACCCTGACTGGCTTTGGCCCTGACTCTAATGAAATGCAGCTTTTTGTAAGTTTATGCCTGTGTAGTTGATGGAATGGCTGTACAAGAAAAACAACTTCAACAACAGTGGATGTTTATTTCAGCAGTAAAACCATATGGAAAGAAGAGGACGCAATAATAAACAAGATAAAAGAAGTTTCTTTCAAATTAATTCATCGTTTCTATCCTTCCAAACTATTCCTACAAAGACATAAAAAAGATATCAGAGTAAATTGCTCATTTTGTAATCAATCAGAAGAAAATGTATATCATCTGTTTTGGCCCTGTCCTTTTTCAAGTGTTTTCTGGCAAGATGTCTGTTTTTTTATTTGTCAAAATATAATTTCTGATTTTTCTTTTACTTATTCAAAAATATTGTTTGGTATATACTTATATCCTGCTAACAAATCAGATCAACATTACATAATCAATTGAATTATATTTTTGGCAAAATACCACATTCACAAATGTAAATTGTCAAATCTCAAACCTTCTTTTTTAATTTTTAAAACTGAGCTTACCCAGTATATTTCAGACACTCAATACTCTAAAAATAGAAAAGCTATCAAAACCACTGATTTATGAACTTTGTGTAATTTGATGTTTCCTTTTTTGTTTTTTGTTTGTTTGTTTGTTTGTTTGCATGGTTTGTCCCCTGGCTATGTTCTGTTCTGTTCATGTCTTAGTAGTATGTTAATATTGCATTGTACTTGTCACGCCATTATTGCCCTTTATACAACATTAACCTTTTCATGCATGAATTATGACAATCGTAATCAAGATTTTTTTTTCCTGAGTGTTTTTATTCCTCTTTAAGTATGAAAAAAAAAAAAACAATAGGATTGAAAATTTTTTTATGAACCTATTTTTCATGGAGTTCCAAAAATGTCCACTCAGCTGGACACTATGCGTTTAATTTTTTAAGTAAAGAAACATGCATTTACTGATATACTGTGTGAAATGTATGAAATAAAAACATTTTTCATGCAGCTAATCAGATGTTTTCTCACATTTTAACATACTCTAGTACTAGTCACTACTCACTTCATGGAGATAATATGAAAAAAATACCCTTTTTATTTAAAAAAAAACCTGTTATTACAGTCTAATAACAATAACAAGCAATTGATTTACACTCAAACATGTTAGTGCAATCAGGTTTATCAAAAACAGCAAAGTTAGAGTAATGGTCTGAATGTCAGTGTATGAGATGATGCATAAGTGTCCACTGTGTTGGCTGATATGGAACTAAAACAACAAAATCCATGAATATACAAGAGAACACCTTTGAATAACTGTCCACTGTTGTGACCACTATGCATGAAAGGGTTAAATAAATAAATATGTTGGAGAAAAAAAAAAAAAGAAGAGGACGCATTTAACCCTTTCATGCATAGTGATCACAACAGTGGACAGTTATTCTCCGGCTTTTCTCTTGTATATTCATGGGTTTTGTTGTTTTAGTTCCATATCAGCCAACACAGTGGACACTTATGCTCCATCCCATACACTGACATTCAGACCATTACTGTAACTTTGCTGTTCTTGATAAACCTGATCTGCACTAACATGTTTAAGTGTAAATCAGTTGTTATTTGCTAGACAAGAAAGGTTTTTTTTTTTTTTGCATATTATCTCCATGAAGTGAGTAATTACTAGCATTAGAATATGTTAAAATGTGAGAAGACATCAGATTAGCAGCATTAAAAATGTTTTTATTTCATTGTTTTCATATTACTTTCTGATATTGGGTTTTAAACACGTTTCTTTACTTCAAAAATTAAATGCATGGATATTTTTGTAACTCCACAGAAAAAAAAACTCGACCGCATTGGTTGTTTTTTACTTCATGCCTAAGGAGGAATAAAAACACTGAAGAAAAAAATCTTTACTAAGGTTCTCACAATTCATGCATGAAAGGGTTAAAGCAGCACCTAAAAAAAGAAGGTGGTGATATTGGTGCATTTTGAGTTCACACTGTTGAAAAACTCAAGTCAACAAACAAACAAACAAACAAACAAACAAACAAACAAACAGAGGAGTTTCCTGCAGGATAAGCTGCTGCATGACTCACTCGGGCTGTTGGCAGAGAACCGGGCCCGCCGGGGTGCAGCCTCCTCTGGGATCAGCTCAAAACAGGCGGCGGTGCCCAGGAGCAGGAGCAGGAGCAGGGCGGATGTAGGCTGCATTCTGTCCGAGAGGAGACGGAGGAGGGTGTGCTTGTGTCCGGTGTCTTCCTGCTGCTGTGGTGCCTTCACTGTCCTCTGCCCTGGTATTTATATGAAGTCTGCTCACCGCCGTCCAATCAGAACGCCACTTTTTTTTCCCTTTCTCTTTCCGTGGGGGCGCTGTTAATGGTTTATTCATAGCTGTAATTAACCTAGAGCGCTAATTGGATATTTCCACATACCAGACAGGTTGGAATTTCCGAGCAGACGTGAACTCACCAGTTAATTTTAGAATAAGTTGGAAATAAAGGAGCTGATAAGAGGAGTTAAATGATGACTTTTTCTTTTCTTCCTGTGGTTTCTACTATCATCCCTAAACGTGGGCTACAAATGGCTGAAAGTGATCTAAGGTTATAACACTTGTGATAATCAAACATCTTACTTTCTAAAAATAGCATCCCGAGTGGGAAACGGATGCGTCACTTTCCCATTCCAGTCACGTTTTGCAGTTTTTCCTGTGTAGTGGCTCAGTGGAGTAGAACAAGCAGATCAGTGATCGCAGCAGGAGGTGTACATGTCCCCTGTGAACCTCTGACACTCACAGCAGCATTTCCATTTGCTTTAAATCTGACTAGAATAAAGAAAATGTCTTTTAAACATCCCAGCAGACAGACTCAGATCCTTCAGGGCATCCAGGTTCCTCTGAGTCTGATCCTTCCATCCTCCCAGTTCCTTCAGATGTGAATCACTTCAATATGAGTCTTCACCACTGGCAGGAAACAAACTCCTCAGAACAGGCAGACTTCTACAGGACTGCCCCCCCCCCCAGATTATAAACACTTGTTGTAAGGCCTGTTTTTGTCCACATCATCCACCTGCCACATGATCACATTTATTGGAGTTGAATATAGGACTGTTTGCTCTTGAATTTCATTCTTTATTCAGAGCACCTGCTCTTTGTTATTGCAGATTATAGATGTTTTAAGTAAAAATGTTTTTCCACTTAGTCCCTTGACGAGTGCAACACTTTGACACTTTGGATGTAGACGTTTCTTTAATGTGATCCAGCTTAAGCTCCCAAATTAATCTTAAAATACATAATGATACAACTTTCAGCATGAGAAGTCAGAGTATGAAGTCACAACTGTAAATCCTTAAAGCAGGGGTGTCAAACATAAGGCCCGTGGACTGCCAAATGGTCTAATCCGGCCTGTGGGGTGAATTTCAGAAGTGCAAAAAATCACACTGAAAATATTAACAGTCAGAGGTGTTCAGGGGCCACATACAGATCAGTGGGATCTCAAGTAAAACAAGAAAAGCACTCGGAGAGTGCAGACCTCCGCCAAGACAGATCAACCCCCCCCTCCCCCATCACCACCAAAATGTAATCATTTCTTCCTTGTACCAGTATCAATGTTTCCTGAAAATTTCCTGAAAATCCATCCATAACTTTTTGAGTTATCTTGCTGACAAACAAACAAACAAACACGCAAACACACAAAGCAAAGCGATCACAATACCTCCTGGTGGAGTGGTGCCAGGTACAACAAACCCCGCCTCTCACACGCATGTAGCTTATTTTGGCATCAATCCAGCTGACGTCATTGTGTCTATGCGTGTGCTGATGTCAGCATATCAACTGCCTCTATAAATATGTCAAGTTTGAAGTAAATTGAAACATAATTGATGTGTTTTTGAAAATTCTGCCATTATAGGTAAATGGGAGAAGAAAAAAGATTTTAAAAATTAATTAAAAATTTGAACTTTGACCTAGTTATCCCAAAATGTAACCATATCTATTTTGGATCACTGGCAGTTAATAAACCAAATTTGGTATAAATTCAACCAAGAGTTTTGCTGCCACCCACATTTGAAATTTCATCCATTATAAGTAAGTGGGAGGAAAAAGATGATAAAAATTCATAAAAAATTTTAACTTTGATCTAATTTTCTCCAAATGTATTGACATCTGTTCTGGGTCACTGGCAATCTATAAACTCAATTTGGTATGGATTCAACCAACAGTTTTGCTGCTAGAGTGTTAACCAACCAACCAACAAACAAACAAACAAACAAACAAACAAACAAACAAACAAACCAAAAACAATACCCCTTGCCTCCCCTTTGTGGAGCGGGGTAATAATAACATTATAATCCATAAATAATGACAACTCCAAATTTTCTCCTTGGTCTAATGTGAAAAAAGTTAAATTGCATTATGAAAATATTTACATTTACAAATCCTCTCACAATAAAATGTGGATAAACCTGAACAAATATGAGAAACCCGAAATTTCACAAGAAAAATACAGGCACTGTTTTCTGCATTTGGAGATCGACTGTGATCTGTAAATTGTGTTCATAATAAGCTGCGACATAAGTGAAATGGAACTTACATAATTGGTAATAGATATTTCAGGGTATATGTGGTTGTTCAAGTTATTCACATTTTCATAAAGTAATTTAACTTTCACATTAAAACAAAGACAAAAATTTGATTATTATTCATAGGTTATTATGTTATTATTTTACTGATGTGGTCCACTGGATCTCATATTGGGCTGAATGTTGCCCCTGAACTAAAATGAGTTTGACACACCTGCCTTAAAGACTTCATGACCTTAGTGTTGGTTAGTTACTTCACAGTCATTCATACGAAGGTTCAGGAAAGTTAATGCACAAAGATTTGCATCAGTGATAAAATGTGAAGTCATTTAACCCCTGAATGCCTGAAATTATATACAAGTATATTGAAAATAAACGATTTGTGTTTTTGCTTTCATGTAGGTGTCAGATCATATGGAGATTGTTAATTTGACTATAGCACATAAAAAGATAGAAATGTGGGTATAATTCAGATTTGTGACAGGTGTTGTTAAGGGGTTAATCCTGATTCAATGTCCAGTAAATAATACACTTATTTAATACTGGAATATTTAAAAATGAGAAAATAAGCTCCACTTCAACCATCTACAACAACACTGTTGTATGTGGTGTTTAAATAATAACACACACTCCTCATGTCAATCTGTATCAAATAGTTATTTTATTTTTGATTCTCATAGAAGAAAAGAAAAGGAAAGTTTGCTGTGATATTGCCAGTGTTTCACATAATATATTGAGCATTTCTTATTCATCACTTTACACAAGTTAATACTAATACAGTACGATGCACAAGTACCGGCCACCATTAGGTTTGTTTTAGTCATAATATCCATGCATAAGAAAGTCTCATTTTTTGCATTAAGATACAATCAGGACATGTGGAGCATATGTACAGCATTAAAAACAAAGGTTTCGAGGAAAAATAGCCTCTCCAAACCCAATTGTTTAGTATTTAGCGTGACCTTCGTTTGCTCTTAATATGTCTTTAACTCTTTCGTTCAGTCAGTCTTACATTTATGGCATCAATCTTCTGGCGTCTTACTCCAGGTTTCACTCATCATATGTCAGATGTTTCTTATTGTTTGGTCACTTTTTGTCGTGAGAAAGCAGGTCACACTAAATACTGACTTTGCCTGTAGAAGCCATTTAGTTTTTCTGAGTTTTTTTTTTTTTGGGAGTGTTTTTAATATTATGCACATATTTCCTGTATTTTCTGGTTGTACTTAAAGAAAATAGAACCAAATATACCTGCTCATGACAACCCTTTGATAAACAGCACAGCAGTCCTGATGATTTCTCAGTATGGCTCTAATCTTTCAATACTTTTTGCTCACATTTTTAAACCATTAAGACTCAGTGTTACTTTTCCGGCAGTTCCCAAATGAATTTTTCTCTCTATTTAACCTTTCTGAAGCAATTTATCACCATTTATTCTAATATTATCTTTTGTATTTTGTGTTTCTTCAACAAAAATCAGGTATCTTCCCAAATTTAATTGACTGATCATGTAGATGTTCATAAAAGCTCAAATTAAAGTTAATTGCCATAATATCAGAAACAGAGAAAAATTAAGAAAATGTGACTTTTTCAACAAAATATATCACTAACTGAACATAAACCCAGTGTCTCCATCCACTGTCATTTGACAAACTCCATGGGTTTTACTGGTGAATCAACGTTGTAGAAGATGACTGTGTTTCCACGGTAACTACGGAGCCTCTGAATGTCCAAATGGGTCATATCTGATTACCATGAAAAGAAGACAAACTGTATTTTATGCCAGCTATTTACATGTATTAACAGGATTAGTGCATCAGAAGTTTTTTTAACATTTTATACTGGTAGATGATTCTGGTCACCAGTGGTCGTTTGGGTCTTTATGGGTTAATAAACTTCTTCATATATTTATCACTGATTTTAAGCAACAGATCTGTTTACTTCAGTTGATCTGGGATACCTGTAGTCACTGCCTGCTGTTGGAAATGTGGAAAAATCTGTGTGTCTTATCTCTGTGTCAGGTATCAGTAAATAGTGGGAGAGCCATTAGCAGAGGCGGCTGTGTTTCCATTATGGGCTTGTTTGCTACAGTTACTCATTGAACCACACAGGACGCTACTGACTTCATTAGCCCAGAGGTCAAACAGACCATGATAAGCATCTTGCATCTTTCATGCTTTCATTAACTCCATCTATTACCCTGTCACACATCTTTAATGCAGAGCCACGGAGGGTTGAAAATATGCACAGAGTCTTGTGAAGAAGCACAACTTTATTTATTTCCAGTAACATCTATCATTTTTTTTATCGTCTTCAAAAGAATTCCCTGATTCATGATCTTAGTGACTAAACACACAAATGACTCAGTTCCTCACAGACACGTTTCTGTCACAAGAAAACCGCAATCAAGGTCATGTTATTGCCGGTGTAAGACACTATTTTGACATGGTGTGTGAGAAAAACACCACAAAAGAATGCCAACCACCTCCACAGTGAAGTCTGCACTGCACAGACTCAAACCATAACGGACGGATGAGGGGGAATCAAAAGGCAAAGCAGGAAACGGAACGGTCACTTGGTCAGATTTAAGTCTTCCTGTGTGTTTAAAAATGGAAACCAAATTATACTAACATGTAACATAATTCTTAAAAAGTAACATGTGGCTTCAGTGCAGAGCTGGAAGAAACACTTCATTTTAGCTTCGTTAAACTGTCATCTACACTGGTAATTAACGCACTGGGGATTGGGCACTGAAACAGGAAAGATAAACCACGATCCAACAAACACAATCAGGACACACACACACAAACACACACACACATACTGGCTGATGAAGTAGGAAAAGTTTGACAAAATCTGACTCATAGACCAGTCAAGATTATTGGTATCCGGAGTGGAGGGATTTCCATCTTTCTGTTCGTACACAACATTTTTTGTTATTAAAATGTGTATTATTTACCTCTTAGGTCCTATGGCTAAACTACAGCAGTACCTGAAGGCATCAGTATGGTGGATGAGAGGTGCAAAACACATTTACATTTCAAAAAACACATTAACAAATATGAAAACAAAATAACAGTTAGAAAACACTTTTACATTTTGAAAATAACTTTTTTGTTGAATAAATTTGGGGGTGACACGGCGGTGCAGTGGATAGCAATTGTGTGTCACAGCAAAAGGTCCTGGGTTCGATTCCAACACCAGTCGATGATATGTGGACTTTGCATGTTCTACCCATGTCTGCGTGGGTTTTCTCCAGGTACTCCGGCTTCCTCCCACCAAAGACATGCACTGATAGGTTAATCTAAATTGCCCACAGGTGAGAATGATTGTTTTTCTCTGTATGTCAGAACTAGTGATATGTCCAGGGTGTATCCCGCTTTCATCCATAAGTAGCTGGGATAGGCTCAAAGCGACCCCCGTGACCCTAGTGAGGAAAAAGTGGGTTTAGAAAATGAATGAACACATCCACAATTGTGAAAACAAATTTACATTTTAGGAAACAAATTTACAAAATATTAAACGCTTGTACAAATACCGAGACAAACTTACAAGTAGCAAAAGTCAAATACAAATCCTGAAACGTATTAATTAAAGGCAGCTCTTAATGGAAAGGGAATGTCCAAACACTGGAAGTGAGAGCAGAAACGGTTGTTATTGGTCCAATCAAGCAACCAATCAAAACAGAGGAGAGGCGGGAGAAGTAAGTGCTAAGCGGCTACTGGTGTGCTAACTAATGCTAACAATGCTAACTGTGTTAACCGCAGGAAGGTAAGTTTATTTTCCAGTGCAAATGTGTTTTATGAAATTTAAATTTGTTTTTAAAATGTAAAAGTGTTTTCGAAATGCTATTTGGTTTTCGAATTTGTTAATGTGCTTTTTGAAATGTAAATATGTTTTGCACTTCTCTGCCAGTGTACTTCACGGCACGAAGGACAAAGCATTAGTACGATAGCAGCACTTCTAAAGCTGACGAATCGATATGTTCTCTCTGGTTAGACTACATCATACACAAACACAAAAATTACAGTATTTATAGTAAAAGAAATACAGCTCTCGAAAGAAACAGATGACTGGTTTTACTGTTTATAGGCATGTGTTTGTGTAAAAGGAACATTTTGTTTATTCTGTAAATGGTTGAAAGTGATTCTCCCAAGTGACAGCTGGTCAAAATGCAGTGTTTTCAGACCAGCAAAACAAGTTCACTTTCATCTGTACACAATACGAAGATATTTAATGGAACAGCCCTGACTTTCTTTTGCTGGTCTCTTGCCTCTTGGCGTGTTCTCCAACAGTCTTTCACATTTCCGTCGGCTGCTTTGTGTCAAACCTGGCGCCGCATCTTCCTCTTGATCACGTTCCAGAGGTTTTCAATGGAGATCAGGTCTGGAAACTTTGTACAGTCTCTTAATTTTTTCCAGAGGTTTGGATCCAGCGTACAGTATATTAACCTAAAGCAAAGTAGTTCTATGTGTGTACAAGTTAACCCTCAAACACCTTAACAGCCACTGGTGACCTCAAACACCTACTGATCAAAAATGTTAATTTTTTTTTAAAGATTCATCCTTTCAACATAGTTCAATTATTCAGGTAAAATGCAGTTTGACAAATTTTCAGCAGCATCAGATATGTTTTTTGTGGATGTTCAGAGGCTCCGTAGTGACATTGAATCACCGTCATCTTCAACAACAATTATTCATTAGTAAAACCCATGGAATCTGGCTGTTAGACGGTTGTTTTTATGTTCAGTTAATTATATATTTTGCTAAAAAGTCACTTTTTCTTCTGTATTCTCTGTTACGATATAATAATAATGGAATTTACTTTGAGCTTTTATGAACATGTGCACTGTTGCCCATAAAGTTGGAATGAAATATTTTTTTACCTTTTCTCACGAAATTGTGACCACGTGATTTATTCTGAATAGATGAAGTGTAACTGAGACTCAGTATGTAATCATTGAACCTGGATAAAGGTGATTACTGATGTGTATAAATAGGAATAAAAAGAGGAATGTGTCTGAAAACAAAATTATTCTATATTATTCAATATAAATTATGATATATAATTATAATAAATGGTGATAAATCATATTATAATAAATGGTGATAAATCTGTTGATTTCTTTCAGTGTAAAATATGAGAAACAACGTGTTAGATTACTGAGGTGTTTCTGGTTCTCATCTTCATGTTAAGTTAATCACATGGTTGATCAATTCACCTGGAAAGAAAGAGAGTATAGGCTTGTGTTCTAAAACACTAAAATACTTTAAAAATACTTTGACTCTTTCATGCAGGACGTCCACATTTGTGGACACATAGTTTAAACTCACTTTCCAAAGGGTTATCTATCTATATCATAATACTGGAAGGTTTCAGAGTGTGTGTGTGTGTGTGTGTGTGTGTGTGTGTGTGTGTGTGTGTGTGGGTGTATCTGCCCAGTTCTGAGAAAATTAGATGTTTTTACCTGGCCAATGTGGTACCTACAGTGGAGAAATAATCCCATCTCCACATTAAATCTCGGCAAGTTGATAGGTCCAATATTTTGGAAGGTATTAGTCATTTTGGAATACAATAGCCTTAGAATCACGTTGCTCAGTTGACCAGAAGCACAGTACCACACTGCATGATGGGAAATGAAGTTAAAAATAGGAATGATGCATTTACTAACTTCAGTCCTTAGATATTGGTATTAATATGATCCGTGGTTAAGGCAATATTCTCCAAACCACATGGGGGCAGTCTCTATAGACCCTAATGAAGAAAACTATCATCTTAGTTTTAGAACTTGACTGCTCTGTCATCTCCATGTTTGTGGACAAGAGTTTCACAGCTTTATAAAAAAAAAAAACTATCCAATGCAAAGGGCATTCCATAAATATATTAAAAAAAAAATGCATCTGAAAAAACTGTTGCATCATGATGTTGACAATATAGGCAATTATTTAATTTTTAAAAAAAGCCAAAACGGTTACTTTCCTGGGTCTCAGGAGGTTAAATATCTTCTTAATAAAACCATATTCTAAAAAAAAATTCAAAACAAATTTAAACTTTAGCCTAATTTTAAGTAATAAAATCAATGTAAAAAAAAATCTAGATACTTTTTTTTCATAATTCATGCATGAAAGGGTTAAAATACTACCACTAGAGCCACTGTAAGTTCTACATGTTTGAAGCTTAGACTGAGTTTTGGGTGTGAGTGTCGTTACATGTTTTCACTGATGTAGGTCATCTCCGTTTTTAAAGTGATCTGCGCTAAGCCCCCAAGTCACTGGAGTCAGGAGAGAAAGAAAATAGACCAGAAGGCTAAAAATATGCTTTGAGTCATGTTTGGCAAATAAAGTACAAGAGGTATGAGTGTGTAGAGAGCTGGATTGATTTCACGTAGATGACAAGTGCACTCAACGTACTTTTAGTGTATTCATGAACATAATGTCAAAATCACAGCATGTTCCTGGAATTTATCATGAAAAAAATGGCACCTGAGAAAACACTCTTTAAAACACTATCTGTCTCTTTACTCTACAAAATAAAATCTGCAATTTCTGAATAGACTCGAACATTTTTAACATAATAATTTAACATAATGTCTTTGACAGGAAAGTCTGGAAAAACGTAATCTATGCAAAGATTCACAAGAATAAAACTTGTAGCTTTCTTTTAAGCTCTTTTGCTGTCTCCTCCTTACAAATCCTCTTCTGATTCAGATGGTCGTCATTTTCTGTTAAAAGTCAAGGTCCCAACCAGAATCTTCATCAGGAGGAGGATCATCGGTGTCCTCTGGGAAAAAGTCAAAGTTGCTGTTGTCCAGAGGTCCTTTCACCTGAAACAAAAACACAAGAACTTAACGCTTTTATCTGTGTTGTTGTCCGTGACAGATGCACTGAAGGATGCTCACTGTGGGTGTGTACGGAGAGTCTATGGTTCCTTGACGAAGGCCTTCCCAGTTGAAGCCTTCAAACCACCTGAAGGACAATGATACGTTGCCATGACAACAGGCTTATCTCCAACATTAAGCACTCAAACTGAGAGTGAAATCTCATGATAATCATCTTTGTTGTCTCACTTGTGTTTCTGGATGTCCTTTACTCCGTTTTTCTGATTCCCCAGCCTCTCTGAAGGATTGTCTCTGTAAAACATGAACACAAACACACAGTATGAGAGGAACGCTTTCAACTAAATCCAACTTTTACTTTGTCTTCACTACTAAGGACAACCTGCAGAGGCGCTTGATGAGGTTAGCAGCGCTTTTGGTGATCTTTTTAGGGAACTCAACCATGTCGATGCCTCGCAGGATGATATTATAGGTCTTCATTGGATCAGAATCTGAAAATGGAGGACTGGAGATACAGATGGAAAACCAGAGAGTTTGAAGTCAATGCCTTTGTGCAGAGAGATGAAAATCAATACCACACGCTCTTATTTTTGTCTGTTAACCACTAGCACTCCCAAAAAAAAAAAAAAAAAAAAGAAAAATCACTGTGTAACCAAAGTGTTCAACTTTCAGGAAACTGTTATGTAAATATATTCTGTCGTACACTAACATAAAGTAAATAGTAGTATAAAATAGTATGAAAGAAGTAAGATAATGAAGTTCCACTGTATTTTTCCACTAGTACATAAAGGTGTATTTCTTGTAGGATCTTGTATAAACCCTGAAATGCTTTATGAATTACTGTAAGATCAAATAACTCAGGATTTAGAACAAATACACCACTAATTTGAAGAGTTTCTCATTGTAGTTTTTTAGGAGTCAAATATTTAAATAATAAAGCAACTGGTTTGGGATAGAAAATTGATAAAAATAGGATTAATCTTGAACCCTAAGGCTTAATATTTAACTCAAATGTTGCTGTACCTGCCACTGAGCAGCTCAAAGATCAGTATACCCAGAGACCAGCAGTCGGCTGAACTGTCGTGGCCTTTGTTCAGGATGATTTCAGGAGCAACGTACTCAGGAGTCCCACAAAATGTCCACGTCTTCTTACCCAGACCGACCTTCTTTGCAAAGCCAAAGTCTACCTGAGGAAAGGAAACACCATTACCACATTAGGACAGAGCCAGTGTGACTGTAGAATATTTATGCAGCTTATCTAGTTTGACTACACCTACCTGTCGAATCACTTTAAATCACTTTAAATCACTATGCCCTGAAATGTGCAAATACTGTACATTGACAATACATTTAGTTTTCCACAGATTTTTAAATTAGAAGTGTTTTGTTTACAGTATTGTACAGGAAGTAGAGTATAAACCAACATTAATGTTAATCTGGTTACTAACCTGCCTGTTTTGTTCTGTCTGTTTTCCTCTGGATTAATAAAGTATCTATCTATCTATCTATCTATCTATCTATCTATCTATCTATCTATCTATCTATCTATCTATCTATCTATCTATCTATCTATCTATCTATCTATCTATCTATCTATCTATCTATCTATCTATCTATCTATCTATCTATCTATCTATCTATCGTCTTATATATGTATATTAGCTTCATATTTAGCTTTAATTATAGCACATAGTCACCATGGCTTATGTTTAATAAGGTTATACAATGCAGCAACATTTATTTCCATCATTTTTTGGACATATAAGTAGGGGATTAAGAAAATATTGGTTCTGCAATATATCGCGATATTTCATTTCATGATACTGTACTGATATTAAAAAGTACTGTATCGATATTTTGAGGTATTTATTCAAATGTAGACATGGTTGAGGTTAATTTTGCTTTCTGATTTTCTTTTTTGTTCATCAAGGTCTTTTATTTCTCTATTCCCGTGGGTATTTTGCTCTGTTGTTTGTATACTACAAAAGTAGTATTGTGATATTGCAGGTCATACATGTAGTTTTTTTGAATTGATAATGCTGTTTTGTTAAATAATGGTTATTTCAAGCATCCTAAAAGCACTTTTTACTGTCTGAAAGAGACAGATGGTAGTACACAATGCATTCTTTCCATGACTAATAAAATATGAACATTTGAGCAGGATCTTAAACTGTAATGTCAGTAAAACATGATTTTTATTTATTTATTTATTTATTTATTTACTACCGTATGTGCGTTTTTAGTACTGATGAAGCTGCATGTTATAACTTTATCCAAAAGTTATCCGAAACTTTTCTAATAAAGTATTAGATCCTGTTCTGATCAAATACAAAATTGTTTAGTATTTGTGCATATTTGTGGTTTAATTACATTTTTCCAGGAAATAATCTTTTAAGTAAACAAAACAAACAAAAAAAATTGCCTTGTTAACTAAATTTAATATATCGCGATATACCGTGTTGTCTGCCTTGTATTGTGATTTGTATCGGATTGCCAGACTCTTGCCAATACCCACCCGTACATATAATGTTACTGAAACTAGACCTGACCAGCTGAGCCAACCCCAGATCATAACACTGCCCCCACAGGCTTATACTGTAGGCACTAGGCATGATGGGTAATCACTTCATCTGCCTCTCTTCTCACCCTGATGAGTCTATTACTCTGGAACAGGGTCAATCTGGACTCATCAGATCACATGACTTTTTTCCATTGAAACGCCAATCTTTCTGTTCTCTATCAAACTGATGGTTGTTTAAGAAATGAGCAGAAATTCACTGCACTGGTTAGAGTTGAAGAACTTGTTGTGGATGAAACATATTAATCGCTGCAGTAATTATCCAAAGATTATCACCAATCTGCAAGTTAAATCCAGTTGGAGACTGCCTTTCGGCCAGGTGATGCAGTTAAACCTGTCCATCTTTCTGAACTCACTTCAGCTGATGGACACGGTGCATGTTCATACCAGTTTGGCGTATCCACGGTGATCCAGGATGATGTTCTCTGGTTTGAGATCTCTGTAGATGATTCCTCTGGAGTGCAGAAAAGCAAAAGCCTCTATGACGCAGCCCGTGTAGAAACGTGTGGTGCTGTCATCAAATGAACCCCTGCAACAGAGGCAAAGACTTATGCTGAGGACTTCATGATTTCACAATCTGTCACAGAGAAAAAAGGTCCAAAACTATGGACTCACCTCTCTCTCAGTAGTGTCCACAGCTCTCCTCCAAGGCACGCCTCAAGCAGCATGTAAAGATATTTGGAGTCTTTAAAAGTGCGATACAACCTGCAGGAAGAAAGAGTGGGCATTCTATTACTGTAGAGGACTTAGATTCACCCTGTTTGTTACCAAATGACATTCTGGTGTTGTGTTCAAAGGAACTAGTGAGGAAAACTATACAAATATTACAACCAAGATGTATAATTAACCCAAAAAGACCCAGTGCTATTTTTGTGGAATCTGCCAAATGAATTTTTTCTCTATTTTTAACCTTCCGTAAATGATTTATCACAATTTATTCTAATATTATGTTCTGTATTTTACATTTTTAAAATATAAATCAGGTATTTTCCTATATTTAATGCAATGATCATGTAGCTGTCCATAAAAGCTCAGATTAAAATTGATGGTTATTATAGCAAAAACAGAGAAAATTGAAGAAATGTTTAATTTTTTTGTAAAATACATCATTAACTGAACATAACCCCAGTGTGTCCATCCACTGCCATTTATTAAACTCCATGGGTTTTACTGGTGAATCAATGTTGTAGAAGATGACAGTGTTTCCATGGTAACTATGGAGTCTCTGAACATCCAAATGGGTCATATCTGATGACCATGAAAAGATGACAAACTGCATTTACACCAATTATTTACATGTATTGATAGGATTAGTGGATCAACAAGTATTAAACAGTTTAGATCAGTAGATGGTTTTGGATGTTTGGGTCTTTATGGGTTAAGCATTTGTGTAAATATGTCCTGTTTGTTATGTGAATGTACAAAGTATAATACTTTGTACATTGGTAACTGCTAGTAAAAGTAGACAAAAATTTGATGTAAAAATGATAGCTTGTGCTTAAAGCTGCATTAATTTGATTGTTTGGCCACCAGGCGGCAGTAGAATAAGTATTAAATGATGTATTATAAAAATCTGATCTTATTTAGCTCATAAAACTAAAATTAATTCTCCTAAACTAACTCCTAAACTATGGAACAATCTGCCTCTCCATATCAGACAGGCCTCCTCTCTGTCTGTTTTTAAATCCCTTCTTAAAACCCATCTTTTCTCCTCGATTTTTGAAACCATGTGAGATGTTTGAAGGTACTATCTTTATTCTATTGTTTTTATTTGGTAGTGGTTTATTGTTCTTATTTATCTATTTATTTCATTTATTTATTTTGTTGTTTTTAATTGTGTGGCTTTTTATGTTTTTTAATCCATTCTTGTATTTTATTCTTCTATTTGGGTTTTATTTATTCTTCTGTATAGCACTGCTTTTCTTTTTTGTACAGTTTCTATGTCTTTAAATCTATTCTGTATTTTATTTCTTCTATTTTGGTTTTAAGTATTCTTCTGGGCAGCACTTCGGTCCACTGTGGTTGTTTTAAAGTGCTTTACAAATAAAGTTGGATTGGATAAAAATAACAAGAGTTAGCAGAGATAGGAACATTCACACCTTTAGCCGATACAGAGCAGCTCTCTCTCTCTTGTTTTTTTTTTTTTTTTTTTTTTTTTTTTACAGAGGCATTCAGAGAAATCTAAAATCTGAGGTTGGAAATATAGTGATATTTTGGTCACTGGTTGAACTTTAATTATATGTGGTTACATGCATATGCAGTGAGTAAATACTCTGGTCAGAAAACTACGCATCCTTTTATTATTCCTTGTCATGGACTCATTGTGGACCAAACTATATCCCAAATCATGAAAATTACAACCTACTCCCGAAATATTGAAATGAGCTGTGTGGGTTATTGCACTAATTTGCACAAACTGATAATAGGAATCAGAAGTTTTTTTTTTAGTGGCTATTTTTCTCCACAGCAAACCGTAATTATCCCTCAGATGCTTGATGGAGATAGAGCAGCAAAAGCCACTGATACTCATCACATGGATCCACCTCAGTATGAAGTATTGTGTGCCTGTTTTCTTCACCGTGACCTCTGCAGCACACACTGTCTGACCTGATGATGAAAGGACTATGTGCCTCCAACATGATGCGACGCTCTGACAGGATATGGTGCTGCTGGCTAGTGTCCAAGACGTGGCATTTCTTTAACACCTTCAGGGCAAATGATCGATTGGTCTCGTTCCTCAAATGAACCTGGATGCGTATAGTACAGAAACTCATACAAGGTGGGTACAGAATGCATGAAATTATGACAAAGCACAGTGGTACATTTGCTTTTTTTTTTTTTTTTTTTATTTCTTACACTCACCAGCTCTACACGACTGAAACCTCCCACCCCCAAAGTGCAGATGATGTTGAAATCACTAAGCGACACACTGGAAAAGAAGTCTGCCTCTACCTGAAGTCTACAGAGGAACGTAAAGAAGACATCAAGGATGAAAGAAACCAAGACAGAAGTTAGACTTATCCTTCCCTCTATCCCAAAGGTAACACACGAAGCGCCCAAATGTTCCCTTTTAACAGGAGGAACATCACTGGACTGAAAGAACACAGTCATATCCTCTTAGGAAATTAAAAACAGCACTGATAACTGCCTGAGATTTTAAGAGGCTGAAAAGGAGTTAACAAAAAGCATCACGAGGAGTGGCCCAGAATACTTAGGTGAACTCTGACTTACTTTGCCTTGAGCTCATCGCTGTCATACTGCTTGTTGTTGACATTCTCCAGTCCTCCAATCAGCTGTTTAAAGGACCTAGGATGCATACACATTAGTATTCAAACCAACAAGTACACAAGGGCCTTTAAAGGGCAAACGGAAAGTGAAAAAGAGCCCGTCTGTGTTTCAAAACCACAGGCTCCACCACCATATCAAATAGATATGTTTGGATAACAGGGAGACTCACTCACTCTCTATCGATGACCAGACATGTGACATCCCCCACGGCTGTGACACTGGCTGTGCGGACGTCCTCGCTTCAAAGAAGAGAGAGGCATCAGGAATTAAATGGAGGCTTTGTTTTTGTACATTTAATAAGACAGACTGAAAGACATTCAGCTATTTTGACCTTGTTTATGTTTGTTTAATACAACACACTGTTCTCTGTGATTGTATTTTCATCAAAATTTTGAAGGAATGATTCAGCTTTTTCTATAACATTCATAACAGACGTTTTTTTGGTGCCAGTCTGGTATCTGTTAAAAGAGCTTTGTGTGTAATTTCTACTTTTAAACATTAAAAAATGATCTAAAATTGTCAGTGGAGTGTTTAGAGTAAAGCTTTGGGAGTTATGAGTTTAACCCTTAAGGACCTGGTGTGACATTTGTGTCCGTTCCCAAATGAATTTTTCTCTGTATTTAACCTTTCCTAAGTGATTTATCGCCATTTACTACAATATAATCCTGTGAATTTAGTATTTTTTCCAATGAAAATAATCTATTTTCCTATGTTTAACTCACTGATCATGTGGATGTTCATAAAAGTTCAGATAAAATCAAAGGTTATTATATCAAAACAGAAAAAACTGAAGAAATAATGTCTTTTTCAGTCCAATCTGTCATTAACTGAACATAAACCCTGTGTGTCCATCCACTGTCATTGATCCAACTGCATGGGCTTGACTGGTGAATCAGTGTTGTAGAAGATGATGGTGTTTCCATGGTAACTATGGAGCCTCTGAACATCCAAATGGGTCATATCTGATGAGCATGAAAAGATGACAAACTGTATTTTACACCAATTATTGACATGGATTGATAGAATTAGTGGATCAGCAGTTTAGATCAGTAGATGCTTTTGGTCAACAGTGGATGTTTGGGTCTTTATGGGTTAATAGAGGATTGTAATGATATAATCTGAACCTATTCACACTGACAGTCTGGTAGGTTTCAGTGACCACCTGAGGGAGTAGTGAGTCACTCTAGGGAAAACTAAGGTCACAGGATGAGAACCATTTAGAAACAACTTTTAGAGTCAAAGAAAGTGATAAAGTGATAAAATCTAGAAGAAATGTTACTTTAAATGAAAAGAATTGAGTTTGATGCTGAAATCACAACAGTTCTTCTACACAAGTGGGTTTGATTATGAGGGTTATGGAGGTATGAAGTTATTATGGGATGTTATTATGTTTCTTTGTTGATCCATGGTTCAAACTAAATTGTGGCAGTTCTGACTTGGTTTGGAGAATTACAAACAGATCTTTAGTTCAGCTACTGCCAACACAAACTATACAGAAAACAGAGGTGATATGTGGTTTTTTTGTGGCTGTTTTCTGTCTAAAAATAGAGCTAAGCTAACAGAGCTATACTGTAAACTATCAGCTGATGTAACACATGAAAATAAGAAAACACTGTTATTTTGATTAATCATCTAAAATAACCAGATATCAGTTTATGTTTGAAGAATAAAACTTGATGATACTATAATACAAATGTGTGTAAAAATGAGCCTTATACTTTATTCAGTGAGTGATGCTTTATTTGGGCAAATTTTTTTGGGTGGAGCCAGGTTAGATTTTGGTTCCACTCTAAGCATTAAGACTAAGCCAAAGCTGAAGATGAAGGGTGACTAAAGAACCATAAAACTGTGGGTCATTTTCATAAAAACCCTGTAATATATGAAAATGATTCAACTGGTATAAAAATAGGTGTATAACGGGCTGATTTTTAGTTTTTACCCCTTGGCCAACTTCTGGCCAAAGGTATTGTAATTGTTGTCGTCTGTCCATCTGTCTATCTGTCCATTCAACCATGTAATTGCATTATCTGAAGAATGCACTGAGATCTCGGCACCAGATTTACACAAAGACAATCTTATCTAAATGACAGGGCACTAACTTTTATTATTAATTAATTAGTTATTAGTATTAAAAATGCCCAGCACGTTATGTTTAACAGTGTAAAGATGTTAAAAATGGTCCTTGAGAAGCTCAGTTTGTTTCCACAGTGTAGTGCCCCATTTGTTTAACCCATAAAGACCCAAAAAGCCACCGGCGACCAAAAGCATCCACTGATCTAAAATGTTTAATAACTTCTGAACCCCTAATCTGTGTTTCAGTTCCATGCAGTTAAACTCTGGAACAGTCTTCCTGATGATGTGAGACAGGCCTCTACTCTGACAATGTTTAAGTCCAGGCTGAAAACGACTCTGTTCAACTGTGCATAGAACAACTGAAAGTGTTCTATCTGCACTCTCCTCTTTTACTCTATTTTAATTGATTATTATTTATGTTTTATTGATTATGTTTTAATTGTAATTGTGTGTTTTTAACTTCTCTTGTCCATTTTTGTAAAGCACTGTGAATTGTCCTGTGCATGAATTGTGCTCTACAAATAAATTTGCCTTGCCTAATCCTATGAATCCCACATATCAATAATTGATGTAAAATGCAGTTTGCCATCTTTTCACGGTCATCAGATATGACCCATTTGGACGTTCAGAGGCTCCATAGTGAATGTGGAAACACTGTCATCTTCTACAACATCGATTCACCAGTAAAACTCATGGAGTTGGATCAATTACAGTGGATGTAGACACCTGGTTTATGTTCAGTTAATGATAGATTTAGTTGAAAAAGTCACTTTTCATCAGTTTTCTCTGTTTTATATATATATATAACCCTTAACTTTAATGTGAGCTTTTATGAACATCTACACAATCACTGAATTAAATATAGGAAAATGCATGATTTTCACTGAAAAAATAAAAAATACAGTGCATAATATTATAATAAATGGTGATAAATCACTTAAAAAAGGTTAAATAGACAGAAAAAGTCCTTGAGATTTAGATAAAAAAAAACACAAGCCTGGAGTGCTGCGTGGGTATCATTGGTCTTCTTTCCTAGCTTCTGGTGCTCATCAGCGTTGGGATCCAAATACTAGTTGTTTGTAAAAACTGAGGCACTCAGAGTAGGGCTGAAATTAAAAAGCCTTTATTAAAGCATGGCCAAACAAATAAAAACTGAGCCGACGTGTTGCGGCCTATGGGCCTTCATCAGGGCTGATATAAGAAGGCCGCCCATATGGATCCTCCTGTATATAGGGAGAGGCCACATGACTGGGCGGACCTTAAAAACAGAGATTTAGAGAATTAAAAATTGAAACAGACAAAGAAAACAGAGCAATACATAGTATAAAAACAAACAACATAGACGTTTCAAGCACTATGAGTCTTCATATAAAGTGAGTTATCAGAAATAAACAGATAAACAATAAGGGTTTTTAATCAGGAAGCCGAGGGAGGGCACAAGTAAGCCTAGTGGGGAGGGTCCCACTTGAGTCAGAGGAAAGTTTTTAAGTTTTTAAGGTCCACCCAGTCATGTGACCTCCCCCTATATATACGAGGATCCATATGGGCGGCCTTCTTATATCAGCCCTGATGAAGGCCCATAGGCCGCAACGCGTCGGCTCCGTTTTTATTTGTTTGGCCATGCTTTAATAAAGGCTTTTTAATTTCAGCCCTACTCTGAGTGCCTCAGTTTTTACAAACAGACAGAAAAAGTCATTTGGGAACAACTGCAAAAGCAGCACTGGGTCTTTATGGGTTAAGGTGACATTTCTTCATTTCAGGTCAGAATCCAGATCTGGTGTGAATCCAGTGTATGTTTCACCCTTGCAGAGCCTGCTCTCCGAACCACTCCCCTTTGGACAGCGTCTTCTCCATCACCTGATCCTCATTTGCCAAGTTCTGCTGAGACACCTTCACCTGTGAAGAGCAGAGATGACAAATTAGAGACAGATGCCAACGTTCTCACCTATCTGCCACCTGGCTTTCACACCTGTCTCTCAGAAAAAAAGTTATTTTCAGACAGTGAAAAATGACTTACCTCCCCTTCATGTTCCTCTCAGTCTCTGTTAATTGTGCTCCTGTTTACCCTTCCTGACAGGTCAAAGTCAGGAACATTTATTTCCTTGCCATTTGTCTTCCTCACCTGTCCTTCACTGATGATGAAAAATGTGTCTCCAGTGGCTCCCTGACGGATAATGTAATCACCGTCACCGTAATGAGTCTGAAAGAGAGGAGATAAAAATGTGAAATGTGTGTACAGAATACCTATCGATTACAGTTTTCTAATGCTTCCTATGTATCAGATGGAGGCACAGATGGCTGCTACAGATAATGTATGTCTCTGAAAGTGCTTATAATAGAAAAGAGTGAGTGTTTGAAAAGTATCACCTCCTCCAAAACATCAGCCATTTTGCTGAGAATGTCCTCAGGTAACGACTGGAAAGAGGGAACGCTGAGAGGAGAGGTTAAAGTGAGAGATGTGAGTCACTCTAATGTGTTGATTGCCTAAAACTGTCAAGTGATGAGTATATTATATGGAGGAGCTGTACCTGCGGAGAAAGTCTGTGTACTGGGAATGTTTGATCAGACCGGTCCTCATCATGATGGTCTGGAAAATCTGACGGTCGATCGCCCAGAGTTTGATGTCAGTGAGAGCTGAAGATGGACAGAGAAGAACAAACAGCATAGGATGACATCTGAAAACACACCACATGGCCTTGAAATCACAAGAGTCTGAACGAAAGAGGAATCCTCATTATTACAGAAATTATAAATCCACCCTGTCCTCTGAATTGCCTAATTTTCCATTACTTGTGCATGTTTTAATCATCAGGGATGCTTTTTATTAACCCTTTATAGGGCACTCATACTCTGAAATTCAAAATTTCAACCTTAGTGTATTATTGGAGGACATAAGACTTTATTACTTTTGGGAAATTTTTCAACATTTTTTATTGTTAAGTAGAAAATCAAGGTTAATGAAGTTACCATATTTGGTTCTTTACCCATAAGTGGCAAAACGAAAAAAAAATCCAAGAAGTATAGATAAAAAAAATACAAGAAAAACACATGTAAGGTTAAAGGAACATATATTTTAGAACATTCCAACAACATAAGTGCAGATCCAGACCCCTGTCCTCATCCACATTCTCCCTTTGAACATCATTCCTTACATTAGTACCATTACTTCATGGTACCTAACAAAGCAGGTACACTCACTGTTCATGCAGAGCTGGACCTTACAGACCCTGTAGACCACATTGGACCTGAGATTGCTGACTCAATGTCCTCACTGTAACTCACTGTAATGTATGTGAAAATTACCAAATAATGGTCACTTGTCCAATAAAGGGTTAACTCCACTCATACCAAGTGTTCTATCAAATATACACATGTATTTTGCTTCCTTGTCCTCAGGCCTGAGAGTCAACAGTGTTTTCAGTATTGCTCACAGATCAGAAGGTAATGGTGTACTCGAGATCAGTCATTTCAAATGTCTTGCCTTGTCTCAGTCTCAGACAAAGATGATTTTATTGGAAAAGTAATCAAGATCATAAATGTGAAGATAATACTGTCTATGCACCATCTGATTTATAATTACCATCATTACTCTCATTTGTTGTAAAATTCCTGCTTCAAATGCATCCATTAATTTAAATGATCTGAAAATTCACGAGGCTGTATCTAGATGGGATATAAGTATTTAGTAACCTCAACATCTGTAACAGCAGGAACAAAAGAAAACACAGTAGTAAATTCTCTAACTATGACTAAGTCTAAATAAACTCTTTACTTTGAGAATCATCTCTTTCTTAATCTGTGTACATCCATCCATTTCTTTGAATGTTTAACCTTGAATATGATTTTGTTTTTTCAGTTTAATAGTCATAAAGTAAACCGGTTTAGCCACATAGTCTATCCCATTCTTCCACATAGCTATTTGTAAAACTGCATACAATGCTTTTGTGCTACATCTTATCTAGTCCTCGTCTTGACTTGGTCTCAATCTTTTAACCCATAAAGACCCAAACAGCCACCGATGACCAAAATCTACTGATCTAAACCTGTTGATCCACTAATCCCATCAACACATGTAAATAATTGGTGTAAAATACAGTTTGTCATCTTTTCATGGTCATCAGATATGACCCATTTGGACGTTCAGGGACTCCGTAGTAACAGTGGAAACGCCGTCATCTTCTACAACATTGATTCACCTGTAAAACCCCTGAAGTTTGATCAATGACAGTGGATGGAGACACTTGGTTTATGTTCAGTTAATGATATCTTTGCTGAAAAAGTCACTTTTTCTTCAGTTTTCTCTGTTTTTGATCTAATAACCGTCATATCTCTGTCTGTTCTCTGCTCTTTTTCTCTCTCTGGCCCTTTAAATCTGACACACCTCCTCATCAGCCTCATTCTCCTCACCTGTGAGTGCAAGCTGCTGCTCATTAGGTGGGGTGTATATATTCACTGCTCTGCTCTTTGTTCATTGCCAGATTGTCATCAGCCCTGGGCGAAACTTTCCAGTGTTGTTCCTGCCTGATTATTCTGTTCCAGAACCTGACTGTCCTTGACCTGATCTGTCTTCCCGTCACCTGATCCCCTGCCTGACCTGTCTGCCTGATTCTGTCTGTTCGTCTGATCCCCGGTAACCTACCTGCCTTCGTCCCTGACCACGTCTCTCCATCCGCCACCTGGTAATGGACCTGCTTCTGTCCCTGACCACGTCTTCTGCCTCTACTCCTCTGGATTCGACTGTCTCTCCTGGTACTGGATCTCCTGCCTGTCCCCGTCGTCCCCTTTTGCCTGTCCCCTGTCGGCTCTCAGAAACTCTGTTTGAGACTGTGTATTGTACTATTGAACACCTGCTGCTCCAGCATAGTTTGAGTTAAGACTATTCGAACTATTACCTCTGTGTTGGTCTGCACTTGGGTTCTGATTGTATTTGTTACAATAACAATCAACTTTAATCTGAGCTTTAATGAATATCTACAAGATCAGTGAATGAAATATAGGAAAATACATGATGTTCATTGAAAAATGCCAAATACAGAGGATACTGTTACAAAAAAATGGCGACAAACTGAAAACAATTTAAAAATTTATTTGGGAATTGCCACAAAAGTAGCACTGGGTCTTTATGGGTTAAAGTCTTGGTCATGACTTTGGTGTATGGACTTAAATACAACACTATCAGGAGACATGAGGATATGAGAGGACACCTTTCAGCTTTAGCTTTTCTTAATATCCATGAAGATGTAGAAATAAGTAAGAAGACCAGCACAATACAAATACACAATACACCACCACAATTCTGTCTTTGGCAACTGGCTATTACATTAACAAACGCAGCAATAAAATAGTGCTAATAAATGTAATGACACGCTCATTCCAATGAAATGTGTGTTGTTTCATAGATGACACTTGATTCTATGTCATTATTTAACCAGACAGTCCTTTTTGTTTGGGGGGAGGGGGTCACATGTTTGTTATATATTTAACACAGTATAAAGTCAGTATCATCAAAATTTGGTCAGTTTTCCTAATCTGTTTACTATCTATTATTTACATTATTAGGACTGTAAACAGATGTAACATAATTAAGGAAGCGAAAGTAATGTGTTATGTTGTATAAATGAGAGGTGGGAGTGGGATTTAATAAGTGTTCTTCTTCCCATTCCTTTTTAAGCAATACTTATTGAATTTATTTAGTGTGCATGGCAATTGCTATATTGTCTTGATCATCTCTATCTATTAATGTATTATGTATTTGGTCTGCTAGTAATTCTTTGTACACTTAAAAGTTTTGTTTTTTACATCTGCTCAAAACAAATGAATGAATGAAAGATTTTGCTTTAAATATGTTTAAAGTCAACTAATCTCATTGGAAAAACATAAAGGGTCCAACGACATGACAAATAATATATTTGCATTAGAGCGTATTTGGGCACAAAAACCTATTGTTCATTAATTTAGCTATAGTATAGAGTTTGTTCATGCCATTCTGTTATTCTGTTTAGTTGTGTGTAGGTTAACAGCACTTATAGCAGACTGATGAAAGCATAACTATTTAGGTAAGACTTAACTGCAGAAAAAATCTGCTATTCTCTTCACTTCTCTGACATGAAATTTGACCAGATACGGGGCCCCTTTATGACTTACTTCCACAACTCAAAAAACCCTCTGACTCAAATTAACACCCAGCTCATTATTTCATTTATTGTATCACGTGGGGCTCTAAAAGCAGTAAATCAATGGTCCTTGTTTTTCTTTTTTCTTTTTTTGTTGTTACATTTTGTTTTGGTGGTTGGGAATTTGATGTTTATTTTCTGTATTGAAATTTTTTGTCTTTAATTGAACATGTATTGCATCTCTTTTATCACGCCAGAAAATCAATGAAAATATGTGATTTTTAAAAAAGACTTAACTGCAGGTCAGTCATGTACAGGGCTTTGTTGAGCAGATTTGGAAGGATTCACTTCTGCAGGCAACTCAGGAAGAACAAATACTATATACAATAAATTACCTGAAATGCACTTTTAGCAGCAGCAGTCCTCCTAGACTATGGAGGAGCTTAATTTATTATGTCCTTGTTCAAAATGTTCACAACAGAGGACGCAAATGATTTTTGTACTTCCTGCTAGTGAGACCTTGAGCCTCCTGCACAACAGCGTCTGTAAAGATGAGTGAAAGGGGGATGGGGTTATTATATTTTATGGGCTCTGTGGTGACAGCTGTTTGCCTGTAACTTTCCCGCTGACTTGAGGACATGCACCAGGATTTTCCCACGTATTCCAACCACATATAGCTTACATAACATATAACATGTATTTATGTGTATTTATGTCTGTGCAAGGCTGCAGGACATTCATCCAAGTCAATGTAAAGCCTGCATGTGTGGAACAGGAGCCTTGGAGATTTTTTTTCTACCAGGACAAAATAAAAGCCAACAACAAAACCGTAACAAACAGGAGCAGATACAGAATTCTTTGATTGATTAATTGATTGATTGATGTATTTATTTCGAATATGAATGTCAAACAGAAGAAAATAAATAAGCAAAACACTTAACCCTTTCATGCATTAATTATGAGAACCTTAGTTACGATTTTTTTCTTGAGTGTTTTTATTCCTCCATAGGAATGAAAAAAACAGTGTGATCAAGTTTTTTGTTTTTTTTTCATGGAGTTACAAAAATGTCCATGCATTTAATTTTTGAAATAAAGACACATGTTTAAAACCCAATATCAGAAAGTGACATGAAAGCAATGAAATAAAATAAAATCCGATGTTTTCTCACATTTTAACCTATTCTAATGCTAGTTATTACTCTTTTCATGGAGATAATATGCAAAAAAAAAAAACTTTTTTTTTTTAAACAAATAATTGATTAATGCTGAAACATGTTAGTGCAGATCAGGTTTATCAAGAACAGCAAAATTACAGTAATGGTATGAATTACAGTGTATGAGATGATGCATAAGCGTCCACTGTGTTGGCTGATATGGAGCTAAAACAACAAAACCCATGAATATATAAGAGAACAGCTGTAGAATAACTGTCCACTGTTGTGACCACTATGCATGAAAGGGTTAAACATAAGACATATAATACATATTTGAAAAGGAGTGAGAAGAAGTACAACTTATAAACTCCCACCCCTTCTCCTTATATAATTAATAACAATAATAACCTTCCTAGTCTAATCGTATCTATACTATATACCATAATATGACTGATAATTACTATTAAATAATTTGGTTTCTGGCTTTATATTATTATGAACAAATATAATATGATTTACATAAACACATAATACAATAACACATACATGTAAATACATATTCATACACAGATCTATACACCCACACATATACACCTACATATATATACACACACACATACACACCTATACGTACATATAGACACACTTACCACATACTTGTACATCTTTATAACACCCAGTGATCCCCAACACCTCCCTCATCCCTGTACCTCTGAAAAATTGTATCTTTGTACCTCCTTTTAAATTCTTTCGTGCCAGAATAAACCAGACACACATCAACCACCACACTGATTAGACATTAAATGTATGAACGAACACTACTGAAACACAATCACAGGCTTCATTTTCCAACTTGACATAACACTGTAGCTTTCTCCACACGGAAGATAACTTCTCCTCGTCGTGTAAATATCTAAACTGAGCAGTGGTTCATTGGTTTTTAGGAGTTTTCAAATTTATGGCCTGTCTACCTTGGTGTCGCTATAAGCAACTTCAGGTACTTAATTTGCATCCATAATGTTGATTTGCATAGACGCTCATTTTTCTGCGGCTTCTGTTTTCATTCCCTATTCCTCATCACCTTCACATAACACACACACACACACACATGCACACGCACACATACACACGAACACACACACACACATACACACACATACTCCAACTGTTCTGTGTTTCCATTCTCATTCTCATTCCCTGTATAGCTGCAATATGGACGCCCACAGTGAAACCTGTGAAGTACTTTTAATATTGCTCATTCTACAGCCACGCATTTGTTTTACTATACTGCCATTTTTTGATTTTGCAAATCTAGATGAGTTTATTAGTTATGGGGAGTGTTCAGTGTGTAATAGTGATGCAGGATGATCTGGATCGGCTGGAAAAACCTGGTTGATATCATTAGGATTTTCTGAGCTTTAACTGAAGGTGTAGTGTTTAAGGAATCTGAATTTTAGATAAATAGGTAGTCAGAAAGAAGAATCAGACATGGCTTAAACTTCATGAATTACATAATACTGTATTGTGGGTATGCTTATGCTTGAGTATGCATATTATAGGTGGACACTTTTATTGTATGTACCTGAAAAGGCATCGTTATGATGGACAGCAAGGGTCACATTAAGGAAGAAAAAAGATGGAACAGAGATGTTTTTGATTTTCTTAAAAAAAAAAAAAAAAAAAGATAAAGTTGAAATACCACTTTGAGAATAAAATTGCAATGTTAAGAATGAATAATGCTCAAAATGTCAAATGTTTTTGACTTAATTCTAAAAGTTAAACTCCCCTGCTCTTTTAGTGGTGTTTAAAGAATCTGAATTTTAGATAAATAGGTAGTCAGAAAGAATAGTCCGACATGGCTTAAACTTCCTGAATTACATAATACAGTATTGTGAGTATGCTTCTGCTTGAGTATGCATATTGTAGGTGGACACTTTTATTGTATGTACCTGAAAAGGCATTGCTATGATGGACAACAAGAGTCATATTAAGGAAGAAAAAAGATAGAAGAAAGATTTTTAAAATTTACTTCAAAAAAAAAAAAAGAAAAAAAGATAAGTTGAAATACCACTTTCAGAATAAAACTGCAACGTTAAGAAAGAAAAAGTTCAAAATGTCAAAGATTTTGACTTAATTCTAAAAGTTAAACTCTCCTGCTCTTGTACTTTGTAGAATTTGTGTTGGTGTTTTTCTACAACAGTGAAGATTTCATTTAATCAAAACTGTTTGTTGAAGGTTCCAAGGTGACAGAAATAAAGAAGAAACTGGCTGTAAGAGTGAAAAGGGGCATTGATGTTTTGAATGACAGCCTAAAGAATTAAACAGCACTGCAGTCTATTCACTGGACGACAGAAACAGCATTTCAATGAAATTGTTGTCTCACTCGTCATTCTCTGTAAACCATTTTAGTTAAACCGCCTTTATTGTTTCACACCCTGAACTCTGAGCTGAACTATTTTTCTGAGAGAAAGGTCAGTCTAGTTGAAAAACACTTAGCGACACAAGGACACAGATTGAGAGAGGCAGATAAAAAGGAGTGTCCTTAAAGATAAATGGGTGTAAAAAGCTTGCAGATTTTTTTTTAAGAAAACACACTGCCAAGAATGTGAGTGCTGTAAATGCATTATTATCAGATGTGCCAAAATAAAGTCTAGGCATTGCTCTAGCTCATAAAGAATACACACATACACACACATATAAATATATATACATACACATAATCAGTAAACAAAAGGTAGACACAATGTCTAAACTCAATCCATCATCTGAAGTACTTCTGTCAGACAGAAAAACAAGGAGATGTGAAATGCAAAGTGTAAACACGCTACAACATCTGAAGAAAGGTGATGGTAACAGGATAAAATGATGAAAAATAGAAGTCGGAGCTGCATTCAGAAAGCTTCCCAGTGACAATTTTCTCCTCAAAACTGAACATATAGCAGAGCCCTGTTACCTCATATAAAGGTTCTCTATCTCATCTTTAAAAAAGACACATTTAGGCATTACACATGTCCATCTTGGGAACTAGCAGAGCAGGATAATGGTTAAGTGTGGTTTAACACTGATGTAACATATGCTATATATGTTACTGACTGGTTGCTCCTATTCAGACTGAATGACTTAATGTGGCCATGACAGTCATGGTTCCACCTCACAGATGAAAGTGTGAGCCATTCAGCACATCTGAATGTCAACAAAAGAAAATAAGCTAGACAATAATGGGCTTCCTTGATGGTACTGCTATAGTTCCTATAGGTGTGAAAATGTGCAAAAAGCAGTGTGTGAGTGTTTTTTTTTACTATATTTGTGGGTTCCATCCCTGGTAAAAACCAAAAAGCTGCACCTGGCCTGTACCTAATCATTAATACTAAGTGTGAAGCGGTGAGTTAAGGTTAGTAGTCCACACATGTGATAGAAAAGATCTGTGTGTGTGTGTGTGTGTGTGTGTGTGTGTTATGTACCTGTTACAGTTGCAGTGCGAGTGCAGTTGTACAGAATGGCCAATTCCCCGAAGACTTTTCCTGGACCAATAGTGCACAGTTTCTTTCCTTGTTTGGTCACCTCGACTGTTCCCTCTGCGAACACATAAAATAACAGACACACATTGAGTCTTCACAGCCACACCAGCAGCAGTCTGAGCCTGGACTCATGAGGAAGATGAGGTTAACTGTGTTCGTCCTCTTCATCAATATGGGTTATCCTGCTATACACTCACATTTGTAAATTAAAACACAGGCTACTTGGTACGACTCATAACACTGTATCTAAACTCAACTGTTTACAGATGTTAAGTATGCTTGCCCAAGTCTTTGTGGTGTAATAGGTTAGCATATTCGGCTGTTAACTGAAAGGCTGGGGGTTCGAGCCCACCCAGAGACGATCGGTAACCTTAAGGCACCAAATATATTCATAACCTGAGAATGGAATGTTTGTGTTGTTACTTCAAAGTTTCTTAGATTATGCAGTATGACCTTCAGTAGGCTACGTGGTCAATTCAACACAATATCCTCTAGGATTAATAAAGTATTCTGAATGAATCTTAAATGACTTTACAATCTGTTTAGTGAACACCATCTGTGTTTTGACCCTCAGTGTGGAAAAACTCTCTGGTGTTAAATCTTATTAAATCCTTTAATTGCAAAAAAAAGGTAGAAATTTAACCAAGAGCTACAAAAGTAAGTGTGTGACTGAAGCTTTATATTTTAAAATATCCCATTATACTGTATATGTGTACCGCCTACAGTATAAACGGTGTGATTTGTGTACAAATTGTAGTGGGAGTGTTTCTGAATGTCAAACAGTCATGAAAATAAAGCATGAATCAGAGCCTGTTACCTCTTGCAGCTGTAAATGTAAAATTTATAGAATAGTTATTAACTTACATATAACAAACTTAGAAGAAAGCTGAAGGTCATTCCGAATTCCTTACAAATACAGAGAGAGGAAAAACTTTAGAGGAAAGTCATTAATATTAGTTTCTTAATATGAAGTTTAGCAGGTAATATTTTTGTGTTATATTATATCTAGTTGAATAACCTCTCAGCTGGCATGTCTGTTTCTGCACATGACATTTGACACCATGGCAATGTGGCTTTATTGTTTATCTGTTGCTAGGTAACCCATTTCAATGATGATTCTATAATTCTGGACAAAGCAACGTGATTGTAAGGCTATTGTATTACAAAATTACCAATATCTCCCAAAATATTGGTTCTATGAACTTGCTATTTTCACTAGTCTCTTCCTTGACCTAAAATACATTAGTATGCCAAACTACAGCAGTCAGCTCTTTCTGGATTTTGTGTGATACATGAGACACACACACAAACAGAGTCCACTTCCCTTTTATAATATAGATATGTTAAATTGGTTACATGGTATTAGGATAGATTATATTGTCTTGAAACCTGGGTTTAATTTTGTATTACTATAGCAAAACATACACAACAGCGCCCAAGTAATACAACCAAGATGGAGTGAAATAAACCCTGACAAAACAGCCTGAGCAAAATTAAATGAAAAGACATGATTAAACTGCTGTTTAGAGCTGAATGAGATTAAATGGAACAATGTCGGCTCATTAGCGACATTTTAGGCATCTCTCATGTCAGCACAACAGCAATACTGACAGCTGAAGTGTGTGAGAAAACTGTCTGTCCTTGGCAGAAACAAAGAGCAAAGAACAAGAAGAATTCGATGAGAGAAGAGTGAAGGTGTCAGGAACATATGACTGAAGTGGACTCAGGCTAAACACACACAGACTTCTGTGCGTCGACTCAATGTGCAGAGCAGCAGTAGAAATATTGAGTTTTTACCACACAGTGAGCTCACTGTGATATCACCCCGACATAATATGTGTTCTCATCCGACTCTTTCACAGAGCCGCTTCCACATTTGACTTTATGCCACATAATGTCTCTGACAGAGCCTTGATCCGTCTGCTCTGGTTGGTTCAGGCTATTTTTTTTAATCTCATGTCGCCTTTGTTGAGACAAATGGGCTGTCTGTCCGTATCTATCCAATTCAGCATCTCACCTTGGATTAGTTTGGTCCTACTGAGCAGCTGGAACATGCTTTACCTGAGAACCAGGGTTATTTTTCCTACTGCAGTGGCAGTGTTTGACAGTATTTCCATCTGTTCAACACCTAGATCAGTACACATTTAAGGATTTTAATCTCTAGATTTTAAGATAAAGGTTTACAAAATAGAAGAAATAGTCAAATATATGGTTCCACTTCTCTCACAGCATTATTTTTCTAGGGAAAACAGTCATCCTCAAAATTAATTTGTCACGATTTTGTTTGGAGAAAATAGAAATTATTGAATCAAATAATAATTTTTAAAAAAGGACTGTCAAACAGCTCAGTCTGTTCTGTCCAGATAGTGTATTTCTGAGCTAGAAGTACAAGGGACTGTGCTGCACTGGAGATTTTTATATAAACAGTAAATATACCTCTTTTACTATCACATTTTTTTGTTATCTCCAAGTTCTGCATTCTGTGTACTATTACTATTACTATTACTATTACTACTACTACTACTACTATTAATAATAATAGAGAACCCAGCACCTCCATGTTTTAGGCGTGGCTTAATGTTCTTTATTCCTGTTTTCTGTATTTTATATAGTCTTCTCTTGGTCACGTTGTCATTGTAATCAGAATGGGTCAGAACTGGTTCTCAATTGACCTACCTGGTTAAATAAAGGTAAGTAATATTAATAATAACATAGCACAGGTTCACTATAACAAATATAAGTAAAGAAAAAAAAAAATCTCCAAAAGTCACGGGAACCATTTCTATCATTGCTTAGTGAGACTATAACTGCAATTTAGGAGTTGTGTTGTTAAACTAATATAATAATATATATAGTGCTTTTCAAGACATTCAAAGACACAGATGTTGTACAGATATTTTTCCTCTTTTGTTGTGTATATTGAGGGATAATTTGGTGTCCTTGCAGTCTCCCATCCCTGTTAATGTGGTATTTTGTATTAATTATATGTGTGTTTTATGTTATACACTGTGTGCTCTATTGTTAAAAAGCCAAAAAATATAATATCTACATCACTGGTGCCACTGACATGACATGTAATGAGCATGTTCATACTCCCAAGAGGATGAATATTTTGTCACCTTCCTAAAATAATTATGTATGTCATTTTTTTTAAAAGATTTTTCAGGAAACACAAAAAATGTCACCAGAAATTGAGTATTTGATGATTTATGCAAAAAAAAAAAGTCATTTTTATCAAAAATGAGGTAGTCAGTTATTTAATTATTTGACAAAATTCTACAAAAGGTGACCTATGAAATAACAGACCAAAGTAAATTTAACCCATAAAGACCCAGAGCTACATTTGTGGCAGTTCCCAAATGATTTTTTTCTCTATTTTTACCTTTTCATAAGTGATGTGTCACCCTTTATTCAAATATTATGCTCAGTATTTTTGCATTCTCAAGTGAAAATCAGGCATTGTCATACATTTAATTTACAGATCATGACTGATGTCCATAAAAGCTCAAATTAACATTGAGAGTTATCATATCAAAAACAGAGAAAATGGAGGAAAAAGTGACTTTTTCTGCAAAATATATCATTAACTGAAGATAAACCCAGTGTCTCCATCCATTGTCATTTATTAAACTCCATGGGTTGTACTGGTGAATCAATGTTGTAGAAGATGACAGTGTTTCCACGGTAACTGTGGAGCCTCTGAATGCCCAAATGGGTCATATCTGAAGACCATGAAAAGATGACAAACTGTATTTAAACCAATTATTTACATGGATCGATAGTATTAGTGGATCAACAGGTATTAAACAGTTTACATCAGTAGATGCTTTTGGTCGCCAGTGGAGGTTTGGGTCTTTATGGGTTAAACTTTGGCAAATTTTACTAGTGATCTTGCATCCCCAGTTTTGCACCATGTGTCAAATACTTAAAAAATTAAGCTCTGGTTTAAATAAATTCATAGTTACCTTAACTTTCAAAGACCTAAAAAATCTCTGACAACCAAAAGCATGTACTGATCTAAAGTGTTGAAGGACTTTTGAACCACTAATCCTAATAATACATCAAAATAATTCCGGTAAAAGGCAGTTTCTCAGTTTTTCATCATTATCAGATATGACCCTTTCAGACATTCAGAGGCTCCACAGTGAATGTGGACACACTGTCTCATTCTGTAACATTGATTCACAGTACAATGAAAAGGACTGTGGTCGCTGGTGGCTTTCTGGGTCTTTAAGGGTTAAGTAGAAGGTTCTGACACAACTTCACCTACATGCAAGGTGCATGAAGATGGAAAAAGACTTACAGCAGGCCGACAAGTCCAGCAGAATGTGTCATATCGGTTGTGTCATAAATCTACAGTCGCTTTATACAACAAGTGCTGCTGGAGTCCGTGACCTTATGAAATAACAGTCAGAGGAATATTTACTCAACATAATCAACATCATATTAAAAGTACTATTTAAAAAATTTAACTGGATGAAAACACTCAGAATCACTAAGAAGGTCATTTCATTTCTACATGCCTGAAGTGTAACTGTGTCATCCAGTGTGGGTGAAACAGTGCCAGAGGCGTACCATTAATAAATCTGCAGTGTTTTATTTATTTATTTGTTTATTTATTTATTTTTATTATAGAGGGGATTTTAACCACATCTGCATTTACCAGATCAACCTGTTAAGTCTGCTTCTTTGGTAAAGCCAAAACATCTCACATTTGTGTTGCTTGTGTTTTATCTGAAGATGTTATACAAGAAATATGTTAATATGAGTGTTTTCATTAATATTAAGGATTATTTTTTTTCTAACCTTTGTTAAAAAAGCACATGACTAATTACTTACACACAAAAGCTCCCTGATGGAACACACCATCCCAAAATGAGAAAATATTTGTCCTTTTCATTATGCCTGTTTATTTTATTGTTCTGTGCTGTCAAGAATTTTAAAATAATCTATAATACCAGTGCAGTTGGACGTTGACCCCCACAGTTTTAAAAGGTCAGCCTATTGTTAATGTGGCAACTTTCATACGCATTTCATTTTCACTGTTTGACCTGGAATGATTTTAGCTGATTGTTGCTGCGGTAGAAAATAAATAACGCTCCACAGTGTTAAACTCAATCTCCGTTTATGCCACTTATTAAGAAAATATGCAAATCATGTGCTGGTTTTGACTTCTCACATGTGTCACTGCTGCTGTTCCCGATGTTAAATTTAGACTGTGAGAAAAAAAAAAAAAGAGAAAAGTGAAGGATTCATGTTTGGAAAAAATGGTGATGAATGTTGAAAGATTTTACAGACTATAAACAGTCATTTATTAACCAAAGTAATCAACTGCTTAAATGATTTTTTTGACAGTAACCATTAGTTCCGGACCCACTGTTAACCCAGCGAACATGGCTAAAGTCTAATGTGATGCTGTTGGGCTGAATTTGTGCGCTCAGTTGGAGAAGCCTACCCTCCAGAACGTAGACCGTGGAGCCGTCATCTCCTTCCTGGATGACGCAGCAGCTCTTAACCAGGCTGGTCGGATACATACAGTCCATGATGGTGAGGATCTGCACATGAGCACATTTTAGCCAACAAAGTATTTTTACCTTCACCAGGAGGTATTGTGATCACTTTGCTTTGTGTGTTTGTTTGTTAGCAACTTTACGGGAAAACTGTTACAACCATCTTTACCAAATTTTACCCACAGATAGGCCTAGGCCCTGGGACGAACCCATTAAATTTTGGGCCAAGAAGGCCGAAGTTCAAGGTCACAAAATCTCAAATTTTCGTATTTCTTATCATTGAGCAATTTTCAAAAATTCATAAAAAATTCAAAATGACTCCAATTAGCCTCCAATTTGATACACTCGTAGCTTAGAACAATATCTTGTATCTGGCACAAAATTGTCCACATCCACTGTGGAATGTGGACTCAGTGGACATTTCAATTTAACATTGAAAATTAGGGATGCACCAATACCGATACGAGTATCGGCATCGGCTCCAATACTCAGTGTGTGTACTCGTACTCATAAAAGATATCCGATACAAATGCACCAGTACCACTTACAGCTATGTGACATTCCCAGTTCAGTGCAGCAGGTACGCAGCGGTGGAATAATGTGTGTGGAGTGTGAAGAGTGTGGAGATTTTTCAAAATAAATGACGATGATAAAAGTAACGCTGACTACAAGTAACGTTACAGACACAGACGGATACGGACGCAGCGTTCTGTCCGTCCTCTGTGTACATTCCATTCATTTTCCAGGTGCTGGCAGATGAGTACCCAGAATGAGAATACCAGCGGGAGTACAGAGCGGTGCGGACCGCCGCCAGTGGAAGTGAATACGAAACTTATCACTCATTTCTCTTTTCTCTTCCTGCTGAAGCTAAGCTGTTAAACCTTACCAGTGAAAATGCTGCAGTATTAGTATCACATTAGTGTTGCCTCTGTCATCTCCATGTTTGTTATTACCGACTTCTTGTCATTAAACTTCACTCTTCTTCGTGGTATTTGTCCAGTGTGGTTATTTAAGAGCGGCGTCCCCTGGTGGATTAATTGAGAAACGCTCATTCCAACACATTAAATGTCAGTAGCAGCACTTTGTTCCAGTCAGACTAATGACAACGACAATAAAGCACATTTACAAAAGGAACTAAGAACTGGAATGGGATTATTAAATACTCGTATCGGTACTCGGTATTGGCAAGTACTCAAATGTAAGTACTCGTACTCAGTCTGGAAAAAAGTGGTATCGGTGCATCCCTATTGAAAATCCCATTTACAACACATTTTTTCATTATAACTCAACAAATATTGATAGAAATTTAATATAATTTGACATACACATGACTGGTACCAAGCTTCAACTTTTTCTGCTGTATGAAACAACCTTGAAACGGTTTAATTTAAAAAGAAAGAGTGGACCCACACATGCACACCATTCAGGGTGCTTGGTGGAGGTTTGCGTTCTCTGAACACTTGTATCTGAATGTCTTTTCCATCAGCTGCATTTATGGTCATTACCTGCCCGTGTTCCAGGTGTTTCATGAAGTCATTGCCCATTAGAGCCCTCTGGATCAGCTCACTGGACCTACACAAACACAGGCAGGGTGCTACCGTCATGCGGTGCGTATATGATGATGTGTACACTATGTGGCCTCTACTCACTCCTTGCTCTTGCAGTAGCTGGTCAGTGTAACGTCTGTGAGCTTGGAGGGGTCCAGTGCTGTGGGTTCTGCAGAGATGGCCTGTCTCTTAGTGCGCTGAGGCTCGTCCGGCGCTGCTGGAGGCGGCGCCGCAGCTTCTTTATGGACACATCCAAAGAAATAGTCCTTCACACTCAAATAACTGTACATTTCCTCTAATACTGAGTCTCCTGATGGGAAAAACACTTTATATTTTTAGTATTTTTTCTGGGAATTTCTAGGCTTTTACATCCTCAGTTCAGCACCCACAGGTTTTCAAATTCATTCATTCATTCATTTTATTCACATATATATTAAAAGATCCAAGTATAAGAACATTGCATTTTGCATTTACATTATGTGAAAAGGGACACCCTGGAAAGCTGATGAGCTTTTTGAGAGGTGCCATTTCTTATCTTAAGTTCTGATTCCTGTATTTTAACATTTGGGACATGTGACAAGATTTAGGCCTGACCAAAAAATTAATTTACAAGAGAGAGGAGTTCCTTATCAGTCCCTTCTGACCACAGCCATGAATGCTATAAAGGATAGGGGAGTCACTTTCTGGAGGACTTTTGTTTATTATTGAAGAAAAAAAAAAGCAAAATGTAGGTATTTAGAAACGAATCTGGTGTTCATCAAGGACTAGGGTGGAGAAAAGACTGAAAAGACTGCTGCAAATGATCAATAGTCATTGTAAAGAATAAGCAGTGGCTATTTTTTTTTTTTTTTTTAATTATGGTGTATTACTTTTTATTTCGTTATTATTATTTGCACTGTAAAACAAAAGAAAAAGACAAGGATTGTACAGCAACAAATGATGAAGGTGAGGTTACAAAAAGGTCCCTAAAAACATCTCACCTAAGTAAGTGCAAATATAAGCAATGTAAGGATAGATAGATAGATAGATAGATAGATAGATAGATAGATAGATAGATAGATAGATAGATAGATAGATAGATAGATAGATAGATAGATAGATAGATAGATAGATAGATAGATAGATAGATAGATAGATAGATAGATAGACTTTATTGATCCCGAACTGGGAAATTGTCATGCAGCAGCAGCATGACCAACAGTAAAATATAGACTATAGGAATAAAATAAAATACAAGAGAAAACACACCATACAGAATAAATTAGAAGTATAAAAAAAGAACAGGCAGAAATCTGGTTAAACAGGATCAAACTGTAAGGTGCTACAACAAACAGTGATGTGCAAAGTAAAATAATTTTTTCTGTAAGATGGAGGTGCATAAACCATACTCACATGTATAATCTGTACAATGTCTATATATATAATTATGTGTGTAGATATTTGTCTATAGGTGTACATATGAGTATCTCCCCTATCCAACCTGTGCCATGTTCAGCATGTGCACAGCTGTAAACAGTATTTATAGCTGTTTTTGATTTGTCTTTATTTTTGATTTTGCTCTTTTTTGTTCTTGTGTGCTTTGTTTGTGCTCCACTCTTGCTGCTGTAAATTTTGAATTTCCCCTTGTGGGACTAATAAAGAAATATCTTATCTTATTTTGTCTTATCTTAAACATCAATAAAGTGCATAGTGGAAATATGTTTATGACCAAGTTTAAATGTCGGGCATTTGTCAACCCACCAATGAAAGTTTAATGCAATATATGTCTTATGTGGCTTCAGAATGGGGTATGAGAAAAAAAAGAGTCTGTTTTCATGGTACAAAAAAAGAAAAAATAAGATAAAATAAGATATAAACATCCATTATGTATTAGTGAATGTGTGCTCATATGAAGCTCACATCAAAAAGATGAACATTTGTATAAATAGTCACTTCAGCTCATATGTAGGTTACATATTTTTTTTAGTCAACATAGTAAAATGTGATTTAGGTCAACAGTTAAATATTAATAAAGTCAAGCTTGACTATTTCCATCCCCATTTTTATTCAGGGCAGGTTTGAGAAAGTTCTAAAATGAAGTGAATAAAGTGAAGTGGTCAGACTTCTTCAGGTGTTGGTGACCCATGACCCCACTGGTTCCTAAATCCTAAACCTTGTGCCTGTACTGTGGAGGATGCACCTGGTCCTGCCTTAGGCTGAGCTGATCTGTACTGTCAGGTGTGGAAAAGGCAGTGGGTCACCTGTGTTGGCTGTCTCCGTGGAAGTGGCTGCGTGCTGTGACACGTTGCGATGCCTGTCCAGCTCTATCTGCAGCTGTCTGATCAGATCATCCTTGGTGTCCAACTCCAGCTCCAGCTCATCGATGAGAGCATCTCGCTGTCTGAGCTCCTCGATCTTCAGCTGCAGAGCCAGCTGAAGGTCCCTCAGGGTTCCCGCACACTTGGGCGCAGCCATGAGCGCACATGTATGCGCAAATGTACTGGAGCAGGACCAGGAAAACACCAGGGTTTAGATTACAAACTGGGCAAAGTTGAATGGAAAGTAGTTCATCTGAATATACAACAAGTTTGATAGATTAGTGGAAAAGAAACACTCACCTTCAGTCAAATTTACCGATGATCAATATCCAGCTGATAAAAGTGAAAAGAGCTGAGTCCTTGTCGTCGGTGACTTTAGAGGAAGATGTGGTTCACCTGGTTTTCGCTTAAACGAAATAATTAAATCAAGAAAACAGTCCGGAAACTGACTCGTTAAGATAAAACATCATCGGCGACAAACCAAAACCGCAGAGCTCCAGAGTCTCATTCAGATCCACTCCGAGGAGGAGGAGGAGGAGGAGGAGGAGGAGGAGGAGGAGGAGGAGGAGGATGGGGCGACGCGCAGTCAGCAGATGAGCTGAGCACAGCTGAGTTTGACAGCAACTACAAAATAAAACTCACACCTCACACAGAAGGAGAGAACACCTCAACTCAATTAGGATTTTTTTTTTTTTTTGTACAAGTCTTGACTCTTTCCACACCAGACAGTAAAATAATCGACGGTAAACTATGCTTTTATTTATTATGCATCGTTTTTATTTTCCTCCCTCCCCATCCTCTCTCACTCAGCTGCACCTACAGTTTGCTTTGCTGATCTTTAACATTTTAACATTTATTTAACCCTCTAATGCACTATTCACTGCAGTTGTTTTTTTATTTCATACTCTATATTCTTTTATTTATGTTTATCTGTTGAGAAGGTATGCACTGTTACCTCAGCTGAACTACTGAAAAACTAAAGAATTATTAGGGTTAGTTCTATTTGATATCTTGCATGTGATGTATTTATACTTTATTTGTTCTGAAAAACAGCCTTTCATCATTTAGATTCAATAGCTTATGATTTAAAATTGACTATTACATTTGCATTATTCTGGAAAATGTAAATGTGCACAGACCAGTTGTGACTCTAATGCAGTTTTAATGACATTTTAATGAAAGCCTATAATTGATAATATTTCATAACATACAAGCTATTTACATATTTACTGTCATTCGCGTGTGTTTTTTCGGGGTGGGAGCTGCAGTATTCTAGTCTGCCGCTAGGGGGCAACAGCGTGTGCACACTGACTCTGTACTGCTAAACCAGAAGAAGAAGCACAGCCGCTTCATTTACTTCAGCGGAAACACGATGGCGGCGTTAGAGAGTGAAACCAACAACGGAACAGGCAAACTGGAATTGTATCCTTATGTATTAACTCCGGATTGTCACTTCGACTCTCAGTTACTATTAAATGTCCTGGTAATATATATATTTTAGTGAAGCTTGTATCTGTAAGCCATTATCTTATAGGTTCAGTGTGTCGTAAATTGCCGTAAAGTGTTGTTGGAATAGTAAGTGCAGTAGGTTTAGTGTCTCTTAAAAATCTACATGTAAAGACTCCTGAAACCATTTGGAATACTGAAATTATCTTAAACTGCCAGCAATGTTCATGTTTTGATACATGTTTTGCGTCTTAAAAATACACCAGGTTTCGGGATGTATCTTGTGTTTAGCATATTACAATGAGTAGTGTGTATTTACTGTATGTACCTCTGTATTTGTTCGTCCAAACAATTTATGGAAATATTACAGAAATACAGGGTGGGGAAGCAAAATTTACAATATTTTGAGGTAGGGATTGAAAGACAGTGTATGATCAATTAGTTTATTGAAAGTCATGAGAATTTATTTGCCACAAGAAAATTGACATAATAGAAAATGTTTTTATTCTATGTGTCCTCCTTCTTTCTCAATAACTGCCTTCACACGCTTCCTGAAACTTGCGCAAGTGTTCCTCAAATATTCGGGTGACAACTTCTCCCATTCTTCTTTAATAGTATCTTCCAGACTTTCTTGTAATAGCTTTGCTCATAGTCATTCTCTTCTTTCCATTATAAACAGTCTTTATGGACACTGCAACTATTTTTGAAATCTCCTTTGGTGTGACGAGTGCATTCAGCAAATCACACACTCTTTGACGTTTGCTTTCGTGATTACTCATATGGGCAAAAGTTTCTGAAAAGGTATGGATAATAGTGTTAGGTATGATTATGACATCAGTATGTTTGGTTTCAAAACAATTGACGTAGTGCCAGCTGAGAAAAAAACAACTAAATGTTCATTGTAAATTTTGCTTCCCCACCCTGTATAAATATTTTCAATTGAAGAAATAAAATTGTAAGAGCTGGATCTAGATAGATAGATAGATAGATAGATCTGCAGTATCAGCAGTAACCGACACAAGACATAAGAGAAGACGAAATATTTATTTATTTTTTTATTTTATGTATTTATTAGGGACGGTGCATATTAATGAACATCTACTACAATTGCAGCTGTAAATGTGCCAGATTGTAGCAGCAGTGCTAATTTCCATCTGTAGTCCTTCGGCAGGTGATAGGAAAGACAGCTGACTAAATGGCAAAACATCATAAAACACATAACAACACAGTGGGGACAATCTACTGATGGTCACAGGCTTGGTTTTCCTTCATCCAATGTTTAAGTTGTGATTTGAAGTAAGTAAGTAAATTTTATTTATAGAGCACTTTTCACAGACAGAGTCACACAGTGCTTTATCAAATCAAAATCAAATCAAATTTACAGAAACCCAACAGAATCCTTCAGGAGCAAACTCTTGTGACTGGTGACAGTGGCGAGGAAAAACTTCCCTTTAACAGCAGAAACCTCGAGTAGACCCAGACTCCTGAAGGATGGCCGTCTGCCTTGACCAGTTGGGGTTAAAGAGTGAGGGTAAAGGATGAGAAAAGAGAGAGCGATAGAGATAGAGAGAGACTAGGGGAGAGGTAGGGGGAGACACATGGAGTACATGTAACACTGTAAAGTAGCAACTTTACATTGTGAAAAACGAATAAAACAGTACAAATAAAATACAATTAGAATACCCATAGAACACAATAAAATACCATTAAAAACAGTTTAAAATATGATGAATACATAAAGTGCAAAGAAGTTTGAAGGAGGCATATGATTGTGAGTCTCTTATGTTGAGCAGTTAACTGTTCCCATATTCAGTTCCAGAGACTGAAAGTGTAGTTTGTTTAAAAGTAGTGTGCCTGTGTGGCACCTCAGTCTCCTCGAGCTGTGGCCCTGGTGACCATCCCACTGACAGACTGGGATTTGATAAAATCCGTCAAGGGAGGAGGGGCAAGTCCTTGCAAGACTTTATATATATTATATATATATTTATAAATACTACTAAATGTTTGCTTTTTGGTTTATATGACCGTAGCTATGTTCTCCCATTGTCTGCCTGGGTTCTCTCCTGGTGCTCCGACTTCCTCCCACCCTTCAAAAACATGCACTAATAGTTGATTGTTTGATTGAAAAATCACCCAAAGGTGTAAATGTGAGAGTGGATGGTTGTCCGTCTGTGTGTGTCAGGCCTGTGATGACCTGGTCATACATCCTGGGTGAACTCACCTTCGCCCACTAGTAGCCAAGATAGGCTTCAGATGGATGAATGGATGACTGTAGCTGTTGTCCAACATATAGAAGCTCAGGTCACTTAGTCACTGTCAGTGCAGGCCCCATTTTCAGGAGACTTATTTTCTTGTTTATGCTGTCTGTACAGTAACAGACAAACTCCCCCCCTGAAATCTGTGATGTCAGTTTTCTTTGACCCTCATGCAGTTCTCTGGATGTTCCCTTCCCATCGTCTCGTGAAGCCATCATCGCTTTACAGTCTCTGTCACCAGATCGAGAGCCTCGGAAAGGAGGCATCAGTAAACAGCTCACAGTGTCAGGCAGCACACTGTCTGTGTAAGAAATACTACCCTTCAATTACATGTGGTCAGCATGTGTCTGAGTTGACATATTCATGTGTCTGTTTCATGTTTCCTCTTTTCTCTGTTTCAGGAGGTGGAGTGCAGACGAAGCTCGCATTCTTCGTGTTTCAGTGAATTCATTTCTGGATCATCTGTCACTCGTATTAGAAACCATGGAGATGTTTGGGCCTCCTGTTTCTCAATGATACAGGGCCTAATTTTTCAGGACTCATAAGTGAATTTCACTCCACCTTCTTTTCTTCTGGGAGTTTTCAGTCCATGAATGACTTCTAAAAATACCTTGGCCTGACAGATCACAAAGATGTTTTTTTTAACTGGTGCAGGTAATAATGGTTCAGCAGGTTATTATTTTCTATGTATGTCACAATTTATATGCAAAATATTTGAAATAAAAAGGCATTAATAAATATTTGTGTAACAGACAGAACTGGCTGAATGGAGTCTTGACATACACATGTCCCCCTTTTGCTGTTTCCAAAGGAATCCACTTCAGAGTTGTTGTAATGTTTAAAAACATGAATAACATTTATTCCATAAGTGTAGTGTACCTTCCAAGAAGGTTACAGAAAAAAGGAAATAGACAAAGTAAGAAACTATGTGACTCCAGGGCTTGTCTCCATACTGCACTTCAGCCAATTAACTTTTTGACTGACCAAAACAGGTGCAGTTTCTTAAAGAGACAGTAACCAATAACTGCGGCTATACACCACTTAACTAACAGTCAAATCCACACAATAAATGACATGTTCATTTATAACAAAGATGTTAAAGCTATGTAAAACAAAAACAGGTCAGTTCTTGTCTCATAAAATTTCAAATGCCTTCGATACATGTAAAATGTGACAAACTATTAAAGGGAATGCTTTTCTACTCCGTGTTTCTTCCCTTATTTTTAAAATATTTACACATCAAAATACTAGATCTCTTCTTCCATTGAGTCCTGGTCAAGATGGCAGCAACAGTTTCACATCAGAAACAACTTAACATGCAAAACACATGAACTACATAAAAGAAGAGTAAAACGGGGAAAGAAAAAACATCTATGCCATCATACCTTATGAAATGATTTTGTAAACAAGCAAGTGGTCTCTTAAAAATATCTATTTCAGGGATGATTTTTGTTTTTTCAGCTCATTCAGTTCACATGGTACCTGAAAAATGTTTGCGATTTCACCAAGGTCTGTGCTCATCTTGGAAATATTCAGAAGAATTTGAACAGTGGATTTGGTCTTATAGTTGGTAGTGTGTTAGGACATAAGTATGTATTTTAATGAGCAATTATTTGGCAGCAAAAGCATCATACGCATTATTGATTGAAAGAGCACTATCCTAAAGATTAATATGAAATACAGCACCTTGTGTGTGTGTGTGTGTGTGTGTGTGTGTGTGTGTGTGTGTGTGTGTGTGTGTGTGTCACTTTGCTACAAAGTGGAGTTCAGTATGATACGCAGAGTCCAGTTTGTAAGAAGGGACAAGTACTATGCATGTAAATCACATCACCATCATCTGATTCAGACACAAATGAATGCTTTACACTTGTCTTTGTGACCTCAGAAGTAAACTGTTTCTGCTTTTTGAGTAAATTACCACCATCCATAATGAAAGGCTGCTTCTCATCAGGCCATATGCTGATGTATTATCACCATCGAATACTGAGATGAGATCAGCCACATGTTTTTATACTTTGTGCTTTACGTTTTATTTGCTTTATATGATAATTTAATTTCATTCTATAACAAAGTGAAGGGAAACTGAACTGGGTTTAGCTTTATCTTATTGATTTAGTTTAATGACAATAACATTATATATACTATTATACTATTTAAACTGTTCAAAGGATCAAACTACTGTTTATGAGCATTCAATATTTTTAATACATAAAGTTTTGAATGCAGCCACTGTTAGTAGCTTCTGCTAAATGAGTTTTAGGATCTAACGTCCACAGTAACATGCTGATACACTCTCTTACCAGCAGAGGGTATTGTAGGATCATGTGTCGTCAATGTTTTTCTCACCTGCTCTAATAACTACTTTTATTCACGTATGTCACTGTAACTCTAGAGACCTGAGTAAATTAAGACATTATTTATTTATTTATTTATTTATTTATTTAGTATTAGATCACATTTCAGCTTTGTGGAATGAGCCATCCAATTATCAGTGTATAATATATGGGAAAGTACTTTCTGGTAAACACCTCTCTGTACTGGCAGTAACTGACAGAATAATAATGCAGAACATCACAGGGAGAAGGAAATTACATTTTACACAGAGTCACAGGACTGGCAACGGAGTAATAAAACTTATCCTGTGTTCATGGAGATTATCAGGCGTCCTTTTCTCCTGTTGATGCACACGTTTTTAGAATCATTAATTTACAATGGCAAATCTTACATGTTATTTATTTTTTAAATTGATTTTTCCTTTTATAAACTCATATCAATCATCGTTATGTCAGATTACTGATTAATCTGTCTGATTTTCAAATCCATTTGTCTTTAAGTCTATAAAAGTCAAATATATAAACATTAAGTGAGCTCTAATGTTTTGCATCCAGTCCAGAGTGCAATAATATTAAATTAACTCATAAAAATGACAAAAGGTGTGTGTCTTGGCTCCAGATCAAAGAGTTATTTCTGTCAAGTGTTGCTGATTAAATCTGAGTGACTAAAATAAGAGACACTTGAAGCAGTTTTCTCTGAAGCTCTTAATTAACACAGCCTCAAACAGGCTGCAGTTTGGACTTTATCCATCCTAATCCATCCATCAGTGCTGCACTGTATTTCAGGAATGTTTACTCCAAACCCACACAGTTTGACACTGGAGCATTCATCCGCTTAGCATGACAGGAATCAGTGACTCTAACTTTGTCTGTGAGGAGTTGAGTCAGGATTTAAGGATAGGGCTGGTGGTGGCATATATTTAGATTTTAGTCATTAACTTCAATGAAATGTCCTCAACTTAAGTGTGTCAGTCACGGTGCCACGTGTCCTCTCTACTGTCTTTGTGACGTTCAGCCACATGATGTGTATTTCTGCTGAAGAGCTTAGATAAAAGACTTGTGAAAAGTAGTGCAACATAAGCATTAGTCACATCAGATCAAATGATGCATTTAAAGTTTTAGAGTTTTAAGTTTCTCGCAGTTTTTGTTTTTTTAAATAACAGTCCTCTCTGAACAATTCTGCCATTTTCTTATATAATTTCTTAATTTTTCACTTTTTTTTGTTTTTTTTTGTTTTTTGGTACACGAGCATTGAAATGCAGAACAACTGCTTCAAAACAGTGACTCAGCATGAAGGTCATAATATTGTAAAGCTGGTGAACTGTAGGTTTATTCTCATTTTGTGTGGAAGGGAGTGTGCAGTATTGTTGCCCCTATTGTTCCAGGATAAAGACCAACAATTTGTGTGTGTGTGTGTTTTCACCTTACAGTTCCTGAGCTATCTGACACCACTCCAGTTTTGAGATCGATCAGCTTTAACATTTACACCATCATGTTTTTTGTTAATCCATACAGTGACATGGATCCAGTCAGTATGTGACATGACAGGGGTTGCTCTCAGTGACAAACCCACAGATATTGATCTACCTAGCAGTCTCCTCTTGCTTCAAAATACATTTTTGTGCCTCTTTGCACATTGCTTTGGTGTGATTTAAATCCTTTTTGTTCACGCAGACCAGTGCTATTAAATTCCAGCACCAGCAGTTTTCAGATATTTTCTCTGGATATTGTGCAGACGAGAACAAATGGAAACTCTGATTAATGTGTAAAAATGGGACTAACTCTTCCCAATAACAACATGATTTTTCATTTGTGTGGTTTTAAGAGTGTTTTCTGAAAATTAGAGATCAACAACTCTCCTGACTGAGCTGTCAGAAAGCAAGTTTTGGAAGCCGTTAGATGAACCAAAGGCATACTGATGAGTTCACCTCCCAAGCTGTGTTCATTTCACAGGTTTTACAGATTTAGTAAGTCCGTATAACACCTCCTCATTTACAAACACTAAGTAGAGACAAACACTGTAAACACTGACCCTTGACCCTGCCCTCACCCTTTATTTTCATATGTCCAAGGTTTGGTTTTTACATTAAGCTTTTTGCAGGCACTTGTCATTTGTGTGGGATGATGTTAAAATGTTAGCAGTGGTGATTTATTTAAAAAATATAAAAAGGGCACTTTGAGTTTGTCTGTGGATTTCATGGTTGAACAAAAATCAGTTCATCCATTATTATACTGATGTCAGGTATCCCTTGTTTTTCCCCTTCCTCTTCTATTGCCATCTCAGTTTCACCCTCTTTTCAACCTGTTTCATCAACACTCTACATAAAACTCATCATACTTTGTCAGATTATCATGTGGACTTTCTTCACTCAGACTCCATCTCGTTTAAGATTGATTTTGTGTTTTGTTTTGTTTTTTTTGGCATTTGTGTCTCCCTCCTTGGACTCCATGATTTTCTACAAACCAATCTACCTGCCTGTAAGCTTTATTAGAGTGACTCAATAAATTTGCTTTACTGCTGGCGTCTGCCTTGTTTCATTGTAAAAGGTGAATTAATACTGAGTCTATGAATAAATGCAGCAGTCACTTAATAAAAAGGTAGTTTGAACAAATACTGAGCAGACTTCATTGACTTTAATGACTGAAAATGAATGTGTATGGGGTATACTGTCACATAGCCCCAACATATTCCTCTGGGCTTATGAGCCACAGAGCCACTTTTAGTGCAACTTCAGTGGTATTTCTTTTGTGTGTATATGCAGACAAAGGGTAAAAGGGTACCTGTAGGGAATTTTCATTGCTAGCTATTTCAGAAGATCACGCATAATCCTCACAATTTCATCAGGTAACTTACATCATAGCACATTGTCAAGTATGTGCAAGTACTAAATCACTGCTCCATCAGTCAGACATGGTCAGAGACATGTTTCCTCCTTCATGGCCTGTTCCAGCACCAGTAGAGATGCAGACTTGTTGATTTGTCCAGTTACCTGGGCCATTATGACACTGGTCACTGACCCTGTGCAGCAGACACTAGTCTAAGATGACACATTATCAACCAGTGCTGGGTCGCATCCATAGGAGAATAGCAGAGTGCAAAGCTTATGGTTGCACAAACAAGTGCAAACACATGCTTTTCACTCAATCTTGCTCACTGACCCCCTACTCATACTCAATCACCTGAAAACAATGTGTTTTTTTTGTTGAATTTGTGCCTCTCTTGCTTATAAGTAATACACAAAGCACAATTAATGTTGTAAGCATGACCTGTACTGGAATGCTCTAAGTGTATTTTAAAAGAAACTCCTACATTCTTGTATTTCTCAGCTGTAGTACTTCTACAGTGGGGGAAAAAGGTTTTTGGACACCTCATGCATTTGTGATGTCTTCCTGAGTTCCTCCTTTTGTCCTCTGTAGGGGACAAGTTTCACAGCTTTACTTCCAAAAAAAAAAAAAAAAAAACACTGTTCACTGCAAAGGACATTGCATTAAAAAAAAAAAAGAAAAGAAAAGAAAAGAAAAAAACTGTTGCATCATGCTGTTTCTAATCAAGGTAATGATTTAATGTAAAAAAGCCAAAATTTTTACTTCCTTGGGTCTCAGGAGGATATATTACATTAAGAGTTACTTTTAAGGCAGTGAACTCCAGGTTGAAACAGGATGTTTAAGCACGATAATGAAACACATCCAGGGCATGACATGTTGAAACTGTCAAGTATTTAGTTTTGCTATTTTTTACTTATTAAAGAAAAAAAAGAAAAAAATCCTTTGGCAAGGCAAATTTATTTGAATAGCATAATTCATACACAGGGCAATTCACAGTACTTTACAAAAATGAAAAAGAGGCAGGTTAAAAACACACAATTACAATTAAAACATAATCAATAAAACATAAATAATAATCAATTAAAATAAACTAAAAGAGAAGAGAGCAGATGGAACCCTTTCAGTTGTTCGATGCACAGTTGAACAGAGCTGTTTTCAGCCTGGACTTAAACATTGTCAGAGTAGGGGCCTACATTTGGTTATGTCTGTCTGATGCAGTCACACCTGTTGAATTGAAAAAAAAAAAATTTTCTGCCAACATTTTATGATAATATTTGACATTGTGTAAAACTTTAATGGTGTCTGGAAACTTTTTTTTCCTTTGCTGTGTTGGTAATATGTAATTTTTCCACTGCAAGATATAATAAAAACAGAAGGGAGTTGAATGTTACTGGTAAACTGCTTAAAGGTGTAGATTAAGGGGTCTCAAACGTGCGGCCCGGGGGCCAAAGGGTCCAATCCAGCCCATAGGATGAATTTGTAAAGTGCAAAAATTCCTCAGCCAAGGCTGTCAATCTCATTTTCGTTCAGGTTCCACATACAGACCAATATGATCTCCAGTAAAATAATAACAGCAGAATAACCTACAAAAAATAATGACTCCACATTTTCTTCTTGGTTTGATGTGAAAAAAATATTACATTATCCCTATAAATAATGACACCTTCAAATATTTCTCTTTGTTTTAGTGAAAAAAATAACATTAAATTATGAAAATATTAACATTTACAAACTATCCTGTAACAATAAAATGTGAATAACATGAACAAATATGAACAACCTGAAATGTCTAAAGAAAATTAAGCACAATTTTAACAATTTTCTGCCTGTTACTAAGTGTTTACTGTCTTTGTAGATCCGATCCATAATGCACATGTAGAAATGACCAGTTGAGGCATAATGTTGTTAAAATTGCACTTATTTTTCTGAAGAAATTTCAGTTTTTTTCACATTATTCACATTTTTTTGTTTGGATTGTTCATATAAGTAAGTATTTTCATAATTTAATGTTTTGTTTTGGTTTTTTTTGCACTAAAACATAGACAAAAATATGGAGTTGTCATTATTTATAGGTTATTATGTTATTTTTATACTGATTCGGCCCACTTGAGATCAAATCAGGCTGAATGTGGCCCCTGAAAGAAAATGAGTTTGAGACCCCTGGCAAAAATGGAACATAATATTCAGAAGTGACCCTTTATTAAGCCCCTCCCTAAAATGGCAACTGTCCAATCCTGTGTTAGCAACCATAACTAGGCACAAGAGGTCTGTCAAGCTATCAGAACATGAAGCCCTTAAATATTTACATTAATACATACATTTTCAGAACCGCTTAATCCACATGAGGGTCATGAGGGTTTCATTGTAGGGCTGACGTACAGAAGGACAACCCTTCACACCTATGGGAGACTTAGATTGTCCACTTAACCTATTAAAGTCCATTTCCTGGGATGGTGGGAGGACGCTGGATTACCCAGAGAAAACCAACATAAACTCCACCCAGAATCAAACCAGGACCTTGTTGCTGTGATAGTGCTAACTACTGCACCCCCACATAAATATATGTAATACATTTATTTTATTTAACATGTGCCAATGATTAATACATGTCCTCACTCAACTAGAAACATCACACAACATTTGTATCACTCATGAAAGTTGTAATTTAACAGAAGCAACAAGATGACGTAAGAAAGTACTTTGTTATGTCAGCTGCTCACAACCACTCAACAACAACAAAAAAAAAACATAAATGAAAATACAACAAAAACACCAGTAAAAGACATCAGTGTTGACAGACCAGTCCAGTTTATTAGCAACATTTAATGGAATCTTTACTTTAAGTTTAGAAGTGGTGTCATCATTTCTCTTTTTCCAAAGCCAAAAGTCAGTCACACCTGAATTGTTAGTGATCATACCCCTTAATACATGCAGACTGAGAATTTAGGAGGTTCATTGTGGACCATAGACATAAACACACTAAAAATAACATGTAATTTAATTTGTGGATGTTTCCACAGAGCCCCTCATGTCCTGTGAGGGCTCACACACCCTACTGTCTCTTTGGAACACATCATTTTCCATGAACATGTAATTGTCTTGTGATGAGATAATCATCTTTTTACCCTAAGATTTTAACTTGTGCAAATAACATTAAAAAGTATCACCTTTTGGAACTTTAGAAGTGAAGGTGCAAAGGTTGTTTTATGACATTACAATAACTGAAGGACCAATTAGTAATAAAACTACTATAGATGTATGGCTGCATGTGACAGTGAATGGTGGTTCATCTTTATATATGCTTTAGATGACCCCTCCTTGACCCGTTGGTAGCTGGAATACGGAGGCTCCAGAACCCCCCACAAACCTCCAGAGGATTAAGCACTTTGGATAAATGATAATGAACACAGACAGAAGAGACTGGAATATGAATTTGAGAGCTGCTTTCATAATGTGACCTTAAAGAATATCAATAAATCAATAAAAAAAAAATCTCTCGGTTGCTCTGAGGTAACATGAGCTTTCATTACCTCAACACACCGTTGGTAGAAAGACAAGGAAACATGTCTGTAACCAAATTTACCTTTTTATTTTATACCAAATTTATTTTATAAAAATAATTTTTGAGTTCCTATTATGAAATGTATGTATTTATTAGGTTTCAAACAATACACAACCTTCCAACAAAAAGTTAATATTAATGCTTTGTTTGTCATCTGCTGTGCTATTGAGCTCATGTATATTAGTGTCTTACCTTGGAGCAAACATATTAGTTTTTATTGATTAAAATAACACAATATTGTGAGGACAGCTTTTCTAGTCCTTTCTGTCTTCATCTCTCTGCTGTTTCATGACTTTCCGTTATTTTGTTTGGAATATCCTTTTGATATCACAGAAATACCATCAGGTCTTGGCAAAGAGTTAGTTAAAGTTATATTGTGTATAACCATTGGGGGTTTTGATGCCTTAGAATGAGTCCTTTGTATTTGTACAAAGGTAGAGGATCATCTTCATTGGGGTCAGCCATGTTTCTACAGAAGTCCATAATATGGGGTCTTAAAAAAAAAAAAAAAAAAACATGGTTTGCCCTGTAGGTTCTGCTTTCTGCTTGTAAGAGGACAGATCATCCGTTTGTTGTAATCTGCAATTTAAGCTGTAGATACCAATAAATCTTATGTAGCCTACCCCATAGTTAATCGGTGGAGATACAGAACACATTATTTCTCTTAGGAGTTTGATGTGGAGAAAAGGGAACTAGAAGGTGAATATTGGAACTAAGCCCTAATGGTAATTAAAGTAATCTTCATGTATTAATATTGCTGTGACTGCTGATTGTCTAAAAAGGCTTATGTTCGTAGTGGGATTTGTTTTCATTTGTGTTCTGCCGCCGCCTGTTTGTCAAAACTCATGTAATGCTCTGTTACTGAGTATTCTTTTTAGTTTGATTCTTATAATTAGATGGGGATGATGTGTTTACAACCTCGATTTATTTTCTCATAGAGATGTTAATAACAGTTTCACTTTCATTAAGCCTGTTCATTTGTTCTTTCTGTGCTTGATTGACTGAGTATGTGTCAAAGTCAAATATGAGTTTTACTATATGAAGCTAAAGCCTTTTCTTTCTGTAAACGCTCCTGAGTATCGATACCTCATTTTGTTTGATTACCCTCTAGCATCTCTGTCAACTAATGAGACAAGTAATAACAGATAATGCCTGATCTTCACGGTACATTTGTTTTCATAAAATTTACACATGGAAAACTGATTTGCCCACAGCTGGTACTGAGTTTCTAAAATCTGTTCTACAGTACATGTGCTCAGGGGAACATTTCTCATTTATGCGTGTTTAACCTACTGCACCATTAACTGTGCATGGTCGAGGATTCAACCTCTAATACATATTAGTAAGGCTTTTTGGCGACTTTCTGAATTACAGATTAGCAGAAGCGAGCAAGTCTTAGCCTAGTTACAGAGGACACTGAGGGCTCACAGAAAACTGTTCAAGTCCTGAATTGAACTCCAGTGTCCTGCCTGGTAAAGGTAAGTCATCTGTGGAATTTCACATCTAAATGACTTGCCTAAATAAACCAAAAAATGGATGTTTCAGCTGTTTAAACATGCGACTCAAAGTAGACTTCATAACTGAGTGTTTTGCAAAGATGCTTTTAAGATGATTAAACTAGAATGTAAGTTATGATCATGACTGATTTCATTCTTTCCACAGCTGTTCTTCAATGTGCAGGAAAATGACTTCACAAATCCCATAAATGTAAAATGCTGCTGTTTTCAAATGGTTTCAGCTCCAGGAAGCAGCTGGTCTTATAAGTACATAGTGATTTGATGTAATTTATTTTGGTTTAAACTGGTAGCTCTAGTGTTAAGAGCTACACTTGTCTGATCTTGTATTCATATGAAGGTGTTGATGCTCAGCTTCCCCTGTGATCTCCACTTAAATGAAGTGACACCAAAGATGTTACACTGCTTCGTGGGAAGACTTCAGTCAGACTGAAATAACAAGGCAATCTGTGCACATAATGTGATCATTTCTAGTATCATTAGACATATTTTCAGAATCTCAGCTTATCGTTGTACTTGTCATGTGATGTCATGATTTTTTTCTCACCAGATGTACACAGTACAATGAGAGAGTAGGCTAATAAAAAATGTATTTAGTGTATGGTCACACTGCTACATAGATACAATGATTACAAACACAAATATGTGATAAAACAGGCCTCAGCTTCAGCATTTCTGATTCTCAGCCACAGGCCATTTTCCCATCTGTCTCCAGAACAGAACAATCATCATTAACTCAGTCATTCTCATTTGTCATCATTGCGTTCTCTCGTCCTACATCTTTGCCCTTCCAGTAATGTTTCTAAATGTAATCTAGCTCCAGCCTCAGAAGTCATCATCATCACATATATCCAGGTACACATCGAAGGCTTCTCGGTTGCAGTTTCCATCAGGGGTGAACACATACTTGTGGAAGGTGCCATCCACACATATGGCTGCAGCAGAGGAGACAAAGTGAAGTTTAACTTATGATCGTTTTCAACAACACTGAGTTCAACATTGAATTAGCAATGACATTTCGTTGCCAAAATCTCACTGCTGTGTTTTTTTGTGCAATGACAATAAAGGAAGTCTAAGTCCAAGTCTAAGTCTCTAATTACTTTTTGAAGGACACATTCTGTAGCAAATGATGTTTGATGTGAAACTTTAATTTCTGGCATTAAGTGCTGTGATTGGATTGTAATGAAACACAAAATGTAGTAAGAACCACCCCTTGTGTCAATTTGTCATTACATATTTTATTATTCTTTCACATGCTGCAGGGACAGCAAATATAACAGGAGAGTATCATAAATCTGAAGGCTTCTCACTAAAACCTAATGAAACCTCACCTCATGGCATGTTAAGAAACATTAAAACAATAAGACTGATGTGGTTTTTAATCACCTTCTAAGTTTGTTTAAATAGTTTCCTCTCGCTCTCTGAATATGCAGATATTATATGTGTTTCCATAAATGTACTTTATGTTCATTTTGAGTTTTTTCATGTGAAAATGTTTATAAAAATGGCAAATTTACAAAAAATACCCTCAACTGCACAAAAAAGATTTTATGCCCGTCTCAAGTTTGGTTTTGAAAAAGTGTAAATGTGCCCAATGAGAAATGGAAATACTTTTCCAATAATGTCTGACATAGTGAACATTTAACACCCATAATTAACAGATGATCAGTGTCCATCTGGTGCTAAACCATGGGCAGTAGTAAAAACAGTGTTCATCAGTCTAATATATCAAATAAATCATAACAGCCATTTAAGATGAAGAACGAACAGAATGCTCTACTTCTTCTACCTCTTAGTTTAACATATGTCTAACATGGCCTACAGATCCACCTTGTTACGACATTTTGCTTCCTAGTTTATCCATCCAATTAATTTATGAATCTTTTATTCCAAACTCTAAATATTTTATGGAAACAAAGCTGTTGTCTGTATTAAACATTTATCTGCCAAACACCACATATGTATTATGTTCTCAGGTTTTAGTGGAGCAGAAATATATTCTCTCCTTTCAGCAGATGAATGTGAGTTTTAAGGTGTTAAATTCTACCATCTTTCTGCAAAGATAAGTGAAGAGACACAAAAATGGTTTTAAATTGTTGGTAAGCCCTGCGATCCATGGTGTACCCTAATACCCTATATATGTGTGTGTGTGTGTGTTATTATTATAGAATAGTTTGTGGATTTTGGAAAATATCTCCTTACCAATGACAGAGTTGACATTCTTGGAAGTGTTCTTTCCAAATGCACAAATACAGGCACACTCGGCTGGCACAGTGAAGCTGGCCAAAGACCACTGGCTGTCCACATACTGACCAATCACAGGACCCACCTTCCCAACACGCGCCAGTCTGTATGAAGAAGAGGAAGGATTATTTAGTCATAAAAGCCACAAAATTAAATTCTTAAGAAAGACTTATGGGTCAAATGAAGGACTGTACTTACGCAGAGCGGCGGTTCAATTTGGTGTCTTTAAGTGCAAAGATGTGTACTGTGCCCTTGTCACTGGACGCGCACAGGAATGAGGAATCATGGCTGAAGTTGATGCTAGAAAATTAATAAAGCAGACAAGTTATACCACTGCCACCTAAGTTAACATATACAGAAATGCTGACCATTAAAACATTAGTCTGTACCAGTAGAGGGTGGCTGGGTCAGTTCCTCTGCGCAACTCCACTAGTTTGTCTCTGGTTGTTGTGTCAAAAAGGCGGATCAGAGTTCCTTTGCGAGAGGCTGATGCTGCCACGCTGCCAGGCTGGTTCAGCGCCACACAGGCTATCTCACTCTGATGAGCGTTTATGGTGAAAGGAGCAGATGATGTACCTGGCTTGGTGTTGGACAAATCCTGAGGAGAATAATGGGTTCAAATCAATCTTCAATTCTGCTCATGACAACACTTCCTGAAAAACAGACTTGTCAAACTTACAACCAGCTGCAGGCTGCCACATTTATGACCTGGAAAGACCAACAGCTGCTTCTCCAGACTAGGACACAAATCACACAGACCTGAGAGAAGGAGTTTCATGTGCATTACTAAACACTTTTAGAAAATAGAAGGACAATATTGACATACATAAAAAAGAAGGGAAAAAAACTAAACCTTTTGGGTTATCTCTCGTGTCAAACTCAAAAAGTTTGACGGGGTTGTCAGGAAAACTGTACACATAGATCCTGTTTTTCAATACAATAATGATCCTGAAAAATAAAGCAGAGCAACATAACACATATTATATAGTAATTATGTGCATGGCAAAGTTGAGAATGAGTTTCTGCAAACTCACTTGTCATGCCTCATTCGGACAGCTAGAACAGGCTTGGTAAAGGTAAACTCTAACACCAGCTTGTCTTTTGGGTCCCGTGATTCACGGGCATCATCCCAAATCAGAACTGAAAAAGAAATAACAAAAATATGATGCCCGTTGACTAAGATGCAAAGGCAGTGGGAGCTCAAGAAACATACTGTATGTGTAATGAGCTATTCTGCTTTTCATATGTTAAACACAGCAAGCAGTAACAATAGACCCTTTACTAACCGGATATTTCTGAGAATTTTGGATTCACTCCCCCTCCAACTAAGGCGAGCAGGTTGGAGCGATGCAGCATGGAGCACTGAGCCACACTGCCCACCTGCTCATGGTCTAGAAATTCACAAAATCATAATCTGTATTAGCATTTAGCAAGATGTCTGAACACAAGCAGAAACCCTGATGAAGTGCACTCACCGAGGTGGCCCTTCTCCATCAATGGCTCCACATTATAAATCCTCACCCCTGTTTCCATAGCACAGCAGAAACAGCCTGGTAATTTTTGGAAAGAAAAAATATATTTACACAAACACAACAGTGAGTATGTAGTTTTACAGACAGAACATGTACGTGTTAGCATCTTACTCTGGTCCTGGTTGAACTGGAGACTGTTGACTCCTCTCTGCTGAGCCATGGCTGCGATGTTACTGGTAAACTCAGACCTATAAGACAACCTATGGCAGAGAAAAAATACCAACAGCCGACATTTACAGCCGACAGTGAAGCAACGCTAAAATGTTAGCCCTGTGGCGTCAAAGGTAGCTAGCACATATTAGCAGAACACGAACGGCTTTAACCATGACCAGGATGTTTTATTCTCTTCGACAGTTTAAAACACATAAGGTCTTACCATCTGCGTGTAGATTCAAGTTGATAACAATGTTTTCACACTTTTACACCACGTAGGACACAACAAAAACACGGCTGATGTTGCAAGACGACTTGTTTTTGTTTTCAGTTCGTTAACGTCACCGGCACGTGTTTCCGGTTTAGTTCCTGGTTCCGTATTTTGTATTTTTCAACACGAACCGAAATGAAGTACGCAATAAAAACACGAAAACGATGTTGCTTTCACTAAACTAAATAAAATATGACATTTTAAATTAAATTTGAAAATGTATTCTACCTTGGGCAGAGTTCCAGTAGCAGCACAGTACTCTATCTGCAGGAAGACTCACAAGATAAGAGAATTACAAGATAAAAAGGAAATAAGAAAATGATGATATAAACAGAAACAGTTGTAAAAACAGGAAACTACACATCAAAAGTACTAGTTGTATTACCTAAAATAGTAATAAAAAATAAAATAAAATAATAATAATAATAACAACAACATTGCACAATGGAAATTGCACACATCCCACTGGTAGAACATTGAACATTCTGCTCTATCTCAGCTGCCACCCCAGCACACGTCAGTATAGGATGCTGGCAACCACAGACTGGTAGAACATCCACAGGAGTTTCCTGCAGATCTTAAATGAACGCAGCCTCTTCAGGGAGTACAGCTTTCTGTGGCCCCTCTTGTACAGGTGATCTGTGTTACATCTTCAGTCCAACTAGTTGTCCTGCCACAGCCTGAGTTACTTGTATCTGTCTACGATTTCTACCTCAACTCTCTCAATCATAACTGCGTGTGGACATGGTCTGTACTTCCCAAAGCCAATGACCAGCTTTGTGAAGTATTGAGCTGCAGGTGGTTCCTTTGGTGCCAAAACAAAGTCCTTCAGCAGATGCCAGTATTTGTCCTCTCTGTCACAAAATTCTTCAAGAGCGGAAGTGAGTGGTGTTAAAAAAGATGGACATCACTACAGTCTGCTCGTCTTAAAGGTTCTTTGAACAGATCATGGATAAAGACCGATGGCTGTGTGATCTTTCTATTTATATAATTACCTCCGCCAAGGAGGTTATGTTTTTGCTGGCGTTGGTTTGTCTGTCTGTCTGTGTGTCTGTTTGTCTGTCCGTGTGCAAGATAACTCAAAAAGTTATGGACGGATTTGGATGAAAATTTCAGGAAATGTTGATAAGTAATAATAATAATAATAATAATAATAATAATAATAATAATACATCGGTTTTATATAGCGCTTTTCTAAGTACTCAAAGACGCTTTACAATAAACATCCAAGAGATCAACATACATCAAACGGATAGACAGATACAGAGTTAATACTACATGGTAGTCAAAGAACAAATACAGAGACAAATACGATCCTGATACTGGCACAAGGAACAAATTATTAAATTTTGGTGGTGATCGGGGGTGGGCACTGATTGGCCTTGGTGGGGGTCTGTGCTCTCCGAGTGCTTCTAGTTTCACAGTGAATTTGAGCTCTCCCATCCCTTCAGAACTCATGCAGCTCCAGACCATCATTCTTTTCTTTGTTCATCAGGTCATCATCATAAACACAATACCCCTCAGCTCATGTCTTCTTGAGATCACAAGATTATCAGAAATACTGGCAGAGATGGTAGATATGTATTTTCTGAGGTTGACATGACATTTTATTTGTCACACATAGCCCTACACAGTAAAAGAAAAAAAAAAACTTAAGCAATCTTAAATCTATTAAGCCTAAAAGTTAGCATAACTCCACTATGGGAGGTTTTAAGCCTAAAAGTCAGCATAACTCCACTAGGGGAGGATTTAAATATCATAATTTGTTAAGATTTCCTGAGTCAGTCTGTTTAACAAAGAGGTTACATTCTACTCCTTCACATGGTGGTCTTATTCACACTCAGAGCCGGTTCTTTTCAGCAGCCCGTACGTCCAGAGTTCTCCTCCTCCTCCGAGTTCTGCCTCCCCAGTGCAGCGGTGACAGCCAGTGATCACACATCAGCAGGTGTTTTCCTGCTGATACTGAAGGACCGCCCTCTGCCCCTATCCTGTAATGTGCACCAGTGTTTGCCGACCCAACCAATTCCCTGCTGCAAACCCACAGATCCACATCGACCCATGGATAAGGGTTGACGTGGGTCTTCGGACGTCCACCACCATCCCTTTGGTAGTGTTCAGCCGTAGATGGTGATAAATGTGCATTGTCTGTTATAATAAACCAATTAATTTACAGCCTGTGTAAAATAGATCAATTAGACCATAGCTGCATCTCACATTCTGTTCATGTTCAGTGAATGTAAAGACTGGTCTATGATTCATTCATCAGTTTTTTGGTCTTTCTTCCCTATATTTTGATACTCTGGTCATGTCCTGTTTATGGTTCAGATCAGATTGAATTAAAGCTGTGCTGATGTATGGGTTTCTTAATGATCTGAGAAGTGTTTAAGGTTGTTGCCATCACTCAGAATTTGCTGTAGATTCATTTTAATTAGTCTGTGGTTCATTCTTTATGTAAGTTGGCAATTTCCATTAATTTTGTAGGATCTTAATTACTTACAATGCAACATGTGCAAATTGTATAAATATCACAAGGGTGCAGAGGAGGCTTTGAATGAAGAGGATGATTATCAAGCCACTGGGCAGTCTGAAACTCAGGGAAAATTGTGCTCACAAGCAGAAACAAGCATTTGAAATAAACTGCTGAGTAATTGTTAACATGTTGTGGTCCTGAGTGATAAAACTATGGCAATAAACAATACTGACATAAGGCAAGGCTTTAAAAAACTGCACATTTTATGTTCTATAGGTATCAAATAATGATTAACTGCCCATGTATTATATGTCACTAAACAAAATGACATGTATATATGGTGATAGATAGCATGGAAAGAACTTATCTCTCATATTTTGATAGATTTATGTTAGATTGATCCACAAAGCATTAATTCTGGCACACAGTAAAATGGACAGGTGACTCAAGTGGCTTTTAAACTTTCTCAAAGATTAAGACCTGTAAGAAATGGTACAAGGAAAATGTGATGGCAAAGGAAAAGGTTGTTATTTAGTCCTCATGTCAAACAGAAGTAGGGTGTTACCAATAAACAGGACTTTGGATAATCATTCTGGATGGATCACCCTATGAAAAACAGCAAATGCCCAGTGGACATATCATACGAGAATAAGTATATAAAACTAAAAGGGCAAAGCTGTTATGAAAAATTATGAGCATGAGTGGGAGTTGAAGAGAAACAGGCCAAAAACCGAGTATGCAAACAAAGACCAACACACTCTCAGGAGGTAAATTGATATTCTGCAAGAGATGATATTTGATAGATAAGATGCAGTGTGTATCATTGACTTGTTGGCATCGCATGTGATGTTCCATTTAAAATACACTTCAGAGATTTAAGGTCAGTCCAAAGCATTTACTCTGAGGCCCAGAGGCTGAACTCTTCTTTTTCTTTTTTTTCTGAGCACTAGTAATTTACATTTACGTCATCTACATTTGTCATAAATTAAAGCCATCTTATTCAGATCTGTATTTCAAACACTACTTAGATTTCATTTCATTTCATTTCATTTCACATGTTTATTTCAAACCTGCTACCACATTTATATACTTAACAGGCGACAACTGGACAACACATGGTTTGAAAAGGGGATGGAAGAAGCATTGCTTTTAAAACTCCAACCCCTCACACCACACACAACCCATCACAACATTTCACTACACCAAAACAAAACAATACAGAACATTACAGAACAAAACAGAACAATACAAGACAATATTGATCAATACAGAACAATACAATATCACATCCTCACAAGACAGGAACATAAACATATACAGGCCCGGACACACTCTGACCCCATACCCACTCCCCCTAATGGCACCCACACTGTTTAGAGCATCAATGTCACTGCATCTCCTCCAAGTACTTCTTCATTATTTGTTTTTTAAACATTCTTTTAAACTGAAAAATGTTTGCACACTCTTTTAATTAATCTGCTAAACCACTCCACAGTACTACTCCCCTTACTGAGATGCACATTGATTTTAAAGTAGTTCTTACCTTTGGTTGGCACAATTTATTAGTACCTCTGAGATTGAATTTATGTTGAGAATCTCTGTCTTTGAATAATTTTTGCATATTACCTGGAAGACATTTTGTTGATGCTCTAAACATGAGTTGTGCTGTTTTGTAATCCACCAAATCTAATAATTTTACATCTACTGACTGGAGAAAAACACATTAGCACATCTTCATAGATAAGCCTGTTTTGGAAAACAATAAAAAACAATAAATGTGGTACTGAAACATGACTTTGAATAGACTAAATCTGGATGTACAAACTTTTATAAATTTGAAACATTCCTATTATATCCACAACAAATATGTGAATTCCTGTTACCATGTAGGGCAAGGATAAAGCTGTGTATTAGTCTCATAATTTTCTAAAACCATCCTCAAAAGTCTTGAGGAAGGAATGTATGACATTTATTTTGGTCATTAACAGACAGTGGCATTGGACAAATGTGCAGTTTAGGTTTTGTTCCTTTTCATTTTGCTAAGTCGTGTGTTTTTCTCTCATTTATTTAAGCAGATGGATGAGAACCCCTGATATAAAAGGTCATGTCAGTGAAGGGCCTATTCTGGTATGTTGAATACCAAATGCCTCACATGCTACTAAACATGGTCCCCTAATTGACTTTCTGAAATGTTTCACTGACTTATTTTAATTAATGTATTAAATTATTCTGATTCTGTGACCCTGATGCTGTGTGCCTGAGTCAAGTTGAGTTGAATTATTCTATCTCTAAAGGTTGAATGAAGTCTACTTTCTGTTTCCAATCCCTTGTTTTTTGCTCTTTTTTTCTGTTGGTTTGATGTATTGTCAAACAGCATCATCCTGTTTGGAAAGAATTCTGTTTCTGGTGTTTTCCAACTACTTGTCAAACCAGATGAGATTATACAAATGCACACCTGTCACATACAATGCATAGAATAGAATAGAATAGAATAGAATAGAATAGAATAGAATAGAATAGAACAAAACAGAATAGAATAGAATAGAACAAAACAGAATAGAATAGAATAGAACAAAACAGAATAGAAAAGAATAGAACAGTACAGAATAGAATAGAATAGAATAGAATAGAATAGAATAGAATAGAATGCTGCAGACTCTTAAAGTCAAAAAGAGAGACTGTATATAAAAACAATAACTTGGAATTCTACTGAAAACATACTGAAAAATGATCTATCTATCTATCTATCTATCTATCTATCTATCTATCTATCTATCTATCTATCTATCTATCTATCTATCTATCTATCTATCTATCTATCTATCTATCTATCTATCTATCTATCTATCTATCTATCTATCTATCTATCCATCCATCCATCCATCCATCCATCCATCCATCCATCCATCCATCCATCCATCCATCCATCCATCCATCTATCTATCTATCTATCTATCTATCTATCTATCTATCTATCTATCTATCTATCTATCTATCTATCTATCGTCATTTTTTTTTCTGTGAAACAGTATTTTTTGATTACTTAGCATGAAAGATGTATATCTCTAGTTTGTAAAACTGTGTTTATGTAATTTGTAGCTGAATTACAACTGGATATATGCTGTAAGAAATTATATGAGAATACAGTGTAAATTAAGAACAGTAAAGGTTGTAAATGAATGTATACAGCATAAATTCAGAATGTAAATAGCAATGTGTAAATAAATATGTTCAAAATATATGCCTGTGTCTAATTTTATATATCACAATAATCAAATACAATAATGATTTTGAATGTTGTTTATTATAAAAAAAAAAACAGCAGAAAGATGTGAATTAAATATAGTAATGAAACATATGTCACCAAAGACTGATAATCTTATCAGTATCTTAATAAAATCTTTGATTATTATTATTACAGTACATCACAGTAAACAAACACCTCACTCCGTTACTTTCTTGGATTCTCACTCTGTTACCATGAATTAATGTCTTTTAAAACTAAAATAAAAATGATTTCAGTTTCATTTTTATATTTAATGTACTCATATATTAAGAACAGTGTGGTATGCTAAATATTTACACTTTCCTTGAGGAACAACACTTTTTGGCATTTTTTCCAAACCTTGAATAACTGCTGTATATTTTTCCTCACTCTATTATTTTGTCAATGATCATGTCAAATTTATGTTTTTATTAAATATTTGGTTATTATTCATTAATGGCACATTTAAGTACTTGCTTAGACCTACAATTTGAGCTATTATGGTCGCTGCTAAATTAATTTTTAAAAACAGATATGGAATGATTAGTATTACTGTACAATGCTTTCTCATTTCGTTTCTCCCTTGGCCAGGCCCATGTGCAATGTTTTTCATCAGATGTGTTCATGCTCATGTGCTTACATGAAGTTTTTCTCAGAGTGTTGGTTGTGCTAGGAGTTGGACATCTGTTGACTACATCTGACACTGACATTTCTGAGCGAACAATATTTTTTTTTGTCCATTGTTGCTGCTGAACAGGAGCAGAAGAGAGGCATTGGAAAATTTGAGAGTTGGAGAATCTGACCTGAAACCTCAGCAGAGAAATCAATTTATTGCGTGTGTTATCATAGATGTGGCCAACAAAGACCATTGTTAGTTTAAAAATGGAGTTGGCTAACATCTGCTCCCAGCACAAATAGACTCCAACACAAACCTCACCTAAGCAGGGCCATGCACAAATCTTCTACATTTACCCATCTCTCCACACTTTGGCTTTTATTACTTTTTCTTACAATGAAGGCTCTCTGTGTACAGAAAAAGACTTCCTTGGTCTAATTAAGAAGTGGACAGGGGAACCATGACTTAACCTCCTAAGACCCAGCTGTGGGTTTTCTGTCCACGATCCGTGCGTTTACATGACAACTTTTATTCCTGGTTTAATTTGAATAAATGTTAGATCCTATTTAAGATGACCATGTAAACACCTTATTGCAGTTGAAAAAGAATAGTTTGGAATAAATTTAAATCCGAATAAAGTCACTGGTTTAATCCCCTTTTAATTCCGAACTAAATTATTCCTCGGGCATGTAAACCCTTTATTCCGTTTGGACTTTATTCCTTCCATTCTGCACATGCTTGTTGTCTTGTCCTATTGTGATGACGCACACATTCTGCGCTGGCGGACGATTATGCAATGCAATCTAGTCTTCCCAAAGTGTTCCAGTGGGCTATTCTGATGGGATCTACCAGCCTGGAAAACCCTGAAGGAAGAGTTCATCACCTGTTTTTTTATTAATTCATTTGTCATGCCCTAATGAGTTCGATAAATGGGCAAATCAGTTTGCACTACAGTGCACCGATTGCTTTGTTCTCACAGCCCTTCCGTTAGCTTAGCTTAGCCTAACTTAGCATAATGGCTTCATTCCTATGGTCAGACGTAGCCAGGCTTTTATAGGTGATCCGTAGTATTTTGAGTGATTTTGTGAAATTCAGTTCTCCCTAATCATTCCTTTAGTCCTGTGGGGTCAGTATGATCACAAATTGAGGCTCAAATCATGGCGATGTGACTTACTGCAGTAATAAAATCTTGGGAAATAAAAACTAATGCAAAGTTAAAACAGTAAAGCAAAGCTAATTTAGCGCATGCATCCCTTCCAACAATAAGATTTTCCAACTTTCGTCAACACAACAGTCCCAAGATTGTATGAGTGCAGTAAGTCACAGATCTAAAGAAATAATTAGGGAGAATCGGATTTCACAAAATCGCCTAAAAAAGACAACAAATCATCTATAAAAAAACTGGCTATGTGTGACCATGGAAATGCAGTGACTATGCTAAGCTAAGCTAACAGAAGGGCTGCGAGAACGAGGCAACGTGAGCACTGCAGCGCAAACCCTTTTGCTCACTTATCTACCTCATTAATACCTCATGTAAACCTGTATTCGGGTTTAACATTTCCATGTAAACAGAAGAGAAAATACTTAAGTTCCGAATTAATTTCTTCTGGAAAAATAAATCGGATTTAAAAAACATCATGTAACCATATGGACAAGAGTTTCACAACTTTATACAAAAAAAAAAAAAAAAAGAAAAGAAAACTGTCCACCACAAGGGACATTCCATAAAAATTTTAAAAACTGCATCTGAGAAAACTGTTCCATCATGATTTTTCCAATATAGGCCCTTATTTAATAAAAAACAAAAAAAGCTTGTACTTTGCTGACATTCTTTATTTTTTTTCCTTTCCTGTTTGCTCCTGGTTATTGTGATACGGACTCTATGCACAGCCCCACTACTTCCTCAGCTTCAGGTGGGTCCTTTATTTCCTGTCTTTCATTATTGGACACACTGATTAATCCAGGTGTGTCTAATTAATCAGTAGTCAAAACAAGAAGTAGCAGACACACCTGGATTAATCAGGGTGTCCAATAATGAAAGACAGGAAATAAAGGACCCACCTGAAGTTCAGGAAGTAGTGGGGCTGTGCATAGAGTCCAGTGGACCATTTTGTTCTTCAAATTTGCTGATATTCTTATACTGTTGTTGTTACTGTTTATTGCTGCTATTACTGTTTATCGTTTTTACTGTTTATAGCTGTTGTTTCTGTTTATTGCTGTTGTTACTGTTCTGTTTTTGTCTGCTGTTTGTTTCCATTTCAGGGTCTGGATCTGTGTTTGTTTCTGTATAACCCCTGTCCTAGTCTCCCATCAGGTAATATTCGCACAGTAATAAAATAATTCAATCCAACCAATAGGTGGAATTGATCTACGTTTCCAAACTGTCTTAGATCAAAACTGTCAAGCAACTCATGGCCCCAGTACACTAATAGTGGAGGCCAAATTGATGAAAAGGACAGGGTAAAATAGATAGATAGATAGATAGATAGATAGATAGATAGATAGATAGATAGATAGATAGATAGATAGATAGATAGATAGATAGATAGATAGATAGATAGATAGATAGATAGATAGATAGATAGATAGATAGATAGATAGATAGATAGATAGATTTTTGTAGGTACTAACCACTTTACACTTGCAATGTCAAAGTTGCTCAGGTCCTATTTCTAACACATCACCTTCGAGGGCTAAATGTTTACTTGCTGCCTAATACATCCTACCCACTGACAGGTCCCATTGTAATGAGATAATCCAAATTAATCCCACTTAGTTTGTCAGTGGTCAGAATGTTATGGCTGATCAGTGTATTTAACTCTTTCATACATAGCGGTCACTCCAGTGGACAGTTATTCTACAGCTGTTCTCTTATACAGGGTGGGGAAGCAAAATTTACAATATTTTGAGGCAGGGATTGAAAGACAGTGTATGACCAATTAGTTTATTGAAAGTCATGAAAATTTATTTGCCACAAGAAAATCGACATAATAGAAAATGTTTTTATTCCATGTGTCCTCCTTCTTTCTCAATAACTGCCTTCACACGCTTCCTGAAACTTGCGCAAGTGTTCCTCAAATATTCGGGTGACAACTTCTCCCATTCTTCTTTAATAGTATCTTCCAGACTTTCTCGTAATAGTTTTGCTCATAGTCATTCTCTTCTTTACATTATAAACAGTCTTTATGGACACTGCAACTATTTTTGAAATCTCCTTTGGTGTGACGAGTGCATTCAGCAAATCACACACTCTTTGACGTTTGCTTTCCTGATTACTCATATGGGCAAAAGTTTCTGAAAAGGTATGGATAATAGTGTTAGGTATGATTATGACATCAATATATGTTTGGTTTCAAAACAATTGACGTAGTGCCTGCTGAGAAAAACAACTAAATGTTCATTGTAAATTTTGCTTCCCCACCCTGTATATTCATGGGTTTTGTTGTTTTCGTCCCGTATCAGCCAACACAGTGAATGCTCATGCGTCATTCCATACACTGAAATTCATACCATGCTTGAGTGTCAATCAATTGCTTGTTATTGTTATTAAATTGTAATTAACAGGGTGTTTTTTTTTTTGTTTTTTTTTTTAACAAAATGTTGTGTTTTTTTGCATATTATCTCCATGAGGTGAGTAATGACTAGTATTAGAGTATGTTAAAATGTGAGAAAACATCAGAATAGCTGCATTTTTATTTCATAGTTTTCACACACTGTATCAGTAAATATGTTTCTTTGCTTCTAAAGTTAAACTCATGGTGTCCAGGTGAGTGAACATTTTTGCAACTCCATGAAAAATAGGTTCAGAAAAATTTTTCCAATTGCATTGTTTTTTTAATGCTTTTCCTTCAGGTAAAAAATCTTGATTAAGGCTCTCATAATTCATGCATGAAAGGGTTAAGGGCAGCTTTAGGTAGCTAAAGGCCTAGTTCTCTTTAACAGGAGGTGGTGAGGAATTGGATTTGTGTGTCAAATGTGAGATATAAACACAACTTTCCTTTCTCTTTTATTTTTCCATGTATGCTATAGACATGAACCTGCTTGCATGTTGACCACTCTACTCTGATAATCTGACAGTATGTCCATGTTTCTGATCTTGTTACATCACCGCCAAGCAGCCAAAAGAGAAAAGCTGATTAAAGCAGGTATAGGAACAGCAACATCTTTCACCTGCACTGACTAATTATAGAATGTATTGTTTTATCTGTATGGACCACTCACCCAACCCAACCCCAGATGTTGTGCTTATTCTGTTTGTCATGGTCATTATCCCTGTCCATTTCCTGTTCAGTAAATCACAGTTTTTCCATCTTTTTTTTTTTTTTTTTCTTTTGGCATTGATCTGCCTAAAGGTTGGGACACTGTGTATGAATATCCTGAGACCACATTTACTGTATCTGTCTTGCACTTGGCATCACATTGTACAGATCATCATGGAAGGATGCAATCAGTGTTTTCTTTCAGAGCCCCAGCTGTGCAGAAGGAGGACACATGGATAAGGAGGTCCAATCAAGGACCAAGTTGTGGTGTAAAATATCAGTTCACAATCTAATCATATCTCTTTTCCACTCTAACAAGCTATGATGTCAGCCTCAATTAACCTTTTGATCTGGTTTAATCTGATTTGGAGCTCACAGGATATCTGGAGCACCTAATAAATGTTGGAAACTGGAAAAGATTCTTATTAATGTGAACAACTCAGTTCAATGGACACACAGACACACACAAATGATATGCAGAAAGCAGCATCCAGCACAGAAAACTAATTTTTACAATTTTTTTATATAGGAATTTGGGTGCTTCCATGAAACTGGGTTCATTTTGGTCCCTGGCACTTTGCCAGCTTTTTTTAGATCCAATAATAAAAGAGAAATGTAGACATATTTCCCCCCAGGATGTACCTAATGATGACCTCAGATAAATGCAAAAAAAATTATACTCTTACTCTGAGCCATCCCAAAATTAATGAAGTTTTAATGAAACATTGGGGTCAAAAATAGGACCCAAATTGGGACAGGAAAAACTACCTAAGTGTCAGTGCTTTTTATTTTGAAAACATCCTTTGAAATGGTCTTATATACCACTATAAATAAAGACACTGTGTTAAATTTGATGTTCTTAGTGGTTTTTCTAATCCAGACATGTGGGTTTTTCATGAATTGGTAGTCTCATTCCAGGTTTTGTATGTAACCCATTGTGTCCCCTTGTGTTACATACAGAACCTACCCAGTTAAATACATATAAATCGCAAATGATTTTGCAACAGTGGTCATTTTTGTGAAACACTCTGCATTGCATAATTAATTCAATTCCCAAAATGTGCCTGTGAGAGAAAAAAAAAAAATCAAAAAGTAGTAGCTCTTAATTTCCGTGTCCTTTTGGCTGTGTTACATACAGATTTTTGTATTAAATATAATGTACAATAATATAAAAATGTGTTTTATCTGAAAAATAGTTTCTCTTTTATCTCAGTAAGTATTTATTTTTAAAATAGACCCAAAGTGCTTCCAAACTTGCTTCATAACATTAGTCTACATCTGGTTTTAATTTTTAGCCCCCATGTCCTGTTTTTAGGGGCCATTTTCATAGAAGCAGCCGCTGTTTATTTCCAGAAAAATCTACTGTTTTATGTATTCTGAGTGCTGGAGAAAAAAGATCAAACAACTGGCCTCCCTTGGACAGATGCAGGATGCCATTCATACTCTCCCCAGAGCATTAATTGGTGTTAATCACCTTCATAAACAACACCTCAATGCTGGAATAAAACAAAGGCTTTTTAAAACTCCAGCATAACAGTAGTGGCTGACTCACACAGTCTGTCAAACTATGCTTTAGAAAACAATCGAGTGTCCTCCCACTCTTTCTCTGCGGCCCGATCTGTTGAGTCGGAGCTCAGGCATCTCTGCTGCTTTGCCCCAGCAACTGGCAGCCCAGGCCTGTACAGAGACAAACAATGGAGCACTCACAAAGACAGTCTCTTTTCATCCACATTTACACATTAATGATTCTGTAGGATTAGATGTTGTGCAAGCACATGACTCACATGCCTGACAATACCATGGGGTACTTACATACCTTCTGAGTAAGCCACTCCATAAATCCACGTTGCTGTTATTTTTCACTTCAGTGGAAAGCAGGAAATGTGGTTCGTAACCTGTTATGCAGTTGGGTATCAAGTATAGAACTAATGCAAAAATAGGTCTTTGAATGTGCTGTAGTCCATAAGGTTATAAGGTTTAAGGTATGATATACGAGGAACTCTGCTTATGGGATCTAGGAGAAACTATCCTCTAAATCAAGCCACTGTAAAAAGTTAGAAAGTCCACTATGAAGTTTTCACTAAACAGAATCCTTCAAAGCTGTAACTGTGGTGGTTTGTGTTTTCTTTGTTGTTTCCTCTCCTTCCTCCTCCTTTGCTGTTCCTCTCCCTGCAGGTGTGCTTTCTCCAATACTCCTCTACCTCCACAGCACAGATGGCAAACATATGGCCTGTGGGCCACAACCAGCCAACCAAAGGGTCCAATCTGGCCCCTGGGATAAACTTGTGAAATGCAAAAATTTCAGTGAAGATATTAATCGTTTTAGTTCAGGTTCCACATTCAGATCAATGCAATCTCAACTGGGCTGGACCAGTAAAATACTATCATAATAACCTATAAATAATGACAATTCTAGATGTTTTCTCTTTGTTCAAGTCAAATTACATGAAAATGCTTACTTTTACAAACTATCCTTTCACAAAAAGTGCAAATAACCTGAACAAATATGAGCAACCTGAAATGTCTTAGGAGAAGTAAGAGCAATTTTAACAATATTCTACTTTTTACTAAATGTTTTGTGTATTTGTAGATTCACTGTGATCTGGAAGGTGTAATTCACATGTGTAAATGAGAAGATGAGATGATGATGAGATATTTTTGGGGAATAAATTACAATAATAATATTAATTGAAAGTAAAAGCCTTTTTTGCTCAGGCAGTTACTGTACCATCAAACTCTATGATCATTATATCCCTAATCTGTTCATATGTCATGCATCAGCATATTTATGTCAGGTAACAGACAGTAGAGAGGAGGTAGAGGAGGAGATAGAGGAGGAGAGGCAGGAGGAGAAGCTGGAGCAGATGAAGAGGAGAGGCTGTAAATTCAAAGGTGAGGTTAAATGATGATGGATATGTTAGTCATGAGAATAAAATTGCAGAATGCATTAAATTCTTGTATTGTCTTTAGATATTCAGATATGCATTCTAAACATGTCAATTACGATTTTTTTTTTCTGACTATGATTATTTGCTTGTTTGATCAGCTCTACGTGACATGAAATAATGGTCGCAAATGCAAAAAACATCAACTTTAAGGTGTGCTGCCTTGGAACACTTCAGTGTCCCCACCAATGTCAGAATCAAACCTACTCCCTTGGTTGTTTGTCTCAATTGAGGACTTGCAGCTGACGTCACTGGTCACGAGATTGTTGTTTACTCCGCCATATTGGTAGGCACGCTATCTGGATCCAGAAAGTCAGAACTGTTGCTATATATCGTGTTCCTCTTTGGACTCATGTTTTGTTATCTGTGAGTATGTCTGCTTGTGATAAAGGCACCATAGATGAGTTTCAGTGTTTACTAACAACAGTGATGCGTGGGCAACTCAGAGGCAAAAACACGAGTACCAGCTACCAGCCGGCTCACATCAGCCGCGTACACCTCCAGGCTCTGCCCCGGAACTCGTGAACAAGCCGATATGTTAGCTCTAAAACAGTCCATTTACTCTCTCTGTCCAAAAGCCGATCCCATCTTCTCTTTCACGGCCGCATAATTTGACTTGACCGCATCGGGAAGGCTGTCCCATAGTAGAAAAGCAGACTTGCACAGACGGGTGGGGAGTTTTCTCACCAGCTCCAGCTGAACTCACCGGTGTCCCCCGCCATAGCTCCGACTGCCACTTCCATCTGCTTCACCCAGCTGAGGAAACTCTGGCTGCCATCGCTGGCAAAGGGAGCAGGCAGATCCACAATCACTCTCTCTCTCTATAGGGTGGTAGACCAGGAGAAGCCCTCCTGGTAGGTTTAAAGGGGTCTTCATCACCGTACCACATGATGACAATTCTTTTTTTCCACGCCACTAAGCGTAACAAGCACGCTGGCTAACTATACTGAGAAGCTATGCTAACCGCGGTAATAACTATAAACAGTGGTCGGCACAACAGAACCACCGCTGACACCAATGGAACCGAGCGGTCTTGTGACCTTCTCACCACCTGTTTTTGGTTCTTTTGTATGGACAATAAATCCTAAGCTGAACTCTGCTTCCAACCTCTGTTCATTGGGTCCAATTGCCTCAGGCTCAGGCCATAACAGTGACACTATTTATCACTACAGTAATCTGAATATTTCCTGTAATTTAGACTTCTTTTCTTTCATCATTAAAAGTCACCACAGTGGACAGTGCACATAGTTAGTCATAATTTATTTATCATCTTTTAAATTATACTTGGTTTTCTTCAAAGGAAAACTACAATGAAGTTTATTTTTTTTAAATACACCGTCATCCATAAACTTGGTTTTCAGACACATTTCTCTTTTTATTCCTATTTATCCACATCAGTAATGACCTTTGAACTGATGCAATGATTACACACTGAGTGTCAGTTACAAGTTATCCCTCAAGAATAAATCACATCGGCACAATCATTTCATGAGAAGAAGTAAAAATACCAACTTTATTTGCAACAGAGTTTCGAGGATTTATGTGAGTATATCTTTAGATGACCAAGATAGTAAAAGCATATCTTTATTTCTCTGTTTATTCCTATTTATACACATCAGTAATGACCTTCACCCTGATGAAATGATTACATTCTGAGTCTCAGTTACAAGTTATCTCTCAAGAATAAATCACATCGGCACAATCATTTCATGAGAAGAGGTAAAAATACCAACTTTATGGGCAACAGAGTTTCCAGGATTTATGTGAGTATATCATAACCAAGACAGTAAAGCATACATTTACCTCATTATTCTGCACTCCATGCTCGGGATGAGTTTTAAACTTCTGCACAGGGTGATAAGGACTTCAGGTAAAATACAAAAAATGAATCCACTGATGACCGATAGAGTGGCTACATTTATATTTCACTCTGCTCTGATTTGTTTTAGGATCTGGTGGTCCGTATTCACCTTTTTTTTTGGCCATTCCTGCGATCTCAGAGGTCTACTGTGTTAGGCTTTAACAGGTGTGTATAATACACCAGTTTGCTGAAGAAAGATTCAGAAGGATTTTACAATACTGGTTGGAGTTTTTTTTCTTTTTTTTTTTTTTTCTTTTTTTTTTTTTTTTTTTGCTGTTTTCACCTATAAAATGCTTATTTTATGGATATTTGCTGTTTTTTTCTGCCACCATGGATATGTTTCAATACAATTAAGACATATAAGTCAGTTTAGACATCAAAACCATGCTTACTGTTTGACATCACCTGGACACATTTTCAGAGCAGGTGACATTGTGCAGTTGAACAAATCCTCAGGAGCTTGTGGAAAGAAGAAACTTAGATAAATAAGGGTGAATAATAGCATGGGAACCAGATGCATCTTCTTAAGAGTGAATATTTGCTCTGCCAGATGCATCTGGCACTGCTCCCATTCAGTCTGATTTACTGAACATAGACTGGGTCGAGCCTGTCACTATCATTAGTCTGATATGGAGCAGGTCAGGTGTGGTTTGATACTACAACAGGCTTACACTTATGAATGCTGCCTGTTCAGCATTGGCTTTTGTCCATGACCATTACTTACATTGGCTGTTGGTCTGTCCAGTTGTATCCAAGCTCATTTTGCTCTGAACGTGTAGACCAGGGGTCGCCAACCCTGTTCCCTGAGATCTACTATCCTGCATGTTTTAGATGTATCCCACTTCCAACACACCTGATTCAAATGATAAGCCTATCATCAAGCTCTGCAGAAGCCTGATAACAACTATCAAGTGTGCTGGAGGAGAGAAACATCTAAAACATGCAGAATAGTAGATCCCCAGGACCAGGGTTGGTGACCCCTGCTATAGACAATGCACCTTTGAAACAAAAATGAACTGAGAGGTCCCAGACTAATTCTCATATTAACCTCATGTGAGTTTTGCTGTTCTCATGTGATTTCCTTTGGACGTTCCAGCTACCCCCACTATTAAAAACAGGTACTTATAAGTTAATTCTACTGTCAGTGCCTCAGCTGATGAAGATCTGGGGTTGCTCCCTGAGCACCTTCAATGGCAGCTCACTGCTGAATATATATGTGATGCTAATTGCTAATGCTAATGCTATATACTGTTTGTGTGTTTTAGGATGGGTAAAATGCAGAGACCACATTTCTCAGCAGGGATAATGAAGTGAGTTAACATTTAAACTTTTAACTTTTTAAGAATTAGTCTGGCAATGTGAGGCTAGGTGACTTGACTCCAAATCAGGAGCAATCTTGCTCTGAGTAACTCCCTTAAAACTCGACCATTATCATTTGTGCTGTTCACCAAATACTTCTGACATCATTCACAACCAAGCACTGTGTTATAGAACATAACCAACAGAAATAACAAACATTTCACAGTCCCTTTGTCTCTGTATGAAACAAAAACAGTCACCTTTTTCCATTGATCCAGTGAGTCATGTGTGTCACTCATAACTGACAATGTCTCACACACCAGTCAATATTTGTGGCACTGGTATGTCATTCGGTGTGACCCTGACCTTACCCACAAGTAGTGTCCAAGAAAACAGAGTGGCAAATATATTCATCACATCGTGCACCAGATGGTCCTTTGTGGGTAGATAAATAAAAGAGAAAAGTGGCAACACATCACCAACCAGAACACACTGATATATTCAAATGAACACTGTACTAAAATCCTATTGACTGGACATTTCCATTCACTTGCAAAAATGAGACACTCAAACAACAACAAAAACATACAAAAGTTTTCACATATGCACTGATGGTTTGGTTCAATCCAGAAAAAGTGTGTGGTATGACTGAATTTCTTGAAAACACAAGGAAGTGACAAAAGCCACTTAAACCCTTGCAGGACGAAGATGCCTATGTGACATATAATTGCACAGCTTACATGTTCCAGTTACAGAGAACACTCCCCTGGGACCGAGGCATCCCTTCAGACGATGACAATAGATGGAGCTTTGAGGAACGATGGTTGGCTTTATGAGAGGGACACATCTGAGGACAGAATGTTCCAAACAATTATGAACTGAAATGGCAGAAGAGAGACAGAACAGGTTTAATGTTTGACAGTTTACAGTGGATTGTGTAACATGTGAGAGTGTGATTTGATGGAGATGGAAGCCAGCGATAGGAAATTGCAGTTGTAGCTTAGATAGCAAATGCAAGGAGATCGCTTACTGAGTCAACGGTCACTAAGCTTCGTGTGTAGACTGCAGAAGAGTTCTTATGTAAGAGACAGACACACAATACAATAAGACCAACACTTACAAAGAAACAAAACTATGTAAAATTAGCTGTGTGGATGTCTTAAATAAGTTTGCTCTTGTAATCCCTGTGCCGCCTCAGACAGCCTACAGTAATATTAAAGGCAGGTGATATGAGTACAAACACTCATATCGTCCTCATTTAAAACTGAGACATGAACTAGCCATGATTAATTGATCATTTTAAGCAACAAGGGTTTTCTTTGCAGCCCACTTGAGAGTTTATCCAGGGAGTTTCAATCTTATTAAATGCAGAAATGATACAAGCACATGCACAGTTGAACATATGCACGAGCACACATGCACACACATTATGTCACTTTCTGTCCCATTAGCAGCTAATTAAGATGTGAATGATCTCCTTGGGGGGGAAGTGTTCTACTTAACTGCCTTTCAAGCGGCTCCTGGTCTCACATTAATCTCTCTCCTCCGGGGAACATGGATATCGATCTGCTTTTCCCACGACATCAATCTCACTTGGAAGAGATGAACAACATTAAAGTGCGATGTGGATCCCATCCAGGAAGAGATGTGATGATGACCCCTTTAACACCAACAAGATAAAGGGTCTATGAAATGCAAAGTTTTTCAAGGGAAACTTTTAGATTTCAGGGGTAATGCTTCTTTAATGAGTATTTAACAGAGCAACACAATGGGTGCCAAAAAGAGATTAGTGAAATAAACATAGGCCTACTTGATATTTAGTTAGTATGTGTAACTGAAATCTATTCTGCGCATCTGTTTTTGTAAGTGATGCTTTAAACCTTTAAAAATAGACTTGGACCTGCAGTGTGTTTATCATTTTTCATGAGTGTCAGTGTGAATTTCACAAACTTCCAGAGATGCAAAACTAGCCAAGTCAAACAAAGCCTGGACTTGATCTTGAATTATTTAACAATAACCAAACCAAATATTCATGTGGTAACATTCTATCTGTTAGTTTACACTTAATAGCTCCATTAATAACTGGTACCAAGGGGAATATTTTAAATAAATTAAGTGGAACAATTAAAACAAAATGATGAGTTTACCCCTTAATTGTCTAAACACATATATAATGAGCAGTTACAAATATGGAAAAATGCTAACATCTATAATGCACAGAAATAACATTATTCATTAGTTTTTAGAGTTAATACCATATGTTACAACACAGTACTCATCACAATATGTGCTGTAACTCACCTTTCCTGTCTGGAGTATTAGGTAATATGTAAAACAAGTCCTTGATCATTTTTAGCTCTCAAACAGCAAAGGGAGCTTGGCTGCCATTCAGGGATGCGAGTAGTACTGAAGTATAGTACAAAAACACACATGGACAGGGAAAGTACTGCAGGTTTAGAAAGGCAGTGGAGCAACAGAGGGAGGAGATGGAAATAATAACCTTGACCACATAATTCTGTTATTTACTCTCTCGGTCAGTCTTATAAGTCAAGTGGACTGTGTGATAGAATGTGCGTTGCTAATATGTGTTAATCAACATCAGATAATTCATTACCCAGCGCTATGCCAACAAGATCTGATTTTGGTATAAAGGTAATAGCTCATTAGTAATTAACTGAATGAATAATGTAGACCTTTAATTTGTAAAATTGATATTGAATGAAGATATGAAAGAAAGCAATCCTAAGGCCACGTATAAAACATAACACAAGGCAAACCAGGGATTGTTACATCAGCAAGGCATCAATACAGCAAATTAATAAACCGGCATTTTAGTTGTATTATTATGTTATTGATAAACATTTATATCATAGGAGTTCAGCTGTCCTCTCTGTCAGACATCTATAACACCAGGTGTCTGCGCAGGGCCAGAAGCATCACCTCCGACGGTTCACATCCCGGACACAGCCTGTTCTCACTGCTGCCCTCAGGGAAGAGGTACAGATCCATCCAGGTCCACACCTCCAGATTTAGCAGCACGTTTTACCCAAGTGCAATACAGGTGCTGAATACATTACAGCGACAATACCTCAAATAAGGATATACATTTAACATATATCCTCAGTGTTCATCCAGGGTCAAAGTGCAATATATATTTATCTCTACCATTTCTTGGTTGGTTGACATGCTTGTTTTTATTCTGTATATATATATATTTACAGTTTCTTTCTTTGAACTGTTTTGCACTACGAACCACAAGAGAGCTGACTCTTTTAATTTTGTTGTCCAAATGTATTGTAAGAGTCAGTGTAACAGCGTAAGCATGAAGAAATGTATGTTTGTTTTAAGAGTTAAAATATTTGATGAAATATTATAATTATGTTATTTTTTTCATTTATGGAAAATATGTTTCATTTCATGTATAGGAGGCATTATTTGTTATATTGAGGTTAATGCAAAGCATTTTATTTATTTCGGTCTATTTATCGCTGTTATCGCAAGACTTGGTGAGAGTTCGAGAAGATTCAAGTTCCGTTTTAGCCCAGATATGCTAAAGCCTTTGATGAAGCCACGTCTGCAGTAGCTGCTAAGGGAAGCTAGCTGTATAAGGTATCTTGTAATACTGTGTACATTTGTATCATTGTATATTCGTAATCACGTTTGTTCTAATTAACACATGTTTATTTAGAATGCGCAAAACGAAAAGACTGTTTACCTGAAATCGCTGAAGTGACAGGTGGTTACGAGGTAGGATAGCCTTTTGTTATTCGCATTTCATGTTGTTTAGGCTTCAGTTAAGTGCCTGAATCCATTGTATTTTATTTCTTTTAGTTTTCATGGCGTTTGAGAAGCCAAATAAAAGCGCCCGTCTTTAAGAAGCCCGTGCTGTGTTGTCATTTTGGAGCCACATGTATAATGACAATGAAGTCATTCTATTCTATTCTATTCTATTCTATTCTATTCTATTCTATTCTATTCTATTCTATTCTATATAATAATTACCTCCGTCAAGGAGGTTATGTTTTTGCCAGGGTTTGTTTGTTTGTTTGTTTGTTTGTTTGTCTGTTTGTCTGTCCGTTAGTGTGCAACATAACTCAAAAAGTTATGGACAGATTTTGATGAAATTTTCAGGGTTTGTTGGAAATGGGCTAAGGAAGAAATGATTAAATTTTGGTGGTGATCGGGGTGGGGGGGCCCACGGGGGGGCACAGACCAGAAAATTTCATCAAAATCTGTCCATAACTTTTTGAGTTATGTTGCACACTAACGGACAGACAGACAAACAGACAGACAAACAAACAAACCCTGGCAAAAACATAACCTCCTTGGCGTGGGGGGGCCCACGGGGGGGGGCGCTGATCAGCCTTGGCGGAGGTCTGCGCTCTCCGAGTGCTTCTAGTTCAACAAGTGACTGCCTGTAATGTCAAAGGTAAACATGGACAATATTGCGCACAAAAAAATTCCATACCTGGATTTATCAGCAAATAATTCACATCCTTCCCTTTGATAATTTCTACAGTGAGTTTTAGCTGTAGTGAGTAGCTCCTTATTTCAAAAACAAAAATCAGTTTGTTAGAGAGGATGAAGCATTTTGGGGCATAAATGACACCACAACAATTGTTTCTCGTAAGGAAATCTAGAGGTGGTCCAAAGAATTACTGTGTGTGTTTTGGCATGGCTGTGTATTTAAAAGATGTTATAATAAATGTAATAATTCAACAAGCAACTATGCAGAAAGTTACAGGTCAATGCAGCTACTTATTAATTTTTTAAGCTCAGTATTTTGCTTTGTAACTCCCCACTTCACTGTTTTCGTTCATTCTGATGGCTCTCATAGTGTGTTTTTGTAGCAGGCATTGGGTTTAACAAAACCCCCTGTGTAGCACCAGACTGAACACCAGCCGTTTTTCACATATGTGGCTGGTGAACAGAGGGAAGCATTTGGAAAATTATATAATAATTAATATTTCCCTGTGGCGTGCATTAGGAGCAACAAAACTGACTTCCATCCATTGGGGGTGGCAGCAATATGACTCCAAATGAATGCTAATGCTGCTGGATGTGAAGCATATTCAGTATTTTGAATTTTAATTTGATGTCTGCCACATTTTTACAACACTCCACTTTGCCCGATGATACTGTAGGTGCCATTTACCCCCTTGTATCAGTGCACAAACCAGCATTTTGTTTCTTAATGACTTAAAAACAGCAAAATGTAAATGTATCACAACCGGTATTAGATTTAGAGACGTGTTCTGTGGGAGACATTTCACTGGTAAGTGGTAAGTTAGAGGAACCTGCAGCACTTCTTTTACTTTCTCCTGTTTACATTCATTCCAAATATGGGCAGAAACAGATCAGAGCATATGTGGGGCAGTGAGTAATGGGCAGGTCACCTTTAAACAATTCCCAGATACAGTCATGTGTTGAATGCTTGGCCTCGTTTCAACTCAACAGCTGGAGTGCTGTTACTTTTATGCAGCTGCTACAAACACAGGGAACCATTAGCCTCTGATTTGGACTGGTTTGTCCTCTGTAACACAAGTAACTGGCTTCTAGGATCTAGGAGAAACTATCTTCTGTATCAAGTGTCTGTAAAAAGATACAATGTCCACTATTAAACCTCAAAAGAACCTGTTAACTACGGTGGCTCAGAGGTGCAACAGCCCAAAAAATTATCCACTATAAGAAAAACAAACAAACAAAAAAAAGAGATTGTTATTTATTTAAAAAGAAGTAACTGAAAATAAATGTACCCCTTAAATAAAAACACACTTACATGGGAAAAAAAAACCTAAAAAAAAACCCCAACCTTTTAATACATTTGTTTTATTTGCATAAAGAAATAAAATAAACTTGTATGATTTTTTTTTTAAATAAAATAATCTCCTAAAAATGGACTTTTACAAAAAAAAAGTGTCTCAAAATAAAATTAAGGAGCATCAAAAATTATACATTTATAAAAAAAAATTTTGGGCTTTTTACTCATACTGGTAGTTCACAAAGTTGGAGTCAACTTTTCCCGTTAGCATTAGCTTAGCAACGAACTTTCACACAGTGCACACAAGGGCCATTTACTAATGAACACTAACCCCAGCCATACCCTAACCCTAACCATAACCATTGAACACCCAGGCCTAACTTTAAGCAGACATAGGAACCTTACCTCATCGTTTAACCACTTTGCAACCTATATTAATGTAAATATTTTTAAAATAACTTTATTTTTAGTGCAGTGACCTCCACTTCCGGTGGGTTACTTCCTTAGCATTAGCCACATTAGCTGAAGGCCTTAAAAATTTCAACCTATGCTTTTATTTTTTGTGGTGGCCTTAATTTTAAAGCAAGAGTCCTTTCAAGTATACAACGCCCTTCTTAACTGAAAAGGTGGATGATGTTTTTATTTTTTCTTTCTTTCTTTTTTTTTGATGAACCTTATTTAAAAAGTGAAGGTGCTTCTTTTTTTTTGGCATATGAAGTTTTATATTTTTAAACTCTCTCTTTTTGAAAATGTATAATTTTTGATGTTACCCAATTTTATTTTGAGACACTTTTTTGTAGAAGTCTATTTTTTTTTAGAAGATTATTTCATTTTTAAAAACTCATACAAGTTTATTTTATTTCTCTGTACAAATTAATTTTTTATAAACTTTTTTCATGCAAGTGTATTTTTATTTAAGGGGTACGTTTATTTTTCAGATACTTCTTTTTAAATAATCACAATCTCCTTTTTTCTTATAGTGGGGTAATTTTTTGGGCTATTGCACATCTGGGCCACCGTAGTTAAGTATCCACTCAAAGCTGTAAAACATTATCCATTCATTAATACAGTATTACAAATACTTCCTGTAGATTAGACTTCATTGCTTTCATCATTACAATTCTGTAAGTTAAATTCACCACAGTGGATTTAATTTCTCACAGTCATAATTTATGTATTTATTTCTAACTTTTTAAATTACACTTGGTCTTCTTCAATGTAAAATTAATGTGGAGTTTTATTAAATACACTGTTGTCCATGAAGTTGGAATAATTTTGTTGACATTCACATTCCTCTTTTTATTCCCATTTCTACACATCAGTAATCCTCTTTGACAAGGTGCAAGGATTATATACTGAGTGCTATGGAGGACTGAACCTGCCGTATTGAAATGAATATACAGTAGTATAAAAATGGTTTGATAATTTAATTCATGTGCCAATACATGATACAAAAATTTTTTTTTAAAGGCATTTGTTTACCTTTACATTTCATTTTCCATACCATTTATGTATTTATCTTGTCCTTATTTACATTTTTCCTTCTTTAATTTTTTATCCCTGCATTTATTTCTGCACTGTTTTCTATCTACTTTTTCTTGATCTCTTTTCTTATTTATTTCTATATTTTATTTTCATCTGACATCTTATTAATTTACTGGCATTTTTTTTATTCATAATCATATTTACCTCCCCACTCTTCCTGTCCTTGCATTTTCTTCCTCTATTTATTTCTCCAAGCCAATTTATTCCAGCATCTCTATTTTACATTTCTGCCTGTCCTTTTTACATTTAGAAAACAAGAGTCCCATCACGTTGTCACAATCTTTTCATAAGAAGAGGTAAAAATATTTTATTCCAACTTTAAAGATAATAGTGTAAGATGTGCCAATATAGGGGACAAGATTTAAAAGTCCAGTGTATGAGATTTACAGGGATTTATATGGATCTACTATCTGCGTAAATGAAATGTAATATTCATGACTGTGTTTTCATCAAGGTCACACAAAAATCAGAATGGGTGTGTTTTTAGCTGTTAATATCAACAGAGGTAGAAGTGGCATTCAGTGTTAAGGTGCATAACTGTCTCCTACTACTTTAAGTTTGAGTGAGTTTGAGTTAAAACCAACGAAACTAAAAATATTCAGAACAGACAGAACAAATGTTGGCTCCAAACAAAGGGCTTTTGTGTTTTGAGCAGCCGGTGTAGGTCAGGGTGAGAGCTGCGCGGTACAATCTGTGACTTTGCTACTCGACGTGACTAAATATTACACACTGAACATCTGAAGACTTCCGAGTGACTGAACCAGTTTGTGCTTCCTGTCTTTACAGAGACTTGGAATTTTTCCACAGACTTAATGGGACGGAACTCATTTACAGCTTTATTTACCACTCACAGTACTGGCATGTATACAGTGGCCTAAGTGGTCCCCGAATCATTGTCAGCTGATGAAATCCTCTTGGTTTCCAGTTGGAGACAATCTACAGAACAGAAAGAGTTTGGTAGGCATTGTAATAAATCACAACGTGGTAATTGTGTTTGCACACAGATGGAAGTGCTTGTGATATGGAACATACAGTATGTATCGCCCAGGTAACAGGGTCATTAACTTGATTTCATCACAGTTAATGATCTATTCACCTCAACTCTCTCTCTCTTTGTAAATGCATCCAAGTCTGAAACACACAGGTTAACACTGACAGACTGATTAGACACATTTTATTTTTTCAAGTACATCTCCATCTCTTCCGGCTGTGAAGGCAAAGATGGACAGAAGAATGTGTATTAATATTAAACACGGTTTATTAAGTTCGGCTGCAATCTCACACCGCCAGAATTTTACACTTCCTTCCCTTATCACGACTCTCATTGTATCTTTGTCATATTGCATCTTGCTTCAGCTCTTTATGAGGTGACATTAATGAAAGTGGAGGATGACTGCATGAGTGGGTATAACAGTGATTTAAAGTATTAATATCCAGAAAGTGTTCCATAAAAGTTTTTTGCACAGAGGAAAGTTTAATTGCAAACCTAAATACTGTATGTCTGTCTCCTGGGTCAGTGAAGCCACTCCTGAGTGCTTTTTTATGGGTAGAAATTTGCTTTTGTGTATATGCGGCGTGCAAATGGAGAGAAGATGAATGAAGGGGGGAGAGAGAGAACAGAGACCTAATACAGCGACCTCCCTGAATAAATGAGTCTGGACATGCAGTATTCAGAGGGTTCAGTGACTGCAGTCACACCGCTGAAGCCCTGTACCTCATCATTAATGATTCAACAATAGTTACCTAGGGATTGAAAATGTGATCTGTTTTTTATATCGCTCCTTCAAGCTGAAGAGTTAATAGGAAATATTTAATGATGAACTTTGTGTATCTCCCGAAAGCATTTCCCTCCATTTAGGACATTTAACGTAGAGCTGTTCGCGTCTGCTGGGTTTCCAGAGCACTGAACACTGAACACTGTGAGTGACTGAAGTGCTTAAGGCTGATCATTGGACCCAGTGTGGCCTCTGTCAAGTCCAGGAAAAACTCCTACACCTCATCTGCTCCTTGCTGTTGGGGGACAGAATAACCAAGCAGACAAGGTGACCGCTCACATACTAAAACCAGATCTGCATAAGCAAAGAAGCGGGAAAGGTATTCAGTTCAATTCAAATCAACTTAATTTATAAAGCCTATTTCATGCACAAGGCAGACTCAATGTGCTTCACAACAGGTATACAACATAAAAAACAAGAAAAGCACTCGGAGAGTGCAGACCTCCACCAAGGCAGATCAGTCACCCCCCCCATCTCCACCAAAATGTAATCATCTGTTCCGTGTGCCAGTGTCAACATTTCCTGAAAATTTCATTAAAATCCGTCCATAAATTATTGAGTTATCTTGCTAACAGACAGACGAACAAACCAAAAATCCCCCCTTGATCACCACCAAAATTTAATAATTTGTTCCTTGTCCCAGTATCAACATTTCCTGAAAATTTCATGAAAATCTGTCCATAACTTTTTGAGTTATCTTGCTAACAGACAAAAGACAGACAGACAGACCGACAAACCCCGATGAAAACATAACCTCCGCCATTACACTTGGCAGAAGTAACAATCAGAAAAAAGAGAGTGCAAGTGCAAGTAAACAATCATATGTACACACACGTAAACCCGCACATGCGCACGTACCCACATACCCACACATGCACACACACAACACAACAGAACGCTGTCGAAAAAATCAAAGTTTTTAACCTGTTTTTAGAAATGGCTACTGATATGATAAGTCCAATTGTATCTTGCAGGGTGTTCCATTATTGTGGGGCATAAACTGTCATTTCTGGACTATAAGCCACTACTTTTTTCACACACTTTGAACCCTGTGGCTTAAACAATAATGCGGCTAATTCACTGTAAATCAAACGCACTCACACTAAATTCTTCAGATCAGTCATTTTGCACATCATGCACACACCCTTGTTATGCAAAACACACGAAGAAATGCATATGAGGCAGCTTTCAAGTTAAAGGTGATCGATCTGGCTGTCGAAGAAAGAAATAGAGCTGCTGCATGTAAGCTTGGCATCAATGAATTCATGGTAAGACGTTGGAGAAGGGGTGGGTGTGGCTTATATTCAGGTGCACTCAATAGTCCGGAAATTACAGTACACTAAAGGCTGCCTCCCCTTTCTTCTTTCTAGTATGAGGGACGAGTAAGTTGCCACAGCCTGTTGACCGAAGTGTTCTCGCTGGGGTGTAAGTGATGAACATAAGACAGAAGTGGATAAGGTGCTAAACAAGACAAGTTAGAAATTTAAAGTTTCAATACTGAACAGAGCTGCTGCACTGACTTACTTAATGTGCACTTAAATATAACCATGAGCTGCATTTATCCCATTTGTTAAGCCTTCGTTCAACAAGGACCTTTATGACGGCAGTTAGAGGGACGTGTCACAAAAAACAGTTAATCTAAGTTGTTATTGTAGAATCCAAACCATACTGCAGAGTGCAGTCCTTCAGTCAATATGTTTTGTCATCCTAAATCCAAACAGGTCACACCATTTTCTCTTATTGATGAGAGAAAGTAGGAGGTTATTATTTCAGCTTTTATTGACAAATGGTGAAAACAAAACCTTTCAAGAACAGACAATGCCATATAATGTTTTTATTCTGAATGTTTGCAAAAGCACCTGAAAGATTCACCGTAGTCTACAACACAGAACAGTGTACATCTACTGAACAACAGACTTGCATTAAATATTATGTGATATACAATAACATGAATATCAACACAATATGTTGGATAAACATGTGAATGATTATTCACAATTTATTTTTAGATTTTTGTAGTAGTAGTAGTGGTAGTAGTAGTTTATTCCGAGCAGATAGAATCATCAGATAACAAAGAATCACACAACATGGTCAAAACAAATAAATAATACAATTTTTTGCCCTCGAAAAGGAGTGGGAAGAAGTATAACTTATTGACTCCCGACCCCTTTTTACAAACTAATAATCAAACTAGATCCGCCTCCTTTGCTTTGTTAACACACACTTTCCTCTGTATATTTTTTACAATAACACAAACATCCATAAAAACCATTCATATACACTGTTTTTTTTAGTCATCTCATACACAATCAGATTTGCAATAATCAACCGTTTTCAATATAAACTATAATATACATATCCACCTCAAATATTTACTCCAAATACAATAATCAATAAATATGATAGTATCTTCCCATCATGATAACCAATTTACTATAATATCTTATTTTATGCGTACTTCTAATGTTCTATATTTTGTTATTATAGTGGATTTATACATCCTTTTAAATGCACAGATTGAAGAAGACATTTTTAAGTTTTGCTCCAGATTATTCCACAGATGTACCCCTCTAACAGAGATACACTGGCTTTTTATGTTTGTTCTACACTTAATTTTCTTGTAAATTTCAGTTCCCCTTAAATTATAATTACTTTGCCTGGGCTCAAACATCTTCTGTAGACTGTAGGGGAGCATATATTCATGGCCTTTATACATTATAATAAGAGTATTGAGGTCAACCAGATCGTGTAGTTTTAGAGCATTTAATTTTTGTCATGTTAATCAGAGAATTGCAAATAGCTTAAATGACATTACCATGCATTTGCATGTATGTCTACAGGCTGTTTAGGCCTCTTATGTCACTGAATCTCTGTAGATGCTACATGAGCATATCATTTATATTCTCCCTCTGAATGGGCAGATACAGTACTTCTGAGATGTAAGCTGTAGTTTGGTGTGCAGTTTTTTGTGTTTTTAGTGGTAAAAAAGTATTGTGACACTTTGATGAAAGTTTCTTTTTTAATCTTATACCAGTGATGCTGCATGTATAATAAATATTGTTTACATAGAATAATTTGCTTTGTGAAACTTAGAAATAGACTGAACATTTTGGCAAGTGAGTCAGCCCTCAAGTATATTTTAAAAGCAATCATTATCAACAGAACCTATGATCCCAACTGGTATTACTTTGAAATAATGAATAAATAAGTCCAATTTCATTATTTAGGACTATTTTGATTTTCAGTTCAACTGTTAAGCAGTTTGTAATAAAGTAAAAAATACTTATTTTCACTTTAGTTCACTGGCTGATAGGCCATGAGCTATTCAGAACCCAAAAACCCTGCAAGTTCAAGTTGTTATTGATTCTTGATAGAACATGCCAGTGAGCTACAGGGCCATATAGTCATATTTTTATTCATGTTTTCTGGGAGGAAGTGTGATGGGACCTCAGCTGGTACATCAGCTATTGACCTTTAACCCTCAAAGACCTAAACACCCACTGGCAGCCGAAATCATCTGCTGGTCTAAAATGATTCCGAATTTCTGAACCACTAATCCTATCAATACATTGCAATAATTCAGGTAAAATGCAGTTTCTCAGCTTTGTAGCAACATCACATATGTCCCATTTGGATGTTCAGAGGCTGTGCAGTGACTAAAACCCATGTAGTTTGACAAATGGTTGTGGATGTAGATGTTTGTTTTTACGTTCAATTGATGATTTTTTTTCAATTATTATGTTCTCTGTTACAATAAAATAGTCTTTGAATCTACTCTAAGCTTTTATGAAGACCCCTGCATGATCAGTGAATTAAATATAATGAACATATCCTATTTTTTTTAAAAAAAGGATAATATTATAATAAGTAGTGATCAGTCATTTAAGAAAGGTCTTTATGGCTTAATGGTTAAAACCAGTCTAGTTAGCAGCTGTAAACTAGGTTGTGTTTTTTAATTGATTTCCCGACACAATCACAACAGTCAAACATCGATCCTACTTCCACATCTCTTCTCACATGACATTTTCTCATCCAGTCATGCATGTAGTGATGATGAATGTAACCTATAATCCTGTCTGTCTATTATTGATATTTTAAGGTTTATATATTGAATACAATAAGGTGAGGGTCAATACTTTATTTAAATCGTGCACATCTGTTGATTATGACTCGAATCCAATTATTTAAAAACATCTCTGAATATAGATGAAGATTTCTCATCTAGAAACATTGTATCTCACTGACTCCTTCATCACATGTCTCGACACAGGCCCAACATCAATAAGAACCTCACAAAGCACAAACTAGTTTTTACTTGGTTGGGTTAAAAATAATGTCAATCAACTACTGCACCCTTTAATATCAGCTCTTAAGTTTTTTCATCTGAATGTTAAGATTTCCACATTCAGTAAAATATGTAATACAGATAACAGAGAGTATAAGGCCTGAAGATGAAATATAAAAACTACAAAATGGCTTTGTTTGACCTCCTAATTTTAATAACGTGGTATCAATGTACCAGACAGTTAGCACAAGCGAACAATAGGTCAAAACCTCCACAGGAGCAAAACAAATGTTTCCCTGGAGTCTCAGTCTGTATACATTATTGCTGGTTAATTAAATGACTCTGTAGGCTGAGCTGGGCTTTATCAAACTCATAAATAATAGTAAATAATGATGGTTACATGGCATATTTATTGTGTATCTCTCCACCACTCTTTGTCAGTGTTGCTTCACGCTAACTTCTGGAAAATGGGGTATGGCGTATATTTTGAATGTTTTGTGCCTTTGAGATTGAATTTTACAAAAATGGATAAAGAGGAGTCTACAGGCTCATTCACTGTGTGCCTGTTTTAATCATATGAGGCACACACACCACATCACACATATGCCTTGACACACAACCCGGTGCTTTGTAAATGTTAAAATGCCGCTATGGAAAGTGATGGAGGGAAAAAAAAAAAGGGGGGAAAGCACAGTTAAATGCACATGTTTATTTTTCCTGAGATTTGGTCTTACATTTATATTCAATATGTTTTTAGGCAAAAAGGGAAGGCACAATAGGCCTCTGCTTTACATTTTGATCTAAAATGACTTTTTACCACCATCTCTCTGGCTGACATGGCATGTGTTTAGGAAGAGAAGTCATGAATAAATGGAACAGATGTAATATATGTGTTTCAGGAGTGCAGCCTGAGAAAAAAAAAATGGAAACCAACAAGATTTGTAAAATATAGACAGGCTGATATGCACACCTTCTTTCATTTCATCGTTCACAGATAACAATAGCTTTGACTTGAATACACAAATGGTGAGAAACAGAGAGAAAAGGCTGAATTTTATTTTATTTCTCTATCTATTTCATTCTGTTATGGACCCCACAACTTCCATCCCCCCCAACAGCCTGGCGTCCTTCACCTCTCACCACAGATGTAATGATGAGTGACACCCACGTCCACTAGGGGTGACAGCCACCAAGTGAGTGTGCTCTTTGTTCTTTTCACCTTTTTTACTTTTTTGTTTTCCACATTTCTCCCTGTCAGCCAGTTATTGATCAGATGTCTTTCTTTCTATCTCCTCATCCTAGCCTCAGGCTGAGCCACACTGGCTACACTTCCAGCCTCCAGAGTGACCAGACCTCATATAACCCTCCTCATTTCAGATGCTGCATTGAGTGAAATGAGCAGTTCCTGGAAACCTCCACTATAAAGCTACAGTACATGGGTTATGTTGGTACTTAGACAGTATAAAGTATTACGTTTCCATTAAAGGAGTGATATTTTGCTTTTTTAAAATGGAATTCTGCATTTTAAAACATTTCCCTGTGGTCTACATAAACTGTAAAGGCTATGCTTGGGTCTGAATTCTTCATTAATTCAACTCCACAGGTCCATTTTTACCAGATTTTGAGCAATGACACTAGAAAGGTTGTTTTGAGTGCTGGCCCTTTAAATGCAAATGAGCCACTTCACACCCCACCCCCTCCAGGTTGTTGACTGTCCTGTTCAGCCACTTGTGTTCATTAATACAACCAACAACTGAACATTTTCGGTAACTGGCTCGAAGTTTGGACATATGTTCAGTATGGACTACAACCGCTGCTGCTGACAAACAATTATGTCGTACACAGAGAAATGTTTGTCGGAGGTCTTGACCTGATATGTGCAAATGTTGTGGCGTAAACTAGTTATAAAAGGTAACAAATCAAGAAGGAATTGAAATGGGTTGTAGAAATCCACTCAATTTTTGCCGGAATGACAATAAAGATAGCTTTGCAGCACCTGGAGGGTTCAAATTCAAACTTTATGAACTATTAGGGTCAAAATACACAAATAAATGTAACAAAGACTAATAAAAGTGTGTTTAATAAAATATGGCCCCTTTAAATCATTCCATGAAGCTGTTGTTTTAGTACGTTGCACTAATTTTTAAGTGGAAACAGTTTTGCAAATTACTTTTGAATATAACTTAATGTAAACCTTTGGCATTTGGTCACACTGCTGTAGAGCTTAGCACAGCTGGGGCAAAGCTACATAATACTGACAAGCTAATTGTAATGCTGTTTGCTGGCAAAAGATCCCTACATTACCTGTATAAATGTGCAGAGCTTTTGCCAATTGGATATTTTTGTGGTCGATGCTGTGCTAAACTGTGAGTGGAATACACCAGTGGTCATTGGTCAATGCATCAGAGGTCCTGTCAGTAGGCAGTAGAAGAGGGGATTTGAAGGAGAATTCCATCCACCTGGCTTATATAATGGCTAAATTGTTTCCCCTTTTTAACCTGAGCAAAAGCATGTAAAAAAAAAAATGTCAGGCTCTTGTATAAAATGTAAAGGTATATTTACTTTAAAGATGCATTAGGCAGAATGAGTGAGGGTCAGACTCAAGGTCATAATTGAATGTACACCCTCCTACTGCTGCTCTCCACTCTCCGTCTAATCTTGCACTGCCAAAGCTCTCCACACTTTGTTAGCGCTGTTTCAGTGTCATAGATACAGCATGTTTGGCAACTTCTACTATTGTGTGGGAAATGAGGTAAAAGTTCTCAGTTGTGTTTGGATAGTTCTTGGGCAGTACTGGGTATAGGATGGAGCTATAGTGCACTTATAAATACTGTTGGGAGAGAAGATGCTTTGGTGGAACATGTATATATGAAGAATACTGAAGAAAATGTCATGTAAAAAGATGAGTATCTCTGTAGAGTTGTACCATTCTGTGGGTGTAGTTATAGCTTTGAGGTTGTTGTGTTACATAGCAAAGGGGGGCGTCAAAGGAAGGAGAATGTCAATCCTGCCACTGCTTGATGGAAATAGTCTTCATTATTAACTTAGAGAACTTTTAATGAGCCAGACTGTCCTCTGTCCAAAGCACAGGCAGTCCCTCCAGAATGTTGCTAAATTGCAGTTGCCGCAATGTAAATCAATGGAAGGATGGATGGATAGACGCAATTACATTAATTAGGGATGCACCGATACCACTTTTTTCCAGACCTAGTACGAGTACTTACATTTGGGTACTTGCCGATACCAAGTACCGATACAAGTACTTAATAATCCCATTCCAGTTCTTAGTTCCTTTTGTAAATGTGCTTTATTGTTGTTGTCATTAGTCTGACTGGAACAAAGTGCTGCTACTAACATTTAATGTGTTGGAATGAGCGTTTCTCAATTAATCCACCCGGGGAGCGCTGCTCTGAATTAACCATACTGGACAAATACCACAAAGAAGAGTAAAGTTTTTTGAGAGGAAGAAAGTCAGTAATAACAAACATGGAGACGACAGAGGTAACACTAATGTGATCCTAATGTTACAGCGTTTTCGCTGGTAAGGTTTAAAAGCTCAGCTTCAGCAGGTACAGAAAAGAGAAATGAGTGATAAGTTTTGTTTTCACTTCCGCTGGTCCGCACCACTCCGTACTCCCGGTGGTATTCTCTGTCTGGGTACGCATCCGCCAGCACCTGGAAAACGGATGGAATGTACGCAGAGGATGGACAGAACACTCTGTCCGTATCTGTCTGTGTCTGTAACGTTACTTGCAGTCAGTGTTACTTTTATCACCGTCATTTATTTTGAAAAATCTCCACCCTCTTCACACTCCCACACATTATTCCACCGCCGCGTACCTGCTGCACTGAACTGGGAATGTCACACGGCCCGAAGTGGTATTTGTGCATTTGTATCGGATATCTTTTACGAGCACGAATACGAGTACACACACTGAGTATCGGAGCCGATGCCCGTTACTCGTATCGGTGCATCCCTAACATTAATTACTGTGATTGCAGCATCATAGTTTCCTGGACAGACTGTCTGTATATAAAGATGGATAACCCAGTGTTGTTTCATGCTGCTATGACAAAGGGAAGCCAAAAAAAAAAAAAATCATGGAATCACAGAAGCTGCTGATGTTGATTCTGTTTAGTACAGATATGTCTGAATCACTGACAGTGATTGGCTATTTCAGCTGTCAATCACATATTTTATTTACCTCCCCCTCTCTGAAGATATGTGTTTGGCCAAAGACTTCCATCACAGGGTAGATTTTCTAAAGCCAGAGAACAGAACCAAAAGAAGGTATAGAAACCTGGTTCCATCCCAGAGCACTTTAATTAAAATATGCCAAAGGGTTTTTATAGCCGCCCCCCCCAAAAAAAAAAAACAAAAAACAAAAATACTGCCGACTGAACCTTTAATATAAGGTTTCAAAAATTCAGCTGTGGTCAGGAGAAAAGGAAATAACTGGGTAAAATAGAATTGCAGAATTAGAAATGTTTTGGCTCAGGCGTCTTTCATCAATGTCATTTAGGTGCTGGTTGGTGGTGATAGAGTAGGATGGGGTCTCCCATCCCCCCTACTGGTCATTCTGAAACAAATTGGTTATTCTTTGCGCATTCAAACAAAGGCACACAAGCACTAGTGAGGGTTTTTATAACATTACTATTTTGCTGCCACCGGCATCTGGGGTTCTAAATTGTCCTAAAATGAAATAGAACAGAGGGGTTCCTCATGCAGATCTTTTGTGACAAGTACTGCCAATCCTAAAACATCAGTAGTACTGTTCTTTTTTACCTTAACAGATTAAAAACAGTAGAGCAGCCTTAAACATAAGGAACAAGACAAAGGAGGCAGAGCTGAGTGCAGCGCAGAACTGTCTGACAGCGTTTATGTGGTCATGTATTACTTTTGTTATGGCGACGTAAATCTGATTATACAGTTACTAGTGGGTGACTCTGCTCCCTTAATTCATGATGGAAATCATTAAAGTTGGGGTTAAGAGCGTTTGCTCCGAGGGTAAATCTCCAGGAAATTAATGGAAGACAACGCAACATCTCCTAACCACACATTTGTGAGGTTACACCATGGATATGAAAAAAAAAAAAAAAAAAAAAAAGATGCTTTCCATCCTTAGCCTGTTGTAATAATTTGTGGTTTACTCTTTTGAAGTGGCACCTGATAAGCAATTACACAAAGCCAGGTCAGATATATTTGTCACATCTGAGTTAACATGCAAGAGTGGGACTCGAGAGACAGCGGTCGGAAGGCTTTGTGATGACAGCAGGTCACGGAAAACCTCTAATCAGTGTCACCTTTTGGTCGCAGAAAAGCCAGCACACAATAATGCTGTCCTTATGAATGCACAGGCTGCAGCTCTTCAGCCTATTTGCTTTGCTCTTTGAAAGGCACGGAAATGCCAGTTCGTACCCTTCACTCAAAAGCCTAGGTAATTAAATGGAAATTGTCAACACTGTTGGCCTCCTCTAGAGTTCTTTGCATTTTGTATACATCTGTTACCAGCGTGAGCAGAATTCTGTTTGTGAAATGTGGTAGTGAAAAGGAGTTTATACATTCAGAGTAGCTCATTACAAATCAAAAAAAAAAAAAAAAAATCCAGCAAAGCCACCGTAAAAAGGTAGCGCTAGCTCATTGAGAAAGCTCTAGCGATATCTATGAGATTGTTCATTAACCAAGAAGAAGAGGAAAAGTATACGAGGAGGTGATAAGCCGCAAACGTAGAAATGAGAAAGAAACGTTAGATTACGTTGGCTTATCAACGGCACCTGGAAGAATGATCACTGTGATAAGAGTATAAGTCATAGAAAGGAAGCAGTGGGTGAGAAATAGACTGTAAAGATGGGAAAGATAAAGGTAGGGGGCTGAAGAAAGATAAAGGGAGATTGAATCTATTCCTCAGTGATTTTCCTCACTATATGCCTCCTCAGGCTAGGTCAGCAGTTTCAGTAATGAATGATATTTCTCATTCTGATTCTCATTTTTCATGTTGCTCTCTTTTTTCCCATGCATTTGCACATTTCACACATGCATTTGATTGCACAGAGAGTATTATATACCTCAGTGGTGAGAGCGTCGTAATGTTGTGGTCAGGTATTTGTTTCACGTTTGCCTCTGAATTGCTTTCTTTGTTACTACGGGGATCTACGTTCCTATAGTGATAACATTGAGGAGGTTAATTGCCTGTGGTAATCAGTCTTTTTAATTCTCCCCCTGATCAGAGTTAGGCCAGTAAGCACAGTGTGACGCATAGTCGTCTTGTGAACTCTAGTCAATAAAACATTTTTATCTGTGACCACAAACACTGAGTACAGTCAGTGCTCTGTGCTGCTTTAAACACACATGGTGTCTCAGATGTGGGTTACTGTCATGATCTGGAAACCTGGAAGAAGCAAAGGAACCAAAATGCAAACTGAATGCAGGCTGGGTTCAGTGAATTATTAAAGAAAACACATTGGTTTACAGAGGAGTGAGTAGGCAGCTGCAAAGAAGGGAGTCCAACAGCCTAAAGTCACAAGAGTCAGATCCTCGGTAAAGGAATTAAATGTGTGAAAACAAAGGGGAAAAGTAGAGTGAGTTCACCGCTGAAGAAAAGTTTATAATCGGATAAGGAGGGAAAGTAGCTGGAGTGTATGCTGAGGTTTAACGAGACGAGTGGGAGCAGGTGAATGTGGAGAAACAGGTGGATGTGATTATCTGAAAGAAAAACTACTGGCATGAGGGAGTGGCTACGGAGCTGGAAAAAGAGCCACAGCAGTTACTGGCACATGCAGACAAGCAGTGGTGGTGAAGTCTGCAAACACACACACCCATGCACACCTACACATAAACACTACTGTAAGTGCACTCTAAACTTGTATAATCACAAATTTGCAATTCTGAAAGTGACATGTACAGTATTAAGAAACTGTCTTTTATAACTGCTTTACATTTATTCTCACTCAGTTCACAGTTTTAAAGCTGAGTTAATCGTTCATATTTGGAGTTGGAAAGATCCCTGTCGAGATCCACTCATTTGAATCCATTCTCCAAACACTCTGTCCATTTCCACAGGCAGAGGATTCCCTGTCTCCTCATGAGGGATTCCCAGCTACTTCTAGACCAGTTGAAAAGATCAGATCTCTCCACCAAGTCCTGGTTGAGGTCCAGATCCACAGCCCAACCAAAGGGAGGAGTCCTTATCAGGTACCCAAACCACTTCGGCTGTCTCCCCTCACTGTGGAGGAGCAGAGTTAACAGTTACAGATGTTATTTAGTGAGGCTACTTCTCCAGAGGTAAAATTTCAGAGAGATAAAATATCAACACACCTCCCCCTAACCTTAAAAAGGCCTGCGTTTTGATGTGTGCTGATGACACAACGATATATTTATGAGACAGCTATAAATTAAATGCCTATCTAATTTGGACACTTATGAATTTATTTTGTGTAGGTATCTAGAATTTAACCTCTTCAAACTTCTGTCAACCTTGGTTTTATTCCAAAGGTTTATTTATTTAGTCAAAATCTGACTGCAAAACACATCTACCTGAGGGTATAAATAAAGTAACCTGACCCTGAATCTGAACCTGAACCTAAACCAGGAGCTGAAATCAGTAATAAACTGGTTTAATAGGAATAAACACAATCTGAATGTGTATTTAACAACCAGTGTTATGGTAGGAAAAAATACATTTTGTGTCCAAAACCAAAGCTGAAACTCTGTTTAAATGACACAGTGCTAAAGTGAAGGAAGAGGTGACACTCCATCCATCCATCCATCCATCCATCCATCATGTTACTCTTTTACGTGGCTTTACAGTTTTAACATGCGTAAATGTCAGTCTTGTTCGTTAGTTAAAAATACATGATTGTGTTCATTGTTCGTTTTTGTTTGAAATGTTGTAACAATGATGACTCCATGTATTATTTACAGCAAGTCAAGCTTTAGTGACGATGTACACCAATATTTAACACAGGATGCTGCTTGTGGTTGTTTCACTTTGCCAAATGTAAAACTTAATTATTTCAGCTTTTAAAAAGCACTCAAAGAACATTGTCTAAGAGGATATTCAGAAATTAGTATACCTTGGGTGTGTATAAATTACATGGGCATTCCATTTGTTAGAGGCATTATTTATGTTTCATTGGGATGATTACATTTTTGCCTGTTTTCTGTCTTTTGTGTTTTTGCTGTATTAAACGTACTGATAGTGTGTTATGTTAGTGCAGGGGTGGCCAACCCTGGTCCTGGAGAGCCATTATCCTGCATTTTTTAGATGTTTCCCTCTTCCAACACACCGGACGGTCGTTATCAGGCTTCTGCAGAGCTTGATGATAGGCTTATCATTTGAATCAGGTGTGTTGGAAGAGGGACACATCTAAAACATACAGGATAGTGGCTCTCCAGGACCAGGGTTGGCCACCCCTGTGTTAGTGTATTGTGATGAGTGTGTATTCAGTACTGTCACCATGCAATCTGAATGACCTCATGTAAAGTAGCTGCTGTTATGAAAATGCTAATGGAGATCTAAACAAACAAACACATGCAGATGTACACTATAACACACAATATTAAATGCACATAAAACACACAGCTTCAGTCTAAGTGCTAAAACTACACACCACATGATAAAACCAAAACACAACCAGGAGAGTGAGTGTGTGGTCACATGCAGACAGATAGCTGAAGAGCGTGATTATTACTATTGATTGTGACTGTCTCCACTTTAAAAGGCTGGCTTGTTTTAATAAAGGACAGACAATTTTATACTCATTTCCCATATACTCTGTGCTGATTTCAGTATTTCATATATTTCATTGTGCACAGTGCAATTATCTGTGTAATAAGTTATATTACATCAGTGATATAATAAATCAGTGATGTGGATAATGAGTCAGCCTGGTGATGCTCTCACTCGATGCCAGTAAAGATGCACTCTGGGTATAGGACTATCGGAGCAACATCAGACTGTGACACTCCAAGTATGAAAATGGCAAACCTGCTAGTTTGTTAATTATTTATATCCTTTAGATTACCTGCACATCATTCTGATTTATTCATACTGTACATGTACAATGAATCACAATTAGTCCAGTGATTTCCTCTGTCATCTCAGTAGAATTAGAGGCACAGCTCCATTAGGTCAAAGATGGTTTTATAATGACCTCTGTAAACAGCTCAGACCTCCATGTGCAGATACGTACATATTTATGCAGGGTGGGAAATAAGACTAGATTATTGTCAATTTACTTATTTTCATATCTTTATTTTCTGCTTCGACTGAGGCCACATTACTAAGTAGAAAAGGACTCGGAGAGCACAGACCTCTGCCAAGGCAGATCAGTCCCCCCCCCACCCCCCACCCCCAATCACCACCAAAATTTAATCATTCATTCTTTGTGCCAGTATCAACATTTCCTGAAATTTTCATCCAAATCCATCCATAACTTTTTGAGTTATCTTGCACATGGACAGACAGACAGACAAACAAACAAACCAATGCTGGCAAAAACATAACCTCCTTGGCAGAAGTAACTATGGTCTGTTTTCTTATAATACTCAACCACAGGTTTTAAAAGAGCCTCCTGCAGAAAAAAATGTGGGAAATCTGAGTTGTAGATAACAGCTTATGATACTGTTGTTTCATAACATGGTGGCTGTGTGATGCATGTGAAACGTTATATTTTGATGGTTAAAGCTACAGCTGAAATTAACTCATAAAGACCCAAACACCCACCAGTGACCAAAATCATCTACGGATGTAAAATGTTTAATACCTGGTGATCCACTATTTCTATCAATCCATGTAAATAATTGGGGTAAAATGCAGTTTGTCATCTTTTCATGGTCATCAGATATGACCCATTTGGACGTTCAGAGGCTCCGTAGTGAACATGGAAACACTGTCATCTTCTACAACATTGATTCACCAGTAAAACCCATGGAGTTGGATCAATGACAGTGGATGGAGACACTTGGTTTATGTTCAGTTAATAATAGATTATCTTGAAAAAGTCACTTTTTCTGCAGTTTTTTTCTGTTTTTGATACAATAACCCTCAACTTTACTCTGGTGCTTTAACGAATACATGATCAGTGAATTAAATTTAGGAAAATACATGATTTTCACAGAAAAAAAAAAGTGAAATACATAGTATAATATGGTAATACATGGTGATAAATCATTTAAGAAAGGGTAAATCTAGAGAAAAAAATAATTTGGGAACTGCTACAAAATTACCACTGGGTCTTTGTGGGTTAATGAAAAAACACCAGAATACGTAAATACACACCAACCCTCCCCCTCCAAATCTAAACACTATATTTAGTCTATAGATGCACCTGACTCTGTCACATGCTGTTATGGAAAAGTGGAACCACTTTTACCACCCTGTAGGTCACATCTGACAGAATCTGATCACCAGTTGGTAATTACAGCTATCAGTCAGGCATTTAACCCTCTTATCTCTCCAAAAACACCCATGATTAGACAAAATTGAGGCATAACAGGGTAGATTTTCCACAGCCTAAAACACAGGTAAGAAGTGCCTTAGAAGTAGCGGTTTTGTCTTTTCTCCGACCACTTAAATTACATTATATTACATGAAAGGTAATTATAGACTTTTTGCACACACAGTTTTTACACATTTAATTTGAGGGGAAAATGTTAAGTGGTGACAATGAAAATCAAAGAATAAAGTGTAAAAATGACACTGAAGAAATATGGGCCGTACATGTCAATGAAAACAGGTGAAATGTGTGAAGTGGGAGCAAGACTGTCATCACAATGCTTAATTACGAAGCTGTTTATTATGTCCATGTGTTAGACAACACACTAGGCACAGATCCAAATGCCGGGGGTCGAGACCAGCCTTGATGAGTTTGAGGTACTTTATTTTCCAACAGATAACTAAGGCAAAACAAAAAGGGAGCTCTGTGACCCTCCTTAACTAAAAAAAACTTAACTAACAATGATATCAACAAAAACTATAAGATAGACTTGACAAGAAGATAAACAAAACGGTATGAAGACAAGGGCTCGACATGAACGATGCACTGACAACAGACAAAGGGAGAGAGGAGAATATATAGGGCGAGCAAGGGACCAAAATCAGGCGTGGATAATGAACAGGAGGACACCAGGTGCAGGCAATGAGGGAATTAGGGAAGACACAGATAAGTCGGACAGAGTGCACACACAACAGGAAGATGAACCCCTTCACCAAAATAAAACAGGAATCTGACAGATACATGAGCTAACCGAACTAGGAACACAAATATAACGAACATAACCGACCATGTACAGCGCCATGAAAGGGGTGGGAGAATTATCTCATGTCCTCTCAGATCACTTGAATTATAACATGCACTAAGGTTATTTTATAAATTTTTTTCTCAGTGATGTTAAAAACTAGCAACCATACACACTTATGTGACTGATGCCACGTTCACGTTAACATGGATGCTTTGCAGAACACATGTTTTTCTTAACATTTGGGCCACTTGTACACATATAAACGATATTTTAGGTAGTAAAAACATTCATGGACAGGGAAAACAGCATGTCTTATTCCTTTCTGTCATGGACCTACACATGAAATATCAAATCCAGGCGTATAAATCCTAGTAGGGCTATGACCTCCAGTACATTGGGGTTTACATGGACACTTTTGGGAGATAGACCAGACCTGTGTTGAGGCCAAATCCACCTCAAGTAAGGAATACACTTCAATAACCTGAACCAACACTTCAGGTAACTTTAGTTTATAACTGAACTTGTTGCTGCTTCACTTTCATGACAGATTAAAACCTCTGCATTCAATACAGTTTGAAGTTCAAGATAAACAGTGGTTTGTCCAAGTGTTTATACCAATATGTAGTCATTTTTGTGTTGTGGACCAGTGTGAACAGGCCAGAAGTACTGGTTACTTACATGAGTCTCCCATTGCTGTAACCATGTGTTTATTACAATAACAATGATTGATGATAAACAGCCTCTAACCTTAAAGGAGTACCTGACTGAAAATGCATCCCTGATTTTGCACATTTTAGCATTATATTTAGCATGTTGTGGGATTTCTCCTGCTTCCAGTAGCTGAGTTAATCCATCAAACACTCCCATGGGATGTATCAGAGAGACTTGTTTTTCCCAAAGCAGTACTTAAGAGCAAGTGCATGCTCACGCTGTTAAGAGCTTCTTAATTCCGGGTGTTCACAGAGCTGAAGAGATGCTCCAAACAAAGGAAAGATTTTTAATTGGTTGGAAAACAAAGCCTAAAGTACACTAAACAGTGTGCACCTTCATGATTATCATAGTTTACAGCCTGTTATGATTCATGCTATTCAGTGGAGGTCAGTATTTTTTGTTTTTAAAAGCTGACTTTGACAGTTTTTGCTTTTTTTCCTCACAATAACAGAAGCCAGTCTGATGATGTCAACATATAGCAATAGCAATATTTTACGTAATTATACAACAAAAAGAAAAATAAAAAAAGATAAAATAAAAACTGAAAATATTTTATTGGGAATTTTTTTTAGACCAAAACATTGAATAGACTGAATGTGAATAATATGTAGACATTGATAATAGTTCAGTTTAGGTATTCAGTTATGAATCATCATTATCAATTAATTATCATTAGTTTATATTTGTTTTGATGATGAAGGTTTAGGCCTTAAGGTCCCATTCAGAGATTATACAACCCATATAAATAGTCTAATTTCAGTAACAACTTGTGCATGTTATGTTTTTCTATATCAATGCCATCATTAAAATTTTCCCTCACTTCCTTTTTTTTTTTTGAAAAAATCAGAATATATGAAAATATAAATGTGTTTCTAAGTTTCGCCATTGGATTCAGCGGGTGTCCAACATAGGGATGAGGGCCACAATTTTTACAACTTGAGATTTACTTAACTAACACTGACAAAAGACTTGATCTGACTTTCGTATCAGTAGACTCAGTTCACTGAGGATTCAACATTCAACATTCAGTCTGAATTTGTTTTCAAACTGCACTTTACCAAATGAACCAGCCTATTGATAATGTGTTCCCTTCTTTGCCTGAGGTGGCGCTGCATCGAGAATTACTGAAGGAGAAGACAAGACACCTAATGAACAAGAAACTTTGCTCATCTATTGGTTTATATAGATCAACTTCCATTGCTGCCACATGAAAACAGAACTGAGCATTTGTTTAGTTTTTGTATACCCACAATGCCTTGCATTGTAGTCCATTTGTATCACTTGAAGTGGACCCAGACCTGTGTTTTTAGGTGGATCAGAGTTAGCTTCTTTGATCCGCATCAGAGTTCGAGTGCAGGGTTTCCCCTATACACATTCTGCAGCAGCGCTACTGCTGAATTCTTAGTGCCGCTGCAAAAAAAACCCAAAACACTCTATTCTGAGGCTGGGGCTGATAAGAGGGGGTAAACATGACAACAGAGAGTGTAACAGAGGCACAGAAAAAATTTCACAGTATGCAGCAACAATAACAGTTAGAGTGGTGGTGCATAAGCAGCAGCAACAGTAAATAAAGTGGCATTGTTCAAGGTGCATGGTAGACAGTCTATGGGGGCAGTGTATGGGGGGTGGGGGTGTACGGGGGCAGTATATGGTTGGTTGAGCAGTTCAACAGTCTGGCTGCATCCGGGTAGAAGCTGTTTTTCAGACTGGATGTTTTTTCCCAGATGCAGCACAGCCTCTTACCAGAGGGCTGGGGCGTAAACGGTTCGAGTGCAGGGTGGGTGGGGTCATGGAGAATGCAGGTGGCTCTCTCCCTACGTCTGGTGGTGTAAATGTCCGCTATGGGTGGTAAGATGCACCCGATGGTCCTCTGTGCAGACTTAACCCCCTCTGCAGTGCCTCCCTCTCTGCCACAGTGCAGCCACCGTACCCCACAGTGAGGCAGGAGGTCACCACACTCTCCACCACTCAGCTGGAGAAGGTCCTGAGGACATCAGCATCTAGTCATGCCTTCTTCAACCTCCTCAGGAAGTAGAGGTGCTGGTGGGCCTTCTTTACCACAGCTGTGGTATTGGTGCACCAGGTGAGGGTGTTGGTCAGGTGTACCTCGAGATACCTGACAGAGGAGACCATTACCACAGCTGCACCACTGATGTGGAGAGGAGGCGGGGCGGTACCAGACCTGCAGAAGTCAACAACCATCTCCTTGGTCCTCTGGATGTTATGGATGAGATAGCTTTCTCCGCACCACCGTGACAGGTCCTCCACCTCAAGCCTTAACTACGCCGACTCATCTCCGTGGGTGATGAGTCCAACCCCATCTGCATCATCTGCCAGCTTCACCACCTGGTTGTTTTTGTGGTGAGCTCTGCAGTCATGAGTCATCAGTGTGTACAGCAGTATCTTTCTTATAAAGATACTGGCTGAAATATTTATTTTTTTATTTTTTTTAATTTATTCATTCCAATCCAAATGATTGGAAAGGAGCAGGATGTAGAAAACTTATAATACCTGCCCCTTTCTTGAAACATCTGCTTACATCAGATATGTTGCCATTACAGCTGTTACAGTAAACAGTTTACATGATAGTCAATGCAAATAAAACAAATCCAAAATCCATAAGTAAAATTATTTCATTTCATACTTTCTTAAAGCTTCTCTATTCTTTCCTTACACAACGTCTTAAACTGAAAAAATATTTGTACAGCTCTTCTCTTCCATTGCCAAAGAATTAGGCATTAGAATATGATTAGAGGATTTCTAATGTATTGTACAACAGTCATCATAACGTAGAAAGAATGAATAATGCAGTAGACGTTTAAACATTATTATTGTTCATTTGTGAGGTTTGTGATTGACAGCTCAACTTTTCATGTTGGATAAGTCATCAGAAGGTCATGTGACTTGACTCACCACTTGCTAAACCAGAATAATGACCTGACTTGTTTTGCTCAGCTTTTAACAGTGACTCCACTTGACTTTAGGACTTACTTGACTTTTTAAAGTTAACATTTGCTTGTTGCTCGCATGTGTTCCTCCCTCCTTTACTCTACTTTGCAAACATGGCTTTTTAATGTACATGCATTAATAGCAACAAGTTTCACATATTCAACACTCGTAAAAGCGGCATATTGGATGTAGCTCACAGGCCCATGTCTTAAAGCTCTGGTAAATAATCGACACCTTTCTGCATTTGGAAACTGGTTATGCTCATTTTGTCAGACTCAGTGTTCTGATCATTGATTACTATGCAAGGTGTATAAAATATCTATCTATCTATCTATCTATCTATCTATCTATATCTATATATATCTATATATCTATACATATATATATATATATATATATATTAGGCCTGTAACGGTACACAAAATTTTCGGTTTGGTACGTTTTCGGTTTTCAAAGCCACGGTTCGGTTTTTTTCGGTTCGGTACGGGAAGAAAGAAAACCCCTCAAAATGTCTTTAATACATTTATGAATTTTTTAACATTTTTCCCCCAATTTTTGGACACAATAGAATATAGAAAAACAGGAATAATATAATTCTGCTGCTATAAATCAAATAGAAAATAAAATAAATTATTAATATGACTAAATGTATTTTAAACATTAGTATTGCACTTTTCTCTGACAGGTAGTTTTGAACAAACAAGAAAAATCTAATCACAGTTCTGTCAGTTCACAATTTGCAGAAAAATATCAGCAAAAAAAATTCTGCATGAAGTTCAACATCAACAGGAGGGTAAACTGGTATTCTGTTTAAACAAACTGAAGAGCAACATTGACAACAAACTGAACCAAATTATTTATTTTAGGACAGAGAATAAATTGTTTAGGACACTGTGTGTACTTGTGTGTATGTGTGTGTGTGTGTGTGTGTGTGTGTGTGTTTGAGTGTGCGCGCGCATGGAACGTACGATTTGTCTGGGGGATGGTTTGTTTGTTGTTTTTTTGTTTTGTTTTTTTGGTCGGAGCCGGGGGGTGGGGGGGTGCGGTCCGGTCCATAACTAACGTAACTAACGCTGGCGTGAAACGAAAGTGAAACTTTATTTTTATATACTGTCAGTGGCCAACTCCGAGTTTTATTCCTCTGTTATACAGCGTGCATGAGAGAGAGAGAGAGAGAGAGAGAGAGAGAGAGAGAGAGAGAGAGAGAGAGCTAGTGTGTTTTAGAACTACCGTAGTTCCTAGGGCCAAACAACGTCCGTCTTATCTCCGTCTCTTTCCTCGTTGTTGTCTTTCACCGGGACCTAAAGTGATCCAAACTGGACTGTACTGATGGTGGAGGGTCTTCAGTCTCTTCCTTCCAGGTTCACATCATATTTGTTTTTTTTGTTGTTTTTTTTTTACCTTATATCAGCTGCTATTTGGTATTTTGGGTCAATGTGCGTGTCCTTTAATATGTCCGTGTGAAACTTGCGCGGATTTAAAGTTCCGCATTAAACGACATCTTTCGTTCCTTTTTCTTTTTGTCAACATACTGTGCCGTTTCGGTACAGCTGTGTGCCGAACCGAACAGGTGTGTACCGAAACGGTTCGGTTCGGTACGTGTACCGTTACAGGCCTAATATATATATATATATATATATATATATATATATATATATATATATATATATATATATATATGTAAGAGATGTATGAGACTACGATCCTGCCAGTAGAAGGGTTAGGGTTAGGGTTCGGATTGGAGTTTCTACCAGTAGAGACTCTGATCGGAGTTTCTACTGGTAGAGACTACGATCGGAGTCTCTACTGGTAGAATCGCCGATCCTACCAGATCGCAGTCTCTACCCTGACATATATATATATATATATATATATATATATATATATATATATATATATATATATATATATATATACACACATACAGGGTGGGGAAGCAAAATTTACAATGAACATTTAGTTGTTTTTTCTCAGCAGGCACTACGTCAATTGTTTTGAAACCAAACATATATTGATGTCATAATCATACCTAACACTATTATCCATACCTTTTCAGAAACTTTTGCCCATATGAGTAATCAGGAAAGCAAGCGTCAAAGAGTGTGTGATTTGCTGAATGCACTCGTCACACCAAAGGAGATTTCAAAAATAGTTGGAGTGTCCATAAAGACTGTTTATAATGTAAAGAAGAGAATGACTATGAGCAAAACTATTACGAGAAAGTCTGGAAGATACTATTAAAGAAGAATGGGAGAAGGTGTCACCCCAATATTTGAGGAAGACTTGCGCAAGTTTCAGGAAGCGTGTGAAGGCAGTTATTGAGAAGGAAGGAGGACACATAGAATAAAAACATTTCTATTATGTACATTTTCTTGTGGCAAATAAATTCTCATGACTTTCAATAAACTAATTGGTCATACACTGTCTTTCAATCCCTGCCTCAAAATATTGTACATTTTGCTTCCCCATCCTGTGTGTGTGTGTGTGTGTATATATATATATATATATATAGATATATATATCTATATATATATATATATATAATGTATAATATATATATATATATATATATATATATATATAGATATATATATATAGTATATATATGTATATATATAGATATATATATATGTATATTAAATTACCCCCAGTTTCCGCATCTGATAATTTTTGGAATTTTCTTTATGGACATCAGTAGGTAGGGGATTGGTGGATATTTGTTCAAATTTACAGACCCAGGTTTTCATGCATGAGTGAGCAGGGGCAAATTGCACAATCCAAGTTAAACCTGGTTTGTGTGAAGTAGCAATGGGATTTAAATCTGATTAAAGGTCATGGGAGGGGACAATGAGCATCCATCTTGACGTGGAAGATTGAAATAATTTCATAATGTGTACAGCCTTGTTGAATACATGTGAAATTACATGTAGTTGTTGCTTCTCATTGTCTCTGGCTCAGATTTACCCTGACGTGCATACATGTATGGGAGGTCGGCACTCCCCAGATTCCATCACCTGTCTGCACATGAAAATGCATGTTGCAATAACAGGATGGCTGCAACCTGGGAAATGGAGATCCATCCGGCCATACTCATCTTTCCATATCTCCCTCCATCCCATTTCTATGCCAAAAGTTGAATTAACTTTGAAAGGCAGGAACAGCTGCCATGGGTAAAGAAATGAAATTGACATGGTGGCCAAAGTCTTAATGCTGTAACCTGGCAGTTTTATAGAAAATAAGATGGATGTCCATTGTCCCCTCCCATGACCTTTGATTGGATTTAAATCCCACCACTACTTCCAATCCAAGTTAAAACTGGTTTGTGCGATTTGCCCCTGCTCACTCATGCATGAAAACCTGGGTCTGTAAATTTGGACAAATATCCACCAATCCCCTACCTACTGACATCCATAAAAGAAAATTCCAAAAATTATCAAATGCGGAACTGGTGGTAATTTTTCAAAATGTATAGTTTTTTTGGATACATCCTGTATGTGGTAGTGGTGAATGAGCCTTATCGGAGTAAAATCCTCATTGTCCCCTTTGCCCTTATGAAGATGTGGTAGCGGGTGAAAGGTATGCAAATCCTCTACTTCACAGCCGTAACATAACAGCACACTGACATTTAGCATAAAGTTGCATATATAATGGACCATTTAGGTGTAAATAAAGGACTACTTCTCACACTCATGACAGTTTGTGAATTTATGCACAGAAAAATCAGCCTTAGAGTTATAAAATTGATTCGTGGGAGTTGTGAGGACAGTCTTCAGAGAATATTCTCTTTTTTTTTTCTTTGAGTATTTGAATAGTTTTGCCATCAGATGTTCACTTAATGTGATGTATATGAGTATGAATAATTTATAATCCACGCAGTCTTTCTCACTCCTTTTTCCTCTCTTTACTCTTTACAGGAAGCATCCACTCACAAATATCATTTCCCCAGTGCAGTTTCTGGCACAACTGGCATCAGACAAATGATTCACTCACCAGAAAGATGGGGCGTGATTTTTTAATAAGCCGCCATTAGAGCACTGCCCACACCGGCCTCTGGAGAAATCCTACATTGTGAGCTTCTCCCCCTGTGAGACCTTACGTGGGTGCTATTAATTCTGCCTCTCAGCGGGGAACCATTGTGCCACTGTCTTTCACTGTCACTACACTGATTATTTCCATTCATTGCAAGTAATTCATCACAGGATCCTCATGGTGTACCTGGAATAACAGTGTATCAGCTGTGCCTGTAAATATTTATAAATACACCCTCCACTTCACATATTTTGCCTAGAATATAGATTGTAGGACAGGACTGTCTTTTACCTGAGCCTCACATGTAAGAAAGTAATGAGGCTTATTTACCTCCTCGTACAGGGATGAGCAGACGGGCGGATGTGCTCTGCAGGTGCTGTGGAATTGGATTTATGCACACATTTCAGCACATATTTCAGCGACTTCTATACAAAAGCAACTCTTCTTCTCCCACACTCTCATAATTTGCCAGCTGCACTTTGGACCCTTTCTGGAACAAAAAGACAGCAATCACAGGTCAAAGGCAACCATTCTTGCTGTATCTTTTGCTCCCCTCTGTTAACTCTGAGTGCTGAGTGCTCACCAGAAAAAAAAAAAGAAGTCTCTCACCACTTCTATTTGCTTGCTTGTTATTGTCCCTGCTCTCACATCACAGAATACTTCTTCTCTTTTTATTCTTAGTCCAAGAGGAAGAAAAGCTGCTGCTGAAGAACTCTCAGTAATAGATAAAAAGTTACATTAAATTAGAGCTTTTTATATTGGCACGTAATATGTTAGAGGGATTTGTACTTTCATACAATTTATATTAGGTGTTAACAATCATTTGTGCTTTTTTATACACAGTGTGCACATTAAAATACTACACAAGTCTAATAATATATTTATGTGATGCACATTGTTCCAGTTCACTCCTGTTTGCACCTACTGTAATTTTGCAGTGTGTCTGTGAGAGAAACAGAGATATTCTAACATACATGGCTATTAAAGGCCATAATACAGTATATTGTCACATCCTGTTTGATATATTCAGAAAATAATCAATAATCTGCACTGTAGAGCTATTTTAACCATGTAGCAGAGCCAGATTAAAGAGTGAAAAAAGGAGTTATCACAAGCTCCAACAACTTGATATAATTCTGGCCAGACTGCTGATAGTTACCACACACCAAATTGGGAAAAAAAATAGCAGGATTTTTTTTATCTTCAGGCCATGATTTTCAGAGTAGTTGCCCACTCCGCCCTGGGTTAAGAGGCCATAAATGTCAATTTAAGTTTAAGAGGAAAGTAGGAGACTCTTGGAAGATCCACAAACTACATGTTTTATTATTTCATTTTTTCCAAAGCACCACTCTTCTCAAAATCAAGCTTCTAGTTCCTTTACAGTTCAGACAGATGACTTCTGGTTATTCTCTGAGTCTTCTGCTGAAAGTGCTCTAAAGCCCTGTTCACATAGGACAAGTAGAACCCGGGGACCGCTGATGATTTAGCACTGACACAGGAAAAGATAAGACAAGATCAGGAGTTTTTTTCAAATGTTCTTTTTTTATTAATTCACTGACATTATCCCTGGATCTGATGTGAGGGTTTGCTATGAGTACAAACACTTATACTGACACATGTTCTTTACTGTGCATTACCATTCATGTAATGCACACGTAGAAGGATTCACATCTGATCCTATAGTCATGTTATATCACGATATGCACCCAAAAAACACTTAAAACTTTGTTAAATGCAACATCCACAGTCCTCAACAAGACAGGATAAATGCATGCTGGAAACTAAAATGCTCTAAATGAACTAAAACACAGATCTGTCCATCAACATAGAACTAATAACGTCACAAGACCACTGTGTTTACTGAAAGGGAAAAGGTCATTTGCTGGGGAATATTTAATGTAAAAAATAAAGATATAACATTCACACAGGAATAAGATAATCTATTATTAATCAGAGTTGCAGAATAAGAATGTTTTTCATAAAGTTGGAATTATTTTGTTTTCAGACACATTCTTCTGTTTTTTTTCCTACAGTATTTCTACACATCAGTAGCCACATTTGACTGGGTACAATGATTGCATACATGAGTCCTAGTTACACTTTATTTATCACGATTAAATCATATTGTCACAATCGTTTCATGAGAGGAGGGAAAAAATATTTGATTCCAACTTTATGGATGACTGAGGAGGTGGGCCACTATTTATTTATTTATTTATTTATTTATTTATTTATTTATTTTCAGTTTTATACCAGGTGGCATTCAGTATTAACCTGTATTTTCTTCTCCCACTATGTTTGAGTTTGGACCAGAGTTAATATCCGCTCAACTAAAAGGCCTAGACCAGACATAAACACTTGCTGTTAAATAAGTGGTATATCATTCTGTAACTTTGGTCTATTGTTAATGTAAAAAAAAATATTGATCAGCAATGATTTAGTGTATGTTTAAGGTCAGGCTGTTAAAACATTCCTTTAAAAAGCATGTATGTTTCAATGAAAAGATAAAAATTGATTTCTTGCTTGAAGGTTGAACGTTTTACACGTACATCTATCACTTTGACCTCTGCACAGATTGTTGCCACAAGGTGTTAAATCAATCATGAGTACTTTCAAAAGACACTGGACTGTAAAAGAAGCTGCTTAGTTATTGCAGATTGATATCTACTTTAGTGAATTTTAGACTCTTATTTCAGGGAAAGCTGTTTACAAATCTGCAGCATGATTTTACCAGCACACAACAGCATCTAACAATAGAAATGTTGGTTATTTGATCATCTTTCAATCTGACACCTGGGTTAAATGCAACATTTCTGCACAACAAGCCAAAATTTGCAGGAAAAAAGCTGAGGATAATTATAGCCCAAAAACATGATTCTTAACCCATCGATGAGATCTCCACACCCAACATCAGGTTTGAAAACTTTGCTTGTGAGCGATCCAGAACATGACTCTCTGGGTTCCCATTAAAGTTCCTATTAACATTTATGACTCCCAGAAGATGGATCCTAATAAAGACTTGAGATATTTTTTAGAGACGACAGACACAAATTTCCATCTGAAAGGAACATCAAATGATATTAGGATTTAATTGCTCACCAATCCTCTCAGCTTTTAACACACAGAAGCTAATACATGTGAAGTGAAATAGTTGTTTATTCAGTCGTTAATTACTTTAAACAACAAACAAAAACAACATATCCATTATTCCATATACAATGCAACCGAAAGGGTTTAGGCTTCTCTTCCTGTCCCCCTCCCACAACCAAATCCATTGAGAAAGTTCCATCATGTGACCATGTGTACTGTGTTTATAATGTCTTATGTCTTATGTATGTGATGTATGTGCTTGCATTATCTTCACTGTAATTCTTTCGAAGGATTTGTGTCGGGCACATGCGCACGCAGCGACCGGCAGTGAGCGAGAGCTTGCTGCAAAACAAATCTACCCACGGTATAAATATAGTCACCTTGAACCTTGAACCTTAGGCTGAAATTAAGACTTTTTTTTTGCCTAACCCTATTTACTATTAACACAATGTTTCCACATGAAAACGAACGAACAAAATTTCAACATAATCATTGTTAAATATACAACAGAGGAGAATTTAATTCAGGTAAATCATGTCCTTATCTCAACAACCAGTATTGATCCTAGTCTTAAACAAGTTTTTTCTTTGGTCAATCCTGAGCTAAGTTAATTTGTACATCTTTTTAAAAGTTTTAATTGTTTTAGACTGTTTGAATCGATCTTCAAGGCCATTCCAAAGATTAGCCCCTCAAACAGAAACACATCTGGTTTTTTTATTTGTTCTTGCCTTAGCTTTTTTTTTTTTTTTTTGTTAAATGCAGGTTCCTCTGAGGCTGTACTGACTTTTTCTACATTCAAACCCCTCCTGGATGTAAGGAGGCAGAAGATTCTTGTGTACCTTGTACATCACTATCACTGTATTAAGTTCAACAAGAGCATGTATTTTCAGTAAATTAAGCTATGTAAAAGTAGAATTTGTTGTTGCATGAAAATCTGCATTAGTGATAATTCTGACTGCCTTTTTTTGAAGTAAAAAGATACCAAGATGTCAAGGAGATCACGAAATAAAAATACATTTAATATTTGCTTGCATTAACATTAATTTGATCACTGTTGATTAAGGAATACCAAAACAATCCTTCCAAACTAGGTTGATCTGGTGGTTCATTGTTTTTTTTTTGTTTGGTTTTTTTTATGTTGTTGATATGCATAACGAGTTCATCTGCAGAGGATTGAAGACAAATCAGCAAAAATGTCTTTTCATTAATAATTCATATTATATACATTTCATTACACTTCATATCTATTGTTGCCTATTGACTCTTATTGAATCTATAGCACTACCCACCTGTCACCCTCTTATTTTAGGTCTGATTTTCAGTTATTTTTCACAGCTGACTCCCCCATGTTTCACCTCTCTTTCCCTTCCCCGCCTCTTCTTGGACTGGTTCACCTCCTCCTCTCCAGCTAATGGAACAGATTGATGCTAATGTTTTTACTCTGTGGTTTATTATTACATATTCAGGAGGAAAAAAAAAATTCAGTAGTAACAAAACAGTTCAAGTAATCAAACACTTTGTTAGTTTGGATGTCATGCATACTAAAGCTCTTTAACACCAAACTTTGACGATATCACTTTGAGAAAAATCACATGCATGATTTTGTTTACCATCTTTATTCACATTTCAGCTTTATCAGTGCTGAGCAGGAATTAATTGCAGTCTGTTTGTCAGTGTTGGGAGCTGGCATTTCATGTTGTTTTCTCTTTCATGATAAATCTGTGTGGTTAATAATGCTGCCGACCACTTTCATTTCCTTCCTGATGTCGGCTGACCTTAATGGATGATCTTTGTACAGTTATCTGAAATAAATGGCTATCATCATTTAATGTTTTTTCAAACTTGCCTTTTGTGTTTCTGCTGTGGTATGAGGATAATATTTCTGTTAGTGTATTTGTATTGTTATAATTACCATGCTGTATGTGTTGTTGTGGTTGTGTACTGAGCCAGAGCAATTATTCTGCAAAATTATAGCCCAGTCCGGTCTATATATCTCTTTGTTGCTTATAAATTGTCTTGATATTCAGCACATGTGCCAACGTAGGGCTGAATTAGGGCATATAAGGTGCCACGCAGTTACATAAATAATATGCATATGAAAAATTTGTTTGGTAAACTAAGACTGCATTCATATTTAAAGAAAAAATACAAAGTTTATCTGGCCATATGCTCTCCAAAATATAAACACTAATCAAGAGGCTTTTACAGAATTCAGAGTAATGTACTGTGGCACTTTGAGATTTTTGTGTCTAGTTTTTATGACATGACTGAACATCTCTGAGGAGAAAATGCAATAAAGGACACTTTCATCTGAATAGTTTTAGATGAAGGAGTATGGACAGGAGAAAAGCTGCCACAGTAACATAAAGGGCTGCTGAGATGAGATTTAAGGCTTTCTGTAAGACTGCATAAAATCATGAAGACCTCAATTTTCTGCTGAGGAGCCCAAAGACCTGAGAGGTGAAGGCTGGACTGGATTAACCTGCTACTCCAGGCAAAAATAAGCAGCTCAGGCCCCTCATAATCCTCTCATTTCTCACATTCATCTGTGCATTGTAGTATCTCATATACAGTACAACAGATATATATATGTGAGTCAGAAGATTCACAACCAAGAAAATAACAGAGTATCATAATGTTACAAAAACATCTACTATTCTATATAACCTTGACACTCCTCATAAATGACACAGCCAATAAATCTGCCATATCCTCCACTCGCTTACGAAGACACACAGCTATAAAATGCCCCTGTAAAAACAACAATGTAAGACCTATTTATGTATTTTTTTTTAGTTCTCATTAAACCCAGTGATACTTTTGTGTCAGTATCTAAATGATTTTTTTCTCTATATTTAACCTTTCTTCAATTATTTATCATATTTTATTATAATACTACCCTCTGTTTTTTTTTTGTTTTTTCAGTGAAAATCAGGTATTTTCCAAAGTGAAATTAACTGATCATGCAGATGTCCAGAGAAACAGTGAAAACTCAAGAAAAAGTGACTTAATCAGCGAAGATATCAATAACTGAATGTAAAAACAAGTGTCTCCTTTCACTGTCATTTGGCAAACTCTGGTTTTACTGGTGAATAAATGTTGTAGAAGATGACAATGTTTCCATGTTCACTATGGAGCCTCTGAACGTCCAAATGGGTCATACCTGATGACCATGAAAACATGACAAACTGCATTTTACACCAGTTATTTATAGGTATTGATAGGCTTAATGGATCAAATGGTTCCAGTATTAATCATTTTACATCAGCAGATGAATTTGGTTTCCAGTGGCTATTTGGGTCTTTATGGGTTAATGTGACAGTGTGACAGGTTAAAATGCCTTATTTTTTTGTAACTTAAAAAGCACATTATTTCTTTGAGATGTCATTAATGGGTTATTAGGACATCTGGTTGTTCTCAGGTACTGTTAAAGCTTTATATAAATTGGTACGGGTTCAGTATAATTACATTTATACTTAATTAATATGGGAAATCATAGGTTTATATAAGTCTGATTTTGTAGCATACAGGTGAGTCATTCTGGCAATTACAAATTGTTGTTATTGTTCTACTCAAAAACCATTACAGATGGTGATGAAACAAAGGAGCAACTTAGCTCATGGTGCAAGAAAATGAAATCAATAGAATTAATCTTTCCACAAGAAAACAACTAACAAAAAGGGTAAAACACACCATGACTCTGTTATCAAACAAGAACAACACTTCTTTTAAACTTAGAACACTGTAAATACATAAAACTATCCCAAATTACTTTGTCCCAATGCATACTGGGAAACTTCCCCAGCTGCTCCTCCAACATGCCACAATATTACATTAAAAATTGTTATTAAAATCCCTACATATTTTGTTTAAAAATCAAATGCATCTACAAAGGTTTTATTTAAAACAAACAATACACAGTTTTGTTCGATGTTTAATGTCTGGTTGATGGATGCTGTCTAGAAGGAAGTTGTTGTACGCATGTGCGTCATTGAATTGAGTGTTGTAATGGCGGCCGTTGAATAAACCCCGGGCGAGTGAGGAAAATGCAGCGAGTTCATGGTTATTTCAGTAACGCATACAACACAGCCGTCTCCCTCGAATGTCCGGGCGGAGAGCACAACAACGGCATAATATAATCAGTGAAAGCTAAAAGAGTCACAACTTACACATTTTTGTTCTCAAATTTGATGTGTAGCTGGAGCAAACATGCAGAAGAATCAGTTACACACATGACTAATAACATCAAAGTAAGCTTTAATCCCTGTCCCTGGTTCTGTTTCAGACAATCACAGATTGTGGATTTGTGTCCTTAGATAATATCTACCATGCAAAATAATTCCACTTTGAAGTCAACATGTTAAAAGTGCCCCGGATAGTGCAATCCCAGGGATCAAACATCACCTTGGAGACCTGAGTTCCTCGGTAAAGACAAAACTGAGGAATAAGGGTGTCATCTTTGACCAGGACATGTCTTTAGAATTCTACTCCAAACACCTAGTCAAAAACTGTTTCTTCCACCTACGCAACATCTCCAAACTCAGATCTATGGCGTCCACAAATGAGCTCGAGATGATCGTTCACGCTTTTGTATCTTCTCGCTTAGACTACTGTAACAGCCTGTTTACATGCTTAAACAAGAAGGCCCGTCTACAGTTTGTCCAGAACTCTGCTGCCAGGCTCCTGACCCGCACAAACAGGAGAACCCACATCACTCCCATTCTTAAATCTCTCCACTGGCTCCCTGTTCTATATCGTCTTCATTTCAAAATTCTTGTGCTAACTTTCCGAGCCCTACATGGCCAGGCCCCTGCATACATTGCTTCCCTGATCCAGCCCTACAGCTCGACTCATAGCTTGAGGTCTTCAGGACAGCACCTGCTGATGGTTCCACGCACCTGTTTTAGCACACGCGGTGACAGGTCTTTTAAAGCTGTGGCACCACGTCTATGGAATGACCTGCCTCTACACCTACGGTCCATGGACTCTGTAGAGAGCTTTAAGAAACACCTCAAAACCCTCCTGTTCAAAAAGGCTTTTTAGTCTCCCACCTGACCCAGGACCACCACAAACTGATTACACTCTATGTATTCATCATAACGTACTCCATGTGTCATCCCCCCCCCCCCCAGTCTCTCTATATCTCTATCGCTCTCTCTTTTCTCCTCCTTTACTCTCTCTCTCTTTAACCCCAACTGGTCAAGGCAGACAGCCATCCTTCAGGAGTCTGGGTCTGCTCGAGGTTTCTGCCCGTTAAAGGGAAGTTTTTCCTCGCCACTGTCACCAATCACAAGTGTTTGCCCCTGAAGGATTCTGTTGGGTCTCTGTAAACTTAATTTGATTCTGATTTGAACTGATAAAGCACTTTGTGACTCTGTCTGTGAAAAGTGCTCTATAAATAAAATTTACTTTACTTTACTTTACTTTAAAGTGACATATTCTTATTATAAATGTGTTTCTGGACCCTGAAGGCGTACTCCAAGGTCATGAGTTTGTAGTTCTGTCATCAGTTGTTTTAGGGTGATGGGGTGTGATTTCATGTTGATGCTGGACAATTTTTAGAATATATTTACAGATTTTATATGGAAACGAATTGAGCAGCACCTACAAATACCAAACTAAAGTTAATGCATTCAAAAGTGAGGTTAGGAATCTGTCACAGTGGATTATAAATGAATGAAAAGAATGTTCTCCATTCTGGATCATCCTCCTCCTTCAGCAAGAATCATGCTGATGATATACAGAGTTTAACAAATTCATTACAGCACCATTCCCTGTTTGTCTCAAAGAGCATCCATCCAGCACCACACATTGCTTTAATGAGGACTTCTTCATCTTCAGTGAGCTCTCAGTGTTTTACCATTTTCAACAGGAATGAGGAATTTCACATTGAATTCACATTTTTATTCCCAACTTTGAGAGTGAAAAGTCATAAATTAACCGCTAAAATATTCTTTATATCCAGGAATGCAAGTAAATGACAATAAGTTTACATCTTAATCAGAAAATGATAATGGCCTTTACTATTTTTTCAGTTTTTTTTTTTTTTTTTTGGAAAACAGTACATTTTAATATTCAGGGATAAGAATAAAAAATAAATTTTAGCTTTAAAAATATCATTTTGGTTGGACCTTCTGCATACTGGTGAATTAAAGCTATACCTACCGATGTGGCATTTCTCACAGCACTTAGTAAAAGTTCGAACATGAACAACCCGCCTCCCTCCAAAGCCCCGCCCACTTCCCTCTGCCTGAGCTCTGAGGCTCCTCCTCCTCTCTCCTCCTCTCATCTGATGCGCGATGGAAACGGAGGAGGACACAGAGGTGGAGGTCCGGTCCATTTTGGCGTGTCCGCGGACCCCTCCCTCAGTAATCAGATGCATCATCCACGTGCCGCGGGCCCGTGGCTCCTGTTCCATCAGTAGACCTGGTCTGTGCAGTACTGGGCCAGTGTCTTCACTGCAGTGCCCAGGGGATGGGCGCGCGCACTGTGAACACGCAGCCTCTGCGAATTTTCCATGGACATTTGAGGTTTCATAGTCCATACATTTATCATTCTACATCATCTTACATGTGTGACACCATGTACATGTACCTGTATGAGTCCCACCGTCATAAAAGCTGAGCTTTATGCAGACCTGTTCAGTCCAGCACAGCTGACTTCTGGACTTTTATCTCCATCCTTCATTCATCAGACTCCCGTTTGTGCCCCTCAGTTGTCGTTTCTGTTCATAAATCCGTTTTTTCCCTTCCACATGTGCATTTGAGTTCTATCCATACACATCCTAGACAGTAGACTGTGATCAGTTACAGGAGGAACAGAGCCAGTGAAGCGTCAGAATCAGAGGGACACATATTGGATGTGAGATGGCGATAATGGATCGGATGCTGGACGGCCATAATGGATGATTGACAGGAGGCTCAGTCAGGTTTGGCCAATTATTTCATTCGGACCGACTAAAATGATTGGTCAGACTTTCATTAGAAATATATGAGAATTAAACATTTTTGAGTTTCAATACCTGGTGGATTTCTTTTACATTTTAGTTTGACACATGCTTATTAGGAGCATTTTTAGATGACAAAAGAAAAGTGTAAAAATGCCACATCATACGATATAGCTTTAACCATCACAGTAATTACCAATGCTGTAAATTTAGAGCAGCTGTGAAGTAAACTTTAAATTGTGTGATAGTCTAATAAATGTGTTTTGCAGCCTGAAGCAATAGCTAACTTAACTTCAAAAAACATGACTAAAAATATCAGAAGTTCCCTGTCTCCCAGTGGTGAAGATATCTTTACAACATGTAGAACTGAGATCTAGATGTAGATATTCTTTAAGGAGGACCGAGGTATAATGTACACTTAAGATGATCAAGTTGAAATGTGGTGTAGACAGATCCAACAGAGGCAAGGTCATAAAAAAAACAACAACAGATAACACAAGTGTGATCACAATCAATAAAATGATGAAAATGGTGAAAAAAGATGCAGTGGTTAAATATAGCAGATCCCAGGGGAGACCCAGCGGTATATGTTGAATCCTGGAGGTTGTTAAGTAGCTGCATAAACCGACACCAGGCAGAGCTTTTGAGTATAATACAAGCTGCTGCTGACAGATGAGCAGAGGGAGTTTGCAGATGAGGCGGTATATTTTGTCGAACTATGTCTCAAAGCATTACATCTGTGGCTCAGTCAGAAGTGAAGGGTGACAGCGCAGATTAAAGATAGACAAACAAATCTTGGATCAGAGCTGAGTTTTAAGAATTAGCCATTGTCTGAGGGGCCTTCAGGCAGTGGATGCAGTGTTTAACAGCTGGTTGTGGGTGATCACACAGGTTCTTTGTGTTCTTAAATCAGTACACAGCACTTCTGTTCCCAGAATATTTCACCTGTATTCCAGTTCGACATCTGTGTAAATGAAATGGTGGGATCATTTGGTCCCACTTCTGTCATGGCTTTGTAACGCCTCTGGAGGTAGTAACAGAGCTGTGATAAAGATGCTTCGCTTTGTAAAAGGAACACCTCTCGTTCCGTAACCAAGATGTGACATTTTAATGCTCAGCACCCAAACTCCCTCCCCCCACACATAAGACAGTCAGACTCTATCACAACATTCAAAACCAAACTCAAAGCCCATCTGTTCAAACTGGCACATTCATTCTGACTGGACACTGTACACCACACTCGTTTTTAGGTTGATGTTTTGTTTTAATCATCTTTGATGTTCTTATCTTGTGCTTTTTATTGTCTATAAGGTGACCTTGGGTGACTTGAAAGGCACCACCAAATAAAATGTATTATTATTATTATTATTATTATTATTATTATTAAGTAGGCCTGTAACGTTACACATACCGAACCGAACCGTTTCGGTACGCACTTGTTCGGTTCGGTACACAGCTGTACCGAAACGGCACAGTATGTTGAGAAAAAGAAAAAGGAATGAAAGACGTTGTTTGATGCAGAACTTTAAATCCGTGCAAGTTCCACACGGACATATTGAAGGACGCACACATTGACCCGAAATACGAAATAGCAGCTGATATAAGGTGAAAAAAACAACAACAACAACAACAACAACAAATATGATGTGAACCTGGAAGGAAGAGACTGGAGACCCTCCGCCATCATTACAGTCCCGTTTGGGATCAGTTCAGATCCCGATGAAAGACAACAACGAGGAAAGAGACGGTGATAAGATGGATGTTGTTTGGCCCCTAGGAACTACGGTAGTTGTAAAACACTTACACTACCTCTGTCTCTCTGTCTCTCACACACACATACTGCATATCAGAGGAATAGAACCCAGAGTTGGACGTTGAAAGTATATAAAGTTTCACTTTCATTTCACACCTGCGTTAGTTATGTTAGTTATGCCCACCCCCCCACACCCCCTTGCTCCGACCCAAAAAAAAACAAAAACAAAAACATCCCCCTGACAAATCGCACCCTGCACGCACGTGCACGTACACAAAGTGTCCTAAACAGTTTGTTCTCTGTCCTAAAATAAATAATTTGGTTAATTTTTTGTTGTCAAAGTTGCTCTTCAGTTTGTTTAAAGAGAATACCAGTTTGTCCTCTTGTTAATGTTGCACTTCATGTGGAATTTTTTTGGTATTTTCATGCAGATTGTGAACTGACAGAACTGTGATTAGATTTTTGTTGTTTGTTCAAAACTACCTGTCAGGGAAAAGTGCAATACTAATGTTTAAAATACATTTAGTAATATTAATAATTCATTTTATTTTCTATTTGATTTATAGTAGCAGAATTATATTCCTGTTTTTCTATATTCTATTGTGTCCAAAAATTGGGGGAAAATTTTTCAAAAATTCATAAATGTATTGAAGACATTTTGAGGGGTTTTCTTTCTTCCCGTACCGAACCAAAAAAAACTGAACTTTGGCTTTCAAAACCGAAAACGTACCGAACCGAAAATTTTGTGTACCGTTACAGGCCTATTATTAAGAGTCTGCATGTTCTCGCTGTGTCTGCGTGGGTTCTCTCCAGGTACTCTGGCTTCCTCCCACCATCCAAAGACATGCACTGATAGGTTAATTGGTTAATCTAAATTGCCCGTAGGTGTGAATGTGAGAGTGATTGTTTGTCTCTATATGTTCAGCCCTGCGATGAACTGGTGACAAGTCCAGGGTGTACCCCGCCTTCGCTCCTATGTAGCTGGGATAGGCTCCAAGTGACCCCTGTGACCCTAGTGAGGACAAAGCGGGTTCAGAAAATGAATTATTATTATTATTATTATTATTATTATTATTATTATTATGTGTGACCCCCCAAAAATGAGCATGGGCCGTGTACAGTAAACAAACATATCAACCCGACCAGAAACATGTCGAACTGGGGAGACGCCAAAATCTCCTAGCTTTTATGACTTCGGGGTCTCTATCCATGCTAACATTTGTGGAACGGTGCGCTCTGTTCATCCTCTATTGTTGCCTTGAGAGCCAACACTACAATGCTGGGGGTATTTCCGACTATGCAAGTTATATATCACACTATACACTGCACTGCATCACCGCCCCTTTGATAAGTTCCCCTCCCCCCTGGTCAAGTATTCCCCGGATAGAAGAAGGTAGATATTACATCAAAATCATATTATACGATTGCAGTGTATATTACATACATAAAGACATGTACCTTGTGGTCATGGTGGGGGGGCTTATCCAGGGTGGAGGGGAATGTTGTCCAGGTCCAGGGGGGGAAAGTTATTCTGTTACAATGGAACGCAGGTCCGCTGTGTAAAAGTCCAGCCTGTCTCACCTCTGTTACTCCTTTGGCTCAGTTGTGTAAATCGATCAATGGTGGTAAAAAGGTGGGATCACCATCTCACCTTTTTTCTTGGATCTCTGTGTAAAAGTGGCTGGGATGGTTTAACTGAAGTGGTCTGCACGATGAATACAGGACACCTTATCAGATTACTAATCTATGGTGAACAGAACAGTTTTCTAAGGCATGAGACATGATTCCAGGTAAACATGCTGCTGTGAATTAGTGTCTGTTTCAGCGTCATAAAAGCTGCTGTGAGTATGTGTTTGTGTTCCTTTTTGTCAGAGGTTTTCTTTTACTGTGTGTTCTAGGGTCAAAACAGGGTGGAATAACAGAAAAAGACAAAGAGAGGAATTGAAGTTTGACAGGTTTTTACTAAATAAGGCACTCAGAATGTACATCAACAAGAGATTTAGGATGTTGAACATGAACTGTGAACTGGAACACACAGAACAACAACAAGTATTTGAATTGTGGCTCAGTAGTTTTTGTTTTGGGGTTCTGTTTTTCTAAATCAGTCCAGCTGCTTTTTTGGACTCCAAAAAGGAGTTACACGGTCAAACTCAGTAAAAACACAGTAAAAAAAATAAAACCAGAAAAGCACTCAGAGACCACAGACCTCCGCCAAGGCAGATTCCCCCCCCACCCCCCCATCACCACCAAAATTTAATAATTTGTTCCTTGTGCCAGAATCAACATTTCCTGAAAATGTCATCAAAATCCATCCATAACTTTTTGAGTTATCTTGCTAACAGACAGACAGACAAACAAACCCCGATGAAAACATAACCTCTGCTGCCCTTGGCGGAGGTAATAATGGAAATTCACCACAACACTGGAAACAACAGAAGGAAACAAAAAACACTAGGAAAACACTGTAAAAACAAGAAAAGCACTTGGAGAGCGCAGACCTCCGCCAAGACAGATCTGCCCCTCACCCGATCACCAACAAAATTTGATCATTTCTTCCTTGTGCCAGTATCAACATTTCCTGACAATTTCATGAAAATCCATCCATAACTTTTTGAGTTATCTTGCTAACAAATAAACAAACAAACACGCACGCACACACACAAAGCAAAGTGATCACAATACCGCCAGGCAGAGGTAAAAAAAAAAAATGCCCAAATTGTCTATTTTTATAGTGAGATGGTCTCACTGGTGGTGGTGGAAAGTGCACTTAGTAGATGTTTATGGAAAGAACAAGGTCTATTTTATCAGCACGTTTCAAAATTTTTCCTATTGAGCAAACGATTATACAGGGTGTCCCATAAGTCTCCATACATAGGAGACATAATACATTCCATACATATATGGTTCTAACCTGTATTTCTTTATATTTCAGAAAACCCAAAGAATGCATTTGAATAAAGAGCAACGAATTGAAATCATCCTGATGGCCGGTTCAGCAAGCAGTCATATGGTTGCAAGCGCATTTAACAGAAAACATGGGACAAGTATCACACACGACACTGTGGCAAAACTTATTGTCAAGTTCAAAAAAACAGGAAGTATTTTGGATCAATTTGTTCCAGACAAAATGGCAGTCATACAGAGCATATTATATAAATAAAAATGGTTTATGTCAAGAAACGTTTATTTTTCCTATGTACTGTATGGAGACTTATGGGACACCCTGTATTTTTATGAATGTTTAAAATAAATCATAGATTCTGCACACTCAACACAGACACCGTCAGGGGTTAAAGGGTTAAAGTGTCAAAAGGCAGAACACACATGTAACAGCACCCTGTAAATCAAGAGACTGAGCTGTAAAGAAAGACTAAAAGAACATTTTGGTAGGTAGGTAAGATAGTTTTAATGCAGCGCATCCATGAGCTCTGGAACCACTGATAAGAAGTCACAGCCTCACTATTTTCTCCAGGAGTGAAACTGTGACTGACCTGAAGGCAGTAAGTATACTGCATGATCTGGAGGAGGAGAACATGATGGAAGTCAGGATAAGAAGACCTCAGTGGTGATGAGAAGTACCATCATGTGTGATTGCCTTCTACTAAGAGTGGATAATAAAATCCTCAGTGCAGAAAGAAGAGGAAGAAGCTGGTAAAGCAGGACTGAAGGTAGAAAATTGTTTGCTAGGGTCAGAGGATTGG